>NC_058091.1:229356833-229662000 GCF_020171115.1 Neogale vison | reverse complement strand
TGTCTTATAATAGTGCGTCCCATACTTTTCTAGTTGTGGACTACCTGCAGGTACTTGTTCAAAATAAAAAAATACCTGGGTGTGTCTAGACCAAGAATGAAAGTTTCCAAGGGAGGAGTCTGGTAAGGAGTACTGGTGTTTTTGGGGGTGGGGTGGAGGAGGAGTCTTTTAACTAACACTCCAGGTGATTCCTATTACCAGGAAGGGAACCATCTTAGGGAACCATCTCACACCTCCAGGTAGTTCTTATGCATGTTGGAGATGCACTATCCTACCCTACTTTTTACTTGAAAATTTAAAAATTAATTATGCAACCCAAACCTTTTTATTATCTCATTAATTATGCAAAGGACTATTATTTCTATTATTTTCAGATTGATGAGACTTCAGTTAAATTGAATCATGTAGACTTGTAAATATTAGATGGCTTTTTGCCCTACGTACAAAAAAAGGCATTTTCATATGCTTCAACTTAGTAGTGAGTGCTGGTAGCACTGGGTTTAGAACTGGGGTAGTTTGATTCTGGAGCCTCTCTTAAGCTTTACACTGTTATTATGACTAATATAGGCCAATTAACTGCTGATTTTTTAAAAAGAAAAAAAACCTCAACTTAAAATACATTGTTGAGTCCCAAGGTTAGTATGAGATAGGGTTCTGAAAATGGAAGTGTGCTTATATAAACAGTATGGATGTGAGATGGATATGGGGGGGGTGGGGGAATGAGAGTTTAAAGGAAGCAACTGAAACTATATACTTTGACCTCTCCTCAGTCCATACGGAGTTGGAGACTACAGGTATTAATGCTAATTTTCTTCCAGACATATGAGACTGAGATATCCTTTGTTCTCACTTGTAATTTTCTGTTTGGTTCCAAAGCTCAAGAACTGCAATTTTAGACTATGTCTGGAATATAAAGTTGCTCTGTCTATTAATTTTCAGGCAGAGTAAGTTTACAGTAATAGGCTTGTATGGTTTTGTGTGTTCAAGGGCCAAAGTTTGTAAAATCTTTGGGAAATTAGAAAAGGAAGGAAAGATTTCTTGCCAAACTCTTTGATACATTTGATGCTTTCAAGTGACTAAATTCATGATGAAGACACAGCAAAGAATAGGCTTCCAGCAAGAGGCCAGCATGTTGTTGCATCCCTTCCCTGCCGAAACAGGGTATAAAAATGTTTCCTGTTTGAGGGTTATAATCAACTAATTTTTAGTGTGTGTGGCTCACAGAAGATTGAAACTTCTTAAAAGAAGTAATTGTTTCTTTGTGGTTTTTGCTGACAACTCTTATCATGCTACAGTTGTTAGTCTTAACAAAAGGGCTTTATATGGAAAAATACTTGCTCTGTGTTAACATGATAAATGAGTCAAGGTGGTGATGGCTGGGACATTAGAGAAGAAATAAGGTATGCTGTAAAGACGGTTAGTATTGCTGGATTGGGACCCTGCAGGAGTAACTGGGGATAAAAACTTCATGACTTGGAGTGGGGAAGGAGTCTGTGAGAATCCCACTGTGGAAGTGGGGCAAGTGGCTTTGTTCATATAGCCAGTTATGAGGTATATGTGCCTGAGTCACGCAGTGGCCCTTGGTCGCTGTACCTGTGAAGAAACAGTATTCTGAGTCCATGTTCATTTCTCTTACTGGTCATGGAGTTGATCTCTCTGCTTCTAAACCTATGAAAAGTGGCCTTGAATTAGTTCAGATTGCAATAGAAAAGTATTATTTGGGAGCTATGACTTAAGAACTTGCAACATTGATCTGGTAAAAAAGACTTTTGTGTTTTTGTTTTATTTTCATATAACCAAGAATGTGTTCAGTATGATTGGCGAGTGGCCTTTTGTCTATCGATATATCTCACATATAACCATATAAATAGGGACAATCTTCTGGTTTTCAGAAGAATATGTCTGTGTTTGGTCTCATTCTTATATATGATTTACAGTACATTGTTCTTGAACATTCTACCTTTCTCTTCATATTCTAAAATAAATTCTCCCTTGGAAAGTCTAGAAGAAATGAATAAAACTGAAGGATGAATAAGAAGTAGGAAGATAGGGACGCCTGGGTGGCTCAGTTGGTTAAGCGGCTGCCTTCGGCTCAGGTCATGATCCCAGCATCCTGGGATCGAGTCCCACATCGGGCTCCTTGCTTGGCAGGGAGCCTGCTTCTCCCTCTGCCTCTGCCTGCCACTCTGTCTGCCTGTGCTTGCTCTCACTTCACTCTCTATGACAAATAAAAAAAAAAAAAAAAAAAAAGAAGTAGGAAGATACATTATTTAAGAACTTAATAAATTAACGTATTCACATCTGGGCTTGGGGGGAGAAGAGCATAGGGCAGAGCAGTTCTAGTTCTGCATTAGTAATGTGGTATTGGGTGTTTTTCTTCGTCTAAATTGCATTATCATTTTTTTTACTCCTGAGTCCTGAAAATATCTTACTTTTGTTGTGACTTCACAGAGCTTGATTAACAGGAATATACAACTAGATATCACTAATTCACCATGACTCTTAATTTTCAAATCATCATCATCATCATCATCATCATCAATCTGTCTTATTATCCTCAGGATTAGTCAGAAAAAATTGTCAACATCACTCTTGTTGTTCCCATTGAAAAGAACATTAAAAGTAGAGAAAATAGTCCATTGGGTCAAATGGGTTTTTTTATTGATTGGCACTGGCACAAGAGAAACCTGTTAATATTCTAAGAGTAAAAGTTGAGTCACTTTTACTAGAATTAAAACCATGAATGCCAAAAGGCTTTCCTTGGAGAACAGGTTTTACAGGTTGAATCTCATCTACCCCCAATTCATATGTTTACAGTTCTAACTCCTGATTCTTCAAATATGACCTTATTTGGAGATAGGGTCTTTATAAATATAATTAAGTTACAATGAGGTCATTAGGGTGGGCCTTCACCCAATGCACTTATTTTTCTTATAAAAAGGAGGAAATTTGGAGATAGACATGTACACAGAGAGAACATTAGGTGAAGGTAAGAGCAGAACTTTAAAATTCAAGAACACCAGATTTTGCCAGAAAACCTCTAGAAGACAGGTGAGGGACGTGGGACAGATTCTCCTTTACAGTTCTCAGAAGAAACCAACACTCTCAACACCTTGATTTTCAACTTTGACCCTTTAGAACGGTGAGACAATAAATTTCTGTCGTTTAAGTCACCCAGCTTGCGGTGCTTTGTTCTGGCAGCCCTAGCAGATTAATATAACAGGGTAGGAATTAGGCCTTGAGATTTTATTTACAGGGGCTGGTGCTGTGACTCCCAAGAACTCTAAGACCTTGACAAATAAAGCTCAAGAACAAATCATATATTGAGTTATCCCAAAAGATAGCCTCATTTAGCAATGTCTTAAATAAAACCTTGCCTAATTTCCTTCACTGCAGCCATTAAGCTAAGTGAAATTGACATGAATGATCTTTTCAGTTCACACACGGAAAACTGTGAGTTCTGATTTGCTAATGAAAGTTAGGTTGATTGAACCAAGAATTCCTCACTGAACATAGTCACTCTCGTTTTTCTAGGTTACTAGATCATAGAAAAAGGCTGACTGATTCACACCTGAATTAAACATTTGCATAAACTAATGAAATCCCAACTCAACCACTGATGTGGGGAGTTATCTATTTCATTATGCTGACAGAAGCAGAACAGGAGGGAAGGGAAAAGACTGTCAGTTCCTTGGAAAGCCATCAGTGTTACTCTGCTGTAATCTAAAAGATGTGAGAGAGGATTTTAAATGTATGAGTCATCTCAGTCAGTAGTGAATAAGCAACACTGGTATAGGAAATAAATATAAACAGACATTAGGAACATGTTAGTTTCACGAAAGGATTTAGCCAAGAAAGCATAACACAAATCATATACTTTAATAGAATTTAATATGCTAAATTCATCAAGAATGTGTTAGAAGAGCTACATGAACAGACAGAGGAAGGTGAAGGCCACCCAGAAACTGGGCTGGAGGGACACAGGGAGGCAGTGGTATTTCTAGAACCTGTGACCCTGGGTTATATGAGAGAAACCGAGACAACTGGAGACATTACCTGGAGTGGGAAGAGGGAAAAGCAGTATTCTGATTTCTCTCTTCTTCTCAACCTCCAGTCTTGTTCTAGCACCTCCTGCCTCCAGGAGGCCTGGGAAACCTGGCTGGCTGGTGTTAGCTTCTTTTTTTTTTTTTTAATTTTTATTTATTTATTTATTTGTTTTTTAAAAAGATTTTATTTATTTATTTGACAGAGAGAGATCACAAGTAGGCAGAGAGGCAGGCAGAGAGGCAGGCAGAGAGAGAGGAAGGGAAGCAGGCTCCCTGCTGAGCAGAGAGCCCAACGTGGGACTCGATCCCAGGACCCTAAGATCATAACCTGAGCCAAAGGCAATGGCTTAACCCACTGAGCCACCCAGGCACCCCTGGTGTTAGCTTCTTGAATGAGTGGGCAAGGAAAGGAGTATCAATTTCACTTTGCTGCTGTAGCCAGGTAGCACAAATTTTATGACTTAAAAACAATACAAATTTATTGTTATAGTTCTGGAGTCAGATATGTAAAAACCAAGGTGTCAGCAGACCTGTTTCTTCTGGAGGTTTCTGGGGAAAATGTTTTCTTTTCCAGCTTCTAGAGGCTGCTTGAGTTTCTGGCTCTTGGACCTTTCCTCCATTTTCCAAGTGCATCATTCTAACTCCTGATTTCATTGCCATATCCCCCTTTTTTGGTGACTTTGATCCTCTTGATTCCATCTTGTTATTATATTGGGGCCACTCAATCTGGGAGAATCTCCCCATCTCAAGATTCTTAACCAAGTCTGTGAAGTCCCTTTTGCCATGTAAGGCAGTCTATTCCTAAGTGCCAGGGATTAGGCTGTGGACATTTTGGGGGACCATTATTCTACCTGTCACAGGAGGGAAGGTAATGGACCTGATGGTAAAGAGTAACTGACACAAAGGACCTTTGCCAGTGCTTACCAGGCCTTTTCTATCATATCCAGATGCTTTTTTGCACTTAGTACTATAGTATTTCAACCAGCCCAATTCTTACATACTATTCTTTAGATCATTGTTTGGAGGCAAAGGAAGTTTGCTCATGTATAAGGTACTGACTAAAGGCTTAATGGGGTGTTACCTTGCAGACCTTGTTGGAAATGCTTATTTAATATAATTATTTTGGAACCAGGCAAAAATTGTATCTGCTGATATAGAAACAGTGGGTGAAGAAGAAAGTACTAAGGTACTAGTACTTCAGTCCAGGAGCCTCTGGACATTTGACTAGCCAGACCCCTAAATGAGGAGAGCTCGGTATGTAAGCTGAGTGGTGAAGCGAAAGGCTCTGGCATCTTAGCATTCTAGTTGTTTTTCTTTTATTTTGTTTTGTGTCTTCTGTGGGAAGCAGACCAGCAGGAGCCTTCTGGTCTTCGGTCTTGAAACTCTTCCCTTGGGATGGCTGCAGCAAGCATGCCCCGTCCAGCTGCTCTGCTCAGCCCGAGTTGGCCACACACAGAGATGAGCTATTTCTGGAGAAGGTGAAGACCTAGTTAGACAATAGATCGACTCTAGGCGATTGGAAAATGTGGAAATATTTTTTAGGAAAAACAAACCCCAAACTCTAATAACATAAAGCTTATAAATAATTGCCTTTTTACCTTTCTCTTCAATCCTCTGAGAGTTTTCTGAGGACTCTCTCTCCTTTTCCAGTAAAGAAGACCAGTAGAAAATTCTGATTTGTGAGTGGCATTGCCTTCCACCTGAGGTTTCCCAAGGAAAGGCCCACAGGATAAAGGGGGGCAGAGTGCAGTATGTTTTCCAAAGCAACCTTATCCTGATTAATTCTATCTAGAAATTTGGGAAGAATAATAACTGTGAGACAAGCTCAGACCCAAGTAGGCCCTATGTAAGGGTGGGTTTTTGTTTTTGTTTTGTTTTATTCATTGAGACTAGTCTCTTCAGTTTTTGTCTTTGCAGTTGCAGATTCTAACCTATGCAAGAATGTATTACTTTGTGTCTGTGCATGGGTGGTTAACAGAGATCCATATTCTCTGAAGAGGCCCCTGCATTTCAGGAACATGATGAGCACTTAGTAGTCAACACTCTGATGAGTCTCTGTGGTCATTCTTGGTTTCATATACTGTGAGGAATGGCAGGGGGAAAGGTTCAGGCCACACAGGCATTTACAGTCTATCCTGGTTTTTAGAAATGGGAATTTCAGAAGGAAAGAGAGGGCTGGGGTGAAAGGGCTTGCCCCTCATGCGGTAACTGCCTCTGACTGGTACTTCTATTAGGTCACAACTGCTGGCTTGTCCATTGGGCTACTGCAACCTCTTTATGGTCTAACTTAGGATTGTGAGGATACACAAGGCGCTTGCAGCCCTTGTTTGCTAACTGACGAAGGGGCCCCTTTCAAGGTATACAAGGGTCATGGTAGGAAAAGAGATTTTGAAAGTTAATCCTGGTTCAGTTCCACACACCCCCAAACGCTCCCATTCCTAGTAGAGCATCAGAGGTCTGCTGAGGGGGCACCTGGGTGGCTCAGTCATTAAGTGTCTGCCTTCGGCCCACTGTGTCCTGGGATCGAGGTCCACATTGTGCTTCCTGCTCACCGGGAAGCCTGCTTCTCCCTCTCCCACTCCCACTGCTTGTGTTTCCTCTCTAGCGGTGTCTTTTTCCATTAAATAATAGATAAAATCTTAAAAAAAAAAAAGAAGTCTGCTGAGGGAGGGGACATTGTTTTCAAAGGTGTAGTGTATTTGAGTGTGTGGGAGAGAGAGAGAGACAGACGAACAGTGACAGAGAATCTGTACGTTTGGCTAGCTGGTGTGGGAGGAGGTAAGACAGGGAAAAGGAAAATCTGACAATAACAAGTAGAATCCGGAAATAACACTTCTCTACTGAACATTTCAAGGGTCACATGCCCCTGTAATGTCCTCCTTTTTGGCTATCAAATGACATAAGTGAACAATTAAGGAGCTATACGTATGTGTCTGGTCCTAAGTGATGGGGGGCTAAGTTGGTACCATTTGGCAGTAGAGATATCTTTATGGCTAGGACTTTTGGAATTGCTTCTACATTTTTGATTCTAGGATGTTTATTGTGCCTGCTAGACCAATGGACCTTAATCTTAAATGAAAGATCTGTTCAGGTTTGTGTATAAGAATTAGTGTTGTTTTTTTTTGTTTTGTTTTTGCATAGTCTGAAAATATGTTGGTTTTAGCTGCTTGGAGGCAACTGTGTTGCCATGACAACCAGATTGTAGTCCATAGCACCTGATTTCCCCAGTGTGCAGTATGGGGTTGTGTTGTGGGTGTATGTAGAAAAAGGTTAAAAAGAAGCTATGGAATTAAATTATGGTCTCTGTATCACTTGGTCTTCTGCTGAGGTTATAAAAAAAGGATTTGAGCAAGAATCTCATTTTCTCCAAAAATAAATCTTTCTGATACTTTTGGCTCTTGAAATTCTATACACTGAGCCCAGGTTCTGTATTTCCCCAGCTCTGCTTACTTATCTCCGACATGCAGAATGTGCTATAGTATTCTCAATACTGAATGGGAACTCAGAGAGAGGCTAATGGCAAGATAATAATAGTAAAGTAATATAATTTCTTTGTTGGTTCAGATAAAAGCATTTATGTATCAAATGCCTAGTAAACTATAATGAAACCTTATTTTTTAGCTTATAGTCAAATATTTGATATGTTTCAAGAATGCCTCTTGAAATGAGAAGGTGGTTTTAAAATGGGGAGACTGAAACCTGTATATTGACTTAAAAATTAATTGTGGTAAAATTACTTTTTTTTTTTCTGAAACTTGGCGATATCCTGAGAGAATGTTTCTTCTTCTAAAGCTCTTTCAGAACAAGAGCTTGAAATTAGGCAAATCCTCTTATCTCTGGTTGCTGTTCTCAGAAAGTCCTCTTCCCTAAAAATCCTAGTTATTTTGAAGGGCCTCAACTTCAAACCATATCCCATTGCTACTTTTCCTTATAAGCAGAAGAGTCACCATCTGTGACTCTTGCTCCTTCATTGAAGACTTGCTCTCTTTCTCTTCATACGTCCTAGTTCTCATTATCCATTTAGTTCCTGGACCTTCTCATTTTCAGTAATCATTTTCTCCATTCCTGTGGTCATCTTTTAGATCTTGTCATATACAACCACTGTACCAACTTTGAAATCTCATTGTTCGGTGATTATGACCTCTTGTCTTTCTAGCTCCCTACTCTGTTAGCTTGATGGCAACAATACTTTGACCCCTTCAGTCTTCTAGGGCCTTTAGTCTTCTAATCTGCCAAATTTTCTGTCTTACCACCTGCTTCCCATCTGTTTTCACTGTTCTTCTGACTAGGCTAGATGCTGGGGTTCCTCATCATGATCATCCAGCTGTATACATGCTCAAACTCCTTTCTATCTCTGCTTTTTACCTGCAAAAAACTCTTCCACCCCCAAGTTAAATCCAAATTTCCAACTTCTTTACATCTAAGCAGCTGAATACAGATAGAGTAAAACATAGTCTTGCCAACTGGTCTGGATTTTGTATTTAAAACCAGAAATTTCATGCATGTTTGTCATTATTGCTCAATAATTCTCATATGTTATCTCCAATAAATTTGCCTTTCCATTTTCCTGATGAGTATTTCATACCTTCTCTCTCTCTAAAAGATTTACATATTTATTTTTTAGAGAGAGAGACTCAGCAGGGGGAAGTACAGAGGGAGAGACAATCCTGAAGCTGACTCCCCATGGAGTGCAGAGCCTGCCTCAGGGTTCAAAGCAGGGCACAATCCCGGGATCATGACCTGAGCCAAAATCAACAATCTGCTGACTAACTGACTGAGCCACCCAGGCATCCCATTCTTTTTCTCTCTTAAGCCAACCCTCCAATTTCTCTGCCCATCCCTATGTAGCTGATGTTTGACTCTTATTTTGTTAGAAATAAAAAAGGAAGTATAAATAACCTTGAATATTTCCATCTACTAACATACCTGTATCTGTACCATGTTCTCTGCCTTGCCTCCTGTTAACAATGGACAAATTGTCATATTCTCAACCAGGTTCAATTACTACTTACCTACTAGGCTCCATTCCCACTCTGGGACTTTCCCTGAGGTTTTCATTCTTGTATCATCAAAATTTTTTTCTCCCAGATCATTCCCAAAGCCTACTAAAATGTAATATTCTTGGTGTTGAAAAAGTCCTTCCTTGACACCGTATTCCCCTTCAGTTACCTATGTATCAGCCCTGAACTCCTGTAGTTTTCCTTCCCCTTAAAACAGACATTTCTTGGAAGAAGTATCTATGTTCACTGTTTTTACTTTCTTTTCTGTTATTCTACATATGACCCAGTTTTGTCTGGTTTTTAAACCATGTACTTCACAAAATCCACTCTTAGTTGGTCAATAATAATCAACAATTTGTAAAATACAGTGACCAATACTTTGATCTCCTCAGACTCTCTCAGCAGCCTTGTACAGAAGAGACCCTTCCCTTCTTGTATTTCTTCTTGGTTTCTAGAGCACTTTTCTTCTACTCCATTGAGCAGCCTTTGTGTCTTCTTTATTAATTCTTTTTTTCTCTTCTTCATCTCTCTATTTCAGAATGACATTTCCACATTCATCACACTCCACCTGACATTTCTTTTGGAAAAAAAGAGCTCATTTTAGAGTAGAAGAAGGCAAATATAATCTAAAAGTTACATAAAACATTAAGAAAAAAGAGGGTAAAATTGATCAAGCTAATAAATAATCTTGAACCACAAGGAAGAAAATGTGTATAGTTACTGCAGTCCTTGTTGTTTCAAGTGGTCATGAAGCTGTAGTTAGAATTTCTGTCTTCTTTCGTATTAAAGTTTCCTCACCCAGAAACTCAGTCAGGATATTTTTTACCTGATGAGTTAACTAGATTGTCTCTTGAAAATTCTGAGTGCTCAGTGGTCTTGATTATGTTGGATTTCATTAGGGTCTGAGTCATGAGGTATCTTATTTATATTTTAAATCTTTTATTACAGGGCACAGGTATAGTAGAAGGTGCTCCAGAGAAGCCCCTGGGTTCCAGACATCATTTTTTCTGCCCCTTTGTTCAGTAGCAACCCCAATTTCCTTTGATTAGTATGAAGAATCATTCCAGGAGGAGAGGTATCCCTTTCTTTGATGGCTGGTTCAGTGGCATGAGAGGTCCTAAATGACAGGAGGCCAGGTGCAATTTCCCATTTAATGGAACAGTTAGTTGTCATGTATTCTGGTGGGACTCTTTTCCCCATTGGAATCAGTACCTCTGTCTAGTGGACTGCAGAAGACTAAGGAAGGTGCTGCACATTACATGACTGGTTCATAAATTATATTAATGAGAGAAGCCACTTCTATTTCTATCCTTGGCTTCTGGACTTACTGTGACTAGGGTAGAAACAATGCCATTTGTTGGATGTTTTTTGGGACCATATACTACACCAGTCTGGCAAGGTGCTGTTTCTCGGGTAGTAGTGTAATTAAGTTTTCAACAGACTATTCCATCATTCTAAAGCACCACCTTCTTCTGGGTGATAGGTTACAAAGTAAGACCAGTGGCCCCTGCTGGTATGAGCCTATTTCCTCCCTTGCACATTTCAGCTCTCACATGAGTTCATCACATTGGGTGAACCTAACTGTATCCAGAACCTGCTGGCAAGGAAGTGTAAGAAATGTAGATTTCCAGCCTCTGTAATATGGTGGAATGCATAGAAGAAAGTGGCAATGAATGCTGATTACCACTAGATATCATTAGTACACGCCACTGGCTCTGCTACATTGTGTAGGTTTCTGCACAGACATAACTTCTCTAGAAGGAGCTTCCTTGGCACATCATCCAAAATATCACCCCACTTCTGTTCCTTACTTTCCTTTATTTTATAGAGACAACATAGTTATGTAAAACAATGACATTTAGTTACATGTTTGCTTGTTTATTGCCCATTTATCCCAATGTTGTGTAAACAACATGATGGAAGAATAATAAATCTAGAATTTGATTCTCGTGATTTTAACTCAGGAGACAAAGTACAGAAGAAATTAGCAAGTGTGCTAACATATTTTTCTTATTCTTTTCATTTTTTGTGTGTATGTGGGCTTGTGTATGAGGAGGGGATGTACATACTCATTAACACTGGAGATTGATAGGGAAAGGTGTTTAAATATATATGTTAAAATTTGATACTAAGAAGTTTTTAAAGTTGGTGAAACAAACATTTTTTATTCTCCACTCCATTTTGAAAACCCATTGTAATTATAGGAAAAATCTTTCTTTTTTTTTTTAACATCTTAATTTAATTTTATTTTTTCAGTGTTCCAAGATTCATTGTTTATGCACCACACCCAGTGCTCCACGTAATACATGCCCTCCTAAAATATTTCTTAAAGTTATAATCCCACAAGGAAAAATCGATCTGGAGAGACAATAAACATTTTCAGAGCTGGAAAGCAGAGGAATAAGGGGTTGCTGATCTAACAAAACAGAGGAGCTGATTTTTTTTTTTTTTTATCGATGCAATATATTTAATTATTTTATTTTGTTTTTTCTATTATTTTAAAAAATCTAGTACAGTTAATATACAATGTTATATTAGTTTCAGGTGTACAATATAGTGATTCAGCATTTCCATACATTCCTGGTACTCATCATCACAAGTGCCCTCCTTAGTCCCCATCATCTATGTCACCCACCCTCCCACCCACCTCCCCACCCTCTTATAACCATCAGTTTGTTCTCTTTAGTTAAGAGTCTGCTTCTTGGTTTGTCTCTCTCTGATTCTTTTTTCCTTGCTCATTTGTTTTGTTTCTTTTTTTTTTATTATTCTTTTTTTTTCCAATTTATTTATTTTCAGAAAAACAGTATTCATTATTTTTTCACCACACCCAGTGCTCCATGCAAGCTGTGCCCTCTATAATACCCACCACCTGGTACCCCAACCTCCCACCCCCCCGCCACTTCAAACCCCTCAGATTGTTTTTCAGAGTCCATAGTCTCTCATGGTTCATCTCCCCTTCCAATTTACCCAAAAGCACATACCCTCCCCAATGTCCATAACCCTACCCCCCTTCTCCCAACCCCCCTCCCCCCAGCAACCCACAGTTTGTTTCGTGAGATTAAGAGTCACTTATGGTTTGTCTCCCTCCCTATCCCATCTTGTTTTGTTTCTTAAATTCCACATATGAGTGAATTGAATGGTATTCATCTTTCTCTGACTTAATTTCACTTAGCATTATACTCTGTATCTCCATCCATGTTATTGCAAAGGGCAAGATTTTATCCTTTTTTGTGGCTGAGTAATTCCATTGTGTATATATATATATATATATATATATACACACACACCACGTCTTTATCCATTCATCTATTGATGGCCACTGGGCTCCTTCCATAGTTTGGGTTCTGTAAATAATGCTGCTATAAACTTAGTGGTGAGTGTATCCCTTTGGATTCATGTTTTTGTATTTTGGGAGTAAATACCCAGTAGGGTGATTATGGGACTGTAGGGTACTTCTACTTTTAACTTTTTTACAAACTTCCATTTTGTTTTCCAGAGCGGATGCACTGGTTTGCATTCTTACAAACAGTACAAGAGGGTTCTTTTTTTCCCCACATCCTCATATACACTTATTGTTTCTTGTATTAGAGGAGAGGAGTTGCTTTTTAAATAAGCAGTAAGGAAAGTGGAGAAGAAACCTGATACACATCATGGACTCCCTAGTGTCAGGAACTGGTAGAGTGCCAAGCACCCTGGAAGTGGGAGATAAAGGCAAGGTTTAGTTTAGTATAGTAGGTTGAAACTTGTTTATAGATAGTAGATTCCTAGATCTTAACCCATTCCATGTAGTTGCAGCCTGCCCCCATCCTTTCCAGGCAGTGGCTGGAAGTTTATTGTCCAATATATATAATCAGAGGGTCTGGCCTGGGCGGGGGCACTAGACACAGTTGAGGGTTGAAAATAAGGGGTTAAATGAAAGTTTACTTCCTGACTGTTGAGACCATCAACCATCTTTCCCAATGTTTGAATACTTCAATAGGATTATGCCTTCCTACCTTGGCCCCTATCATCCCTAGAAATGACTTAAAAAAGGCTAACACTGAGGCTTCCTTGACATGGTGGCAAAGGCAGATCTCCCTGAGAGTGAGGGCCCATGCACAGAGCATATACTCAGCTTTGTAGCATCTTGCTCTTAAATGTGAGTGGATGGCAAGGATCATGAAATACTTGAGGGAAATCTGTGATTTGAATCCAGAGACGAGGAGGAAAAAAATAGACTAAACCAACTGGGGAAAACAGAAACTAAGCAAGAAGATGGAAACCTAAAAAATAAAATGGAACAAACTTAGTCTCATTAATATCCTTGGAGAGATAAGGTATTCATTCCACTGATGGTATAAAAAGTAGAAAGCTATAAAAACAAAACATTTAAAAGCCAAAAATAAGGTGGTTTGGAAATTAAAAATATGAAAACAAATTAAAAACTCCGTAGAAGATTTGGAAGATGAAATTGAGACAATCTCCCAGAAACTATGGCAAACATACCAAAAGACAGATTAGAGAGAAAAGAAAATAAACTTAAAGGACCAATTCAAGATTTCCAGATGTTTCAGAAAGTGAGAATGGAGAAAATAGAGGGGAGGACATTATTAAATAATCTGAGAACATTTCCAAAGCTGAAGCAGAGTTTCCAGATTGAAAGAGTATAATAAGTGGATAAAAATTTCAGAACTATGTGGATGGGGGCGGGTGGCAGGTGGGAAGAGGGAGGGGCAGAGAGATGGGTGGAGGGAGAGAGAGAGAGAGAAGTTTTATGCATTTATAACTTTTCATATTTTTATAATTATGAGGAGATTTAAAGGGGTTCACATACTTTACCACGTAAAAACTCAAAATTCATGTCTACAAAGAAACCAATTAATCGATGGCAAGCACGGGACGACGAGAAAATATTGAAATAAATGACAGACATATGCTTGAAATAAAGTCTTAATCTATACAATATGGAGAATATATGTAAGTCAATGAGAAAAAGATATTCTAAGATGAAAATGGAAAAAGCTAAGTGGCAAGTTGGAGAAAAAATGCACACTGTCTATAAACAGTGGGAAACTGCTCCATCTTACTGTTAATCATAGAAATCCAAATGGATATATTCAGACACTATTTTTACTGATGAGATGGAGAAAACATTTTTTTTATTTTTTATTTTTTAAAAACATTTTATTTATTTTTTTGAGAGAGAGACAGTGAGAGAGAGCATGAGCGAGGAGAAAGTCAGAGGGAGAAGCAGACTCCCCGTGAGCTGGGAGCCCGATGCGGGACTCGATCCTGGGACTCAAGGATTGTGACCTGAGCTGAAGGCAGTCGTTCAACCAACTGAGCCACCCAGGTGCCCCTGAGAAAACATTTTAATGATGAGTAGTATCCAGTTTTGCAAGGCAGGTTGTGGAGAGATATGAGAGCAGTGTAAACAAGATAAGGGGCAAATGGCTACTACATTTTTAAAAAGCAATGAGGAAGTGGTGATGCAACATGGGGGCTTAAGTGGGTAGGAGAAGAATAAATGAAACAAGATGGGACTGGGAGGGACACAAACCATAAGTGACTCTTAATCTCACAAAACAAACTGTGGGTTGCTGGGGGAGGGGGGTTGGGAGAAGGGGGGTGGGGTTATGGACATTGGGGAGGGTATGTGCTTTGGTGAGTGCTGTGAAGTGTGTAAACCTGGTGATTCACAGACCTGTACCCCTGGGGATAAAAATATATGTTTATAAAAACTAAAAAATTAAAAAAAAAAGGAATTTGGTAGTATCTCTTAAACTAATAAATAGGTAAACCGTTTGACCTATGAAATCCAGTCTTCAGCATCTCTTCTACAGAATACTCCCAAAGGGGCACAGATATATATTTATCACTATGATTAATACAACTTTGTTCATAATGGTGAAACAATGAAGGGATGAATCTAAGTGTCCACCAATAGGGAACTGATTAGAAACAATAGTAAATTCATACAGTGGAAGAGTATATCCTCAAAAAAAATCCCAGGCTGATTTCCATACAAAAATTGCTATACTGAAGTTCTTAAATAGCCTAAGGAAAATGTAGGCAGCACTAATAGATACTGAGGGTCCATAGTGTTTTGCTGATGAGGATAGTTGCTATGGAAATTTAAAGTAAAACAAAACTCCTCTGGGGAATGGGTTAGTCTAAGCAGGCTTTCTTGGGGAAAAAAAAAAAAATGAGTAGGTGGGAAGTAAATGTTGAGCCAGAAAAGACCAGAAAAGCAGGCATTTGGGGAGGGCAGTGTAAGGACGAAGATGGTATGCAAAAGAGAAGAAAAAGGGAAAACAGATCACTTTTAGAGGATGGA
The DNA here is from genome assembly GCF_020171115.1 of Neogale vison. Taxonomy (NCBI): domain Eukaryota; kingdom Metazoa; phylum Chordata; class Mammalia; order Carnivora; family Mustelidae; genus Neogale; species Neogale vison. The sequence continues at coordinate 229,646,638 of NC_058091.1, read as the reverse complement.
ATAGAGACCTGCTCACCAAAGGGAAAGATCTCGGTAGAGACATGTCTTCAAGTTGGGAAATAGTGAGTTGAAGAATGTTGCTGCCTTGTTATTTTCTTTTCCTTAAGATAAGAATTAAGAAACCTAAGTAGAAGATGCATTGGTAAACAGATGAATCATATAATAGGAGAAAGGTTTTTTGTTTTTTTTTAAAATTTCTTAGGAAAACAAGGGTGCCTTTTTAGTTGTAATTGAATATGCCAGCTGAAGTCCATGTGTTCCCTGAGCTTGGCCCAGAGCAGGTGGTGTACCTCACTGGGACATAGGGGCCAGAGCATGGCCCTTGTGCTTTGCCCCATTGTGTCCCTCAGCCACCATCTCCTGTGCATGTGAGATTGAGGGGGCCATAGGGTGAGGAATGAAAATAGGAGAAAGTTCTTGAGTATCTTCAAACTATGGAAGAAATTATATAAGTTGTGCCCCCAACAGAATTTAAAAAATAAGAGAGTCAATTGCCTCTCTCATACAGTCTAGCTCAGGTTTTGGAAATCTTTAGATGTAGTGGGCCAATGCTCTAACCTGTTACCTGCTGGTATTGAGAGGGGGCTGAATCACATCCTGTATTCTGACCTGCTTGTATAGGTGTGAGTAGGGCAACGGGAAGGGAAGTTTTATGGTAAAATGAGCAAAGTTATATTACTTATCTGTGGTCCTTGAATACAATGAGAAGACAGTGATGGCTCACCTTCTGCGCTGGAATCTTATTTGCCCCTCCAGATTCAGCCCTCTGCTTTCAACCCTGCTTTCTGCCCTAGGACACTGACCTATGTAGATTATATTGAGAACTCCTTGCACTTAGACTTCTGTTTTGCTTCATCCAACAGGGGCACCTGCAGGAGATCAGCAGAAGTGTTGAGAAGTGTTGAGAGGGAGTTCAAAGTGTGATTCCTGGCTCTCCTTCTGAAGCTAGGCTGCCCTGGGTTTGTGGTGTCTCTTCAGCAAAGGTCCCTGCTCCTCACCGTGGCCTGTCTTGATGCAAGAGCTCACTCCTCTGGGCCATCTGACTGGTCAGAAACTTTTGTGACCCTTTCTGAGTCTCTTTTCATTTTATTTCTTCCATCTACTTTATGTGGAACCTCAAGTCTCAAGACCTCTTTGAACTTCAATTTCCTTATCTGTAAAATAGTAAAAAATAAATAAATAAATAAAATAAAATACACACACACACACACACACGCATGCACGCATACTTGTCTTGTAGGGCTGTTGTGAGCATGAAGCGAGACAGCTGATGCAGGGGTGGGCGTAGCCCTCATGCTGCTGGGGTAAATCACAGCGTGTCAGCTGCAGCCGTCTCTGGCCTCTTGTTCCTCTTGTTAGCATCATCACACCTCTCCATTCACTCCTGGATCTTCACTCTAATGGTTTCAGAAGTGAATTCTGCCTCTTGCCAGTTTGCACTACTAACTACTTCTAGTATTTATTATTACATTTTGATGTTTTGGTGGGTTTTTCCCTACAAAGCATCTTCTAATTTCATACAAGGCAGGTAGCTTAGATAATCTGCTGCAAACCTGAAGGAAACCGGCCGACTCAGGGATGGTGCTGGTGGAAAATGTCAACAGTGGTACAGGTAAGGGAGGGCTAGGGTAAAGAGAGAAAACAGCTTAGAGCTGTGCAGTGTTGTCTCAATGCCATATTTGGAGAAAGTATTACATTTCACTGACACATTTCAATATTCTAGAAGGGAGGCTTTCATTTCCATGGGCAGAGACAGCCACTTGCCTCCCTAAATCCATTCTCTGCTTCCTGCTAGGCTGGTGTTAAAAGATAAAACTGAGGCACGTTATGATTTTTTTAAGTTTGAGTAAAAATCAGTTTGAATCAGGCAGCATCCAATCTAGTTGGTAAAAAGTAGCTCTGATTTTCCTAGAGTTCATTGTCTCTTATAGTTTGCCTCTCCATTTTCATCTAATTTTATTTTATTTTTCCTGCCCTTCCTTTATGTTCATTTGTTTTATTTCATAAATTCCATGTATGAGTGAGATCATGTGGTGTCTGTCTTTCTCAGACTTATTTCACTTAGCATCATACCCTCTAGGTCCATTCATGTTGTTGTGAATTGGTGTTACATGCAACTGATGAGTCACCAAATTCTACCCCTGAAACTAATAATACAGTATATATTAAGTACATTGAATTTAAATAAAGAATTGGAAAAAAAAGAGCAGAATGGACCCCAAACATATCATGAGCACACATGTTCTCTGTAAATATTTGCTGTTTGAATAATACACTTACAGTTACTTTACTTCCCAAATCAAAGGCAAGGGACTGATTTTTTTTTTTTTTTTTTAAGGAGCTCTGAGAAGCTGTATGAAATGAAAAACTTTTATAGGCAGAAGTGAGTGGGAAGGAGGAAGCGGTAAAAAAGTGAACTGGTTATTGCAAGTTTACTCTCCTTTGGGGGATGGCTGGGGTCTATCAGACAGATTCTTTAACAGTGTTGATCAGGAGAGTCCTGACTGACTGGTTTAAGATTCCGTTTCTGGCAGAACTGGAACTGTAATGAAGTCTTGGTTTGGTGATGGGAGTCTTAGCGTAACTAATTCCACTTGGGGCTGGCTGTCTTGTTTGTAACACTGGGTACTTTGCTGCTTAGTAAAAGTTTACCTTTGCTTGCTTCCACGTGACTTAGTTTAGACCATGAAATATGATATGGAAGGTGTGTTGAGACTTTCAAAGTCTTCTTTAAGGAAGGAAACATGTTGCTTCTCTATTCCTTTTCCTCATTGTTTGGAATGTGGACATGACAGCTAGACATGTGGACATGGTATAAGGAATCATCTTACACCAAGAGTTAGCAAATCAAGCATGGAGAAGGCCCACAGAGTAGAAGCCCCTGTCCCTACCCTGTGGCTTGACCAGATCAGCCCTCAGCTGCCTGATTCAGGCTTTTTTTTTTTTTTTTTAAAGATTTTTTATTTATTTATTTGACAGACAGAGATCACAAGTAGGCAGAGAGGCAGGCAGAGAGAGAGAGAGAGAGAGGAAAGCAGGCTCTCCGCTCAGCAGAGAGCCTGATGCGGGACTCGATCCCAGGACCCTGGGATCATGACCTGAGCCGAAGGCAGCGGCTTAACCCACTGAGCCACCCAGGCGCCCCACTGACTCAGGCTTTTATTATGTGTTTATACCACTTTTGTTACTGTCTTTTAAATAATGCAACCTAATCTAGTTTTAACTGATTATGCATCAGTTAAACCCAATCTCTGGGTTTTGGAGTTAGGAGACAACAGCCTAAGGATGATTTCATTTATTTTTGGATCCAAGTGAAGCAATTGGAGAGGTGAAATTAATGCTCATTTTTGGATTTCAGAACTTTTTCTTGCCAGTGATCCATGCTACCTCTGTAACAGTCTCTCGTTCTCCCTTCCTCCTCCTCTCTGTCTCTCTGTCTCTCTTTTTCTTTCAGATGCTAAAGTTCAGAGTTAAGTATTCCAAATCTCTTCCATATGGGATTTGGATTAAAGTGTTATTTGAAGGGGTCTTTAATGTGTTTCCAAAGCCACTGCCTAATTGTAGAAATGAAGTGTCAAAAAACAATAGAACCCTGCTGTAAGCAAAAGCCCAATACATTATTCAGAGCATTTAAAAGGACACTTTGTCATCAGATGTTCATAGTTTTATGGCCTGAAAAACAAAGAACACACGAGTGCCCTTTAAGCCTTCTTTATGATGATAAAACGTTACTAGGAACTCGGCTGCCACTACCCTCACAGTTTCCTCGCCTTGGGATTTAATGGAGGTGGTAGTTTAATTATTACCAGAAGCCCACCCACATAGTTAAAAACCAGTCAATAATAACTTAGTGAAGAAGTTGAACTGATGCAGCACAGAATAAGGAACAATTAGTCCTTTTCAGGCCAGAGAAAAACCAATATCATAATACAAATTCGGAGCTATAACATTACCACGTTCTCTAAGTCATCTTAAAATAAACCAGAATCTAAGGAAAAGAGAGAGATGTGTGTAGTACTACCACACCAAAGACCTATAGATGAATGTGGGTCAAACAAGTTTTTCAGTGTAAAACCATATGATTTGAATGCCAAATTGAGAAAAAGGAAGACAAATGAGTCCCCAAAACAAAAACAAACCAACACCTTCCCTCTAAACATCCGTGTTATAGATAATTGAGATGTAAAACTACTAAGGTCCCCCTCTCCGCCACTTTTTCCGGCTCAAGGGAAGTATCTGAGGGCTACAGCTTACAAAACAATTTTTGTAAGTCAAAAAAGCAATGCCTCTTATTATGGGACCATATAATCTCTATATCTCAACAATTAGGAGGGGGAGAAAATATTATAAATAAGCCCTCCCTAGTGAGCTGGAAGGAGAGTGGTTCGTCAGAGGTTTCCAGATTGGTTCTTTCTTGGTGTGGGGTAGGAGTGGGAGGGAAGAAAAAATTGGGAAGCCTGAAATTCCCAAGTCCTGTTTGATTTGTGGGCAGAGAAGCTGTGCTGCTGCTTTATCAGTCCACTGAGATCACTCTTCTGTCTCCTCAACCTGGGGGCGTGTGTCCTTCAGTTCATGCTACGCTATTATTCATTTTCCATCCATCCTTTCTTAAAAACACTGTTCTCTGCCCAGTTGTAGAGTCTAGTAGTGGGTAAGAGATAGATACAGGAACTAGAGTCCCCCAGTTAGAAACTTGGCTTCCAACTTCCTAGCGAGTGATCTTGGGCAAGGTACCTCCCTGTATTAGTTTCATATCTGTGAAATGGAGGCCTGGGTTGTCAGGATTAAATGAGCTATTATTCATAAAGTCCTTAGAACAGCATCTGGTATACTGTAGGTACCATTTAAGTGTTTGTTACATGTTTTTAAAAACAATTCATGTGAATTTCAGAGCTCTAAATTTACCTGCTCAAAATGGGTAACTGAACAGGGTATTCCATCTTTCTGGCTGAGGCAAAATAAGTGTGTGTGTGTGTGTGTGTGTGTGTGTGTGTGTGGTTGTGTGGTGAGGGGGATGTTAAGGGATGGTGGTGGAGATTTGGTGGAACTAGGAATTGTGAAGGATGAAAATGCCTAAGAAGCCCTGGGTTACATGCTCTAACCAGTATCTGATCATGACATCACCAGCAGTGAGGGTCTCACCAAGGGTACCCTGGGTTTCAGTGTCAATGTTTGGTCGGGAGATATGCAGAGAAGAGACAAGCAAGGTGTGCACTGAGCTGACAGAGGGTGAATCCGTGTGGGTGGACATGGGAGTCATGCTTTGCTGAGGCAACAAGAGAAGTCATGCTTTGCTGTGGTCAGTACAAGAGCATTAAAGACATAATGAAAGACTACTTTAGAAGCTGAGGCCTCACCATGGAGGGCTGTATACCAACCAGCTTGGTCACCAGGCCGGCATAAGCCAGCACAGTGGGCAGCACCTAACAGTGGTGGCCCCCGTGCTGCTGGCTGACCCCAGTCAAGCCCAACACACACAGTGGGTGTCCATGGCCAAGCTCTTTGAATCTGAACTAGACATGCAGCCTGTGAACCCTGGGAGTGCAAGGGCCAGTTTTCCAGTAGTGGTTACATTGAACAACCTCTATGTTGAACACAGAAAGAATGTGGGTGCTCTGCTTTTGATCTGCTGACCTTCAGTTCCTCACTGATAGTGAGGATTTTAATAATATTTTCCACCTCAGGACACCTGGGTGACTCAATTGGTTAGGCGTCCAACTCTTGCTGTTGGCCCAGGTCAGGATTTCACGGCTGTGGGATCAAGCCCCGTGTTGGGCTCTGTGCACAGTGCAGAGTCTGTTTCAGATTCTTTCACCTTCTCCCTCCCTCTCTCTCAAATAAATAAATGAAGTCTTTAAAAAACCAATACTTTCTGCCTCATGGATTTGTTGTAAGGATTTTAAAAAGTGAGTATAAAAGTTCTTTGTAACTTGTGTATTTTACTAGTATCAGTTATTGTGATATAGATGATAGATACATTTTGTGATTTATTTATACAGAATTGACATGCTGTATACATTAGAGATATTCCTGAAAAGGTGTGTAAATATTTTCTCACGTACTAAAGACCAGGACCTCCCCCTAGGAGACAGGTCCGTGATGCATTAATTTCAGTAAGCATTCATTCTTTTGTCCTAACACAGTGCTTTTCTCTAATTAGATACGTAACAGAGTATTTTGTGCCTCTAAGAAATCCTGTGGGAAACAATCATTTTATAAGGGAGCTTAGTGCCTCATTAGTGGTTTTTAAAATCTAATTTTTTAATATTCAGTCTGCTTAAAGTAGGATGTTGGCATTGTGAATTTATTTACCTACTTCCTCTCACTCCCTCTCCCCTACTCTACCGCCCACTCCCACCTGGACCACAGCTCTCTCTGTGGGTGACGGTGTAAGTAGCTGACTCGTTAAGATTTTGGGAAATGCCTCATTTTTAATGTTGTGAAGATATATAAATTGAAATAGTCTCCTGCATTTTCTGGGAATATCCCCCCCCTTTTTTAAATAAAGCACTATATTCACACTATTTGTTATAGGACTTTTTAAAATCAGTTATCTTGATAAACCTGAGATGAATTCAAGTTCATAGAAAACTGTAAATTATTTTGAGTAATGGTGTACACTCTGTTATTGGTAAATTTGTACATTTTTATTTATTTCTATTTTTATAATTCTATTAACAAAATAGAATCAGGAGATGGAACAAGACCCAGAAATTCTTATAACATTAAAGAGAAACATCTGAGATGTCTTGAGTTTCATCTTTTAAAAATATAAAGGCAGAGTAGAGCTGTTATCTATTAAAGATAAATCACTGGAAAGGACTTTAAAAGTTTATAACTATTGGGCAAAAAGATTCGTGAAATCTAAAAACTGGAAAGAAAGAACAGTATTAATCAATCAAACATTCTCTTTTTTGACACATCTTGTTCGGAGTTCTTTATGGGCTGATTTTTAAAATATGGGATTTGATGAACTGTGAAATTCAAGCTAATTTTTTTCAAATTCTTCTAGTAAACTTGATTTCAAAGGCAGACTCTTTTCCTAATGAAGTATCTATCTTTCTTTATTTTTTTTAATATAGGGTTTGTTTTTTTTTTTTCCCTTTCATGGAAATACAAATTCTAATCTGTATTCCATAAAGGAGCTCTCTTTTTGAAAATTTTCCCCCAAAAGAAACAAACTCAAAAATGATGTGCATGGGATGCCTGGGTGGCTCAGTGGGTTAGGCCGCTGCCTTCGGCTCAGGTCATGATCTCAGGGTCCTGGGATCGAGTCCCACATTGGGCTCTCTGCTCAGCAGGGCTCTGTCTCTCTCTCTGCCTGCCTCTCCATCTACTTGTGATTTCTCTCTGTCAAATAAATACATAAAAAATCTTTTAAAAAAAAAAAGAAAAAGAAAAAATGATGTGCATGTATATGGGACATGCTCAAAATTTTTTAAAATTTCTTTCCCACATGTATTTAGGTAAAAAACTTGAGTTTATTCCCAAGTGCAAGATATGCTATATAGCTTTTCTTTTGTCTCCAATTTAAAATACACCTGGCTCCATGATCATATTTGCCAAAATATTGTCATGCCTAATTTTTTTTTTTTTAAGATTTTTTATTTATTTGTCAGAGAGGGAGAGAGAGCACAGGCAGACAGAATGGCAGGCAGAGGCAGAGGGAGAAGCAGGCTCCCTGCTGAGCAAGGAGCCCGATGTGGGACTTGATCCCAGGACGCTGGGATCATGACCTGAGCCTAAGGCAGCTGCTTAACCAACTGAGCCACCCAGGCGTCCCTGTCATGCCTAATTTTGTCATGGTTTTGGAGTTTTTGTTGTTCCCTACATTTACATTACATGGGGTGGTTGGCAGAGGTTTTCTGATGCCCCCCCCAGATCATGTAAGGCTTGGGTTTAGTGTTTAGTGGTCATTTTGCTCCATCTGCAATGTTTTCTGAGTATTGCATTTGAGTGTCCCTCCGTCATCTGTGGGGTGCCCGGTGGGCTCTCATTCACTCCTCATAGCTGCCCTCCTACAGATTCAGGCTGGGCCACAGGTACCTCCTGTGTTATTCCCAGGGCTTCACTGGTGAATGGCTGGCTGTCTCTGAGTCACTGGCATATGAGTGCCCGCCTCTCCAGAGCTGCCCTCACAGCCTTGTTTCTCTCTTTCATACAGGGGAAACCCAGAGCCCTTCTCTCTTTACTCGCCATATTGGGTTCTTTGCTCATCTTTTACCTCCCATTCTAAAACCTCTAGGAGTTTAAGCTTTTCAATGCAAAGGCTTATAATTCTGTTGTGGGACAGGTGAAGCTAGGACTCTAATGCACAGATGTTTTGTAATTCACTGACTTGGAGGAAGGAAAAAAATTCGTCTGCACTGCTCACTAAAAACAGAATGTGGATGGATATCTCCATTGATTATTCTCCTTGCACACATATCAGATAGAGAGTAGGACCATCTGAAAGAAGCTGCAGTGGTCTAAGATGGTTTTGTGGAACCCTGGCCTTTTGTGGGCACTCTGATATTATTTGGCAATATTACTTCTCATTGTGGAGATACAGTTCTATGAATCGTGAACCCTGCACAGAGAAAGTAGGGGCCATGAAGTAAAGTATGGAATTCTATTCCTATGTGGGTGTGAAATCATCATCATTACTCTTTACTCATACTAGGGCTAGTGTTGCAACCCAATGAAACAGCCAAATTGATCTGATACATTCATGGAAAATTGGCTCTTCGCAGAAAAGTATAATATATTTAATAGTGTGTTTTCTTGGCTGAAAACAAACTTTCACTTTTAATTTTATTTTCTTTAATATATTGTAAGTTTTCCAAGTAGGTGCTGATGGTGACCTTTTCTTTTCATCAAGGCACAAAGATTCCAAAAGTAAAGATCTTGCAATTGGTTCCACTGCGTTCTTTGCACTTATGCTTATTCCATCTGTAATTCTCTTTCATGAACACTCTTTCCTCTCACTCCTGTCCAGGCAAAAGTTTCTTAAACAGTGCATCCTAGGGGCACCTGGGTGGCTCAGTGGGTTAATGCCTCTGCCTTCGGCTCAGGTCATGATCCCAGGACCCTGGGATCTAGCCCCGCATTGTGCTCTCTGCTCAGCAGTGAGCCTGCTTCCTCTTCTCTCTGCCTGCCTCTCTGCTTACTTCTGATCTCTGTCTGTCAAATAAATAAAATCTTTAAAAAACAAAAAACAAAACAAAACAAAAAAACAAAAAAACCCCAGTGTATCCTAGCCCCAGGTAGTGACAAGGCCACAGTGGGGACAGCAGATTCATAGCAGCATACCAGGTATATAGAAGTAGGGACAGATAGCGTGAATGAGCTCTTGGGGGTGGGATGGGGCATGGACAAAGGAGGAAGGATTAGGTCGCATTGAAAGCCATGGGGAAAAGGAGTGTCACAATGAGATTGAAGAGTTTTGGATAATAGGTATTTAGTGGTCTTGGGACAAAGGGATTGGAACAAATTGGTGAGAAGGAGAGAATATGGGAACAGGCTGGCTAGAGCCCAGGAAGGGAGGACTCCAGGTCTCAGGCTAGAGGAAGCAAGCAGTACTAAGGCATGTTCCATTAAGCAGGGGCCAGCTTCTGTGGTAAGTGAAATAATGCATTTCCCATCTCCCTCCCATACACCCCCTGAAGATGTCCACATCCTAATCCTCAAAACCTGTGAATATGTTCTGTGCATGGCCACACATTTGTAGATGTGATTCAGTTAAAAATCTCGAGATGAGAAGATTATCCTGCTGGGCTCAATAAAATCATAAGTATCACATGCTGTACCTGGTACAATTTCTCTGCACATTGCAGCAGACAGAAGGAGGGCTGGAGATGTCTATGTCATAGCCACCAGGACCCTGCTCTTTGATCTCCCTCAGCCTTTGCCAAGCAAATCACCAGTTCTGAGGCTGTCTGAGGCCATGACCAGTGTCCAGCGGACAGGCTGGCATGTGAGAGATGGCTTCTAATTGTCATTGTGCCACATGCTCCTCTCTTGTTCACTCTAATCTCTTCCAGAATGTTTTTTTACCAATCAGTTACAATTATCTGCTTGAGTTGTCGATCCCTTCTTTTTCAGTATTGTTAAGTTTAAATCATTATTTTTCACTGAGGAGACCAGCATTGACTTTTAAGCTGTATTGACTTTTGTACCATTTGCGTTCTTTTATTTGTTTCCTTCGCATGGAATAAATTGAAAGACTTAAAAGCCAAATATTTTGAATTTAGAAAACAAGTGCTCTTCAAACGAAATAGTCTATGATTAGCCCTCGTAATTATCCTTAAATTTGGTTTCCTTTTCTCCAGAATTTGGCCATGAGCTTGCCCTACAGGAATCTGGAAAGCTGTAAAATGAATTCTGTGTTTCAAACTCTCCAGCTCTGGGGGTCGTGCGATTCTTCAATTAGGAATAGAACAAATGTCCCCAATTAAGAATGAAATAGAATTACATATTTTCTTTGCTCTGTTACAAAATAAATTATGAGCCTTTATTTGGCTTTGGAAGTCTCATAGTAAGTGTCTATTCCATTATGAACAGGGCAAAAAGTAAATGTAATAGTCAAACCTCAAAAATGTGTGTAAAATTGGAGAGAAAAACCAGTGTGAGTCAGGAGAAAACATTGAAGAATACTATAGTGTAAATAAATAAAATATCATGTAGAATATATAAGGTACCTGAAATAAAGCTAATTTGTAATTATAGCAATGATGATTATGATAGTGATAATCATAATAATAAAGTTAGAATGGCTAATGCTTGTGCGGTGCTTATTATAGTCTAGGCTCTAATCTGAGAGCTTTATGTTTATTAAGTCGTTTGGTCCTCACAACAACTCCCTGAGCTAGGTACTAACCAATTCATTTTGCAACAGAGCAAGGAAAATATTTAATTCTATTTACCTTATAATATAAATTAGGAAAATGGTGCACAGAGAGGTTAAGTAATTTTCATAAGATGTTACAAGTAACTTGCATAGTGAGGGATGGTATTTAGTTATCTTACTTTAAATGACTGAATTAACACTTAAATGAGCTTTGTAAGTGCCTCATAAATCAGCATTTTCAAGACCAAATCTAGCTTGGAAGTACATGTGAGCCTGTGAGTGAAACTTCCTAGGGCATGAAGCATTCTAAACGTATGCATACTTCCTAGTAAATAAATGTGGGCAACACCATTCTTTTCAAACCCACAAATAGAAAATTTGTAATGCTTAAATTTAGGGTGGTTGATAAGTTGGCATTGACCTTTTTTCTTATGAATTTTGAGTATAAAGGAATGTCCAGAGTCTCCTATCCACATTACTTGCGGAATACTGGAAGAGGCATCAGTTACAAAAAATTGAGATGCAAATTTTAAATAATACTTTGTTTATACTGTTTGTTCTCTCATGCCCTCTATTTGCTAGTGGAAGACTTATTCACAGCCTTCAAGTTCACAGAACTATTTAGTTACTGTCACTGTATTCAAGACTCCTTTCTAGGAGAAACACAGAAACACTCAAGTGTCACTATGTCTCTGCCTATTCGGGGCTGTGATTAGCCTAAATATAATAAAATGGATTTAAAGTATTGGGTCATAGATGCTTTGAAACATAAATCAAGCATGCTTATATGTAATTCAATCTTATACATGGAAAACTTGGTACATTGTGACTATGCCTTTAATTATCTACAGTTTATTCATTTGAACACACTCAGAATTTTGGTTGGAATGGGGTTTTAATGAGATTATTATATATTGCAGTAGAACTGTGAAACTTGATATGAACAAAAGCTGTAGCGCTCTGCACTCCTGATAGCTATTTTGTAATCTGTTATGTTGTATTTGTAAACTAAAATACCTGGAAGAGTTAGGGTGACATTGGCTACTTGCAATGGCCTTGGGCAGTACAATAGGCTATCTCAACGGATGGGTGTGAAAAATCATCATTATCTAAGTGTTTTCTAGCTAGCGGGAACTATCTTGACATTAACTCACTAATTTAATCACCATCAATATGAGGTGGGAGCTAACATCAGCCCTACTTGGTACAGGAGAATAGAAGTTGAGAGAGATTAGGTAATTTGATAAGTGGTGCATCTGGGTCTAAACATGGGTAGGTTTTGGGTTTGGGAGCTCATGCCTTTCATGGTTTAAGATCATGAGGATCAAGTGAAACATATACAGATGCCTTTGAAAAGCTCACGGTAGATTCTCTATAAGTGTGAGTGAGATGTGAATAATAGAAAAGGTAGTAGTGATAACAGTGAGTGGATTAACGGTGAATATTTTGCATTCTCTTAAAACAAATTTGTTGAGACTTTCAAGTTTCTTTTTTAAAATATTTTATTTATTAATTTGAGAGAGAGAACAAGTTGGGCGCGGGGCGGAGACAGAGGGAGAAGTAGATTCCCTGCAGAGGATGGAGCCTGACTCCGGGACTTGATCCCAGGACCCTGAGATCATGACCTGTGCTGAAGGCAGCGGCTTAACCCACTGAGCCACCCAGACACTTGAGACTTTCAAGTTTTAAAGACAATAAACATAGCTCTTACCATTATACATCAGTAAGAAAAAGATGCTCTGCCTGTCTTGGTTCCTAGGAAATAGGCTCTGAGGTAGAGGGTTGTTTCAGAAAGCTTGTTGGGAGTGCCTTCTAGAGAAGCAGGAACGACATGAGTAGGCAGAGGGAGATGCTGACAGCAAAATTTACTCAGTTTTACTGGGAGTTAGGATGGCCTTTCAGAGTTGTCCTCAATTCAGGCTGATGATCAAGCCTTCATATTACCACATCAGACAGTCACCATCATGTGATGCCCCTGAAAGAAGGAGTAACCACGGGTGAGCCAGCTTCCTGTGAGTGGAGGGAATTCCGAGTGGGGGATTCTCCAAATTCTCTGATAACATTTCACCACATCTCTGCTCTGCGTGTATGTGTGCCTTTCTCCCCAACTCTGTCTCTCTCTGTATCATACAGTGCCCCTGGTAAACAGAGTTTTCATTTCTTAAGCCAAGAGGTTAAAAGCAGAGATTTAGAATTCAGACCTGAGTTTGAGTTCCAGTCACTTGACTTTGCACGTGACCTCAGGCAAGACAGTTTTTCCTGGCATCTCTGTTCCTTCAGTTCCAAAATAGGGATAATGGTAATTCTAGTGTTCTTCTGGTTTCCTTTGGTGTTTAGATTAGACCCACCACACAGGACTCAGCACATGATAAGGTCTCAATCCTTGTTAGCTGCTATCATTACTGTCATTGTTATTATTGGCTCCTCAAGTTCAGGAACTCTAGCTAACACATTGCTGTGAAGCCCTTAGGGTTGACTGCAGTACCTTGCGATGAAAGGTCCTCAGGAAACATTTTTAGATTAATTTGTTTCGTTGGTCAGGACATTATGAGGCTTAGGCACATGGGGGTGGTCGGTAGAGGACTCATTTCCAGGGCTGGAGACATCCCTTGGGCTTCAGTGGGAGAGGCTGGAAAGAATGAAAGCAGACTCAGAAGATGGAAACTTTAATGACTGTACTCTAACCAAAAGAGGCGATTCATTGGTTGACAAAATAAAAGGGTATTATTCCAGAAATTCTCCTCTCTCCCTCTTTCTTTGAATGTCCTCATGAGTGTTTGGCCTGTGTATATTATCTGCCATACAATATTCTGGAACAATAACAACAAAAGCTGGTGAAATTGAGGAGAAACTTTTGTTATGTTCAATCTTTAATGTTCCTTAAAGGGAGTATTTATAGCTAAAGAATTGCTCGCCCTCTCTGACTGTCTCCTATAACGGGCTACTCCCCTCTACCTTCTGAGCCTTGGGGACACCCAAAATCTGGTTTTGGCAATGCTTGCACATCGTGGTCAAGAAGCTTATCCAGGAGGGTGAGGCCAGATGCCGGCAGAAGTGAACTGATATGTGCAGGAGGGGGAGGGCTCCTATGAGAGACTGTGTATGGGATGAAGCAGGAGCCTATGTCAGTGTTGCATTGCTTTTTCTTACTTGCTTGTATATATACCCAGTACCCCAGTACCCCAGACAGATTTTTTGTTCACAATGACAGACAGCTGATTTCAAGAAGATGAATCCACAGGGAGAGTTATTATTATTTTTTTTTTTCTTCACAGGGAGAGTTATTGATGGAAGAGCTAAACAAAAGAGGGTGACCCCTGGGGACCTCTGAGGATTCAAGCCTGCCAGGAATCTCCTTTTCATCTCTGCTTCTCTCTGAGCCTTGACCCTATTCTCTCAGCTTCTTCTTGTGGGCGAGGGTGGGAGAATGTGGCCATGGCAGCCTAGATCACATCCTTATGGCCACTATCAAGGAAGACCAATTGTTCTCTCCCAACTGTCTGAAAAACCCTTGGGGAAGGACTCTGGCTTGGCCAGTATTACACACCCACCCCTGGTCCAAAGCCCTGTGGACTAAGTGGGAGAAGCTGTGATTGCTTGAATATAGGCTGCTGTGTTCAAAGGGGCACATCTGTTCCCAGATGAAGATGAGAAGCCAGAAAGCCACCCCAATTTGGAGAACATTATTACTGCAGAGAAAACTGAGGTTTGCTATTACCTCCCCTATACCACTTCTGTTACTCCTGCAGCATTTTGTTCCAGTAGTTTAAGACACAAATTTAGAGACCTTCTTTCTGCCTCTAAGTCCTTCCTTTGAGGGGTGCACCCTGCATCCTAGCCTTTAATACTGGCCACCCACTCATTACCCCCCAACTAGGTCCAATCTAAATGAGCCTTTCACTTCTGCAGCCCCACTCATGAGAAATGCCTTTGACCTTTAGTCCTTTCTGATCTTACTTCAATCAGTCCCCCATTCTAAGGTTTCTTGCCTTCTTACCCCCTTTCACTTTTCTCAAAATTCTTGCCATGAGCTGGACTTTAGGACTTGACAACAGAATGTGGCTTCTGTGGTTGTGACCCTCAGCATCCTTTGGAGTCCACTCTGGGAGCCTTTCCAGTGCTTTTGGTCTGCATCCTGCTAGATCAGCTCTGGCCCACAGGATACCACACTGACACTGTAGTGCTCTGAGAAGGAGGGCCAGGGAGAGCTCAACCCCAGAGTTACAGGGATGGAGTTTGCATCACTGAGTGGTATTTCTTGCCTCCACTGTGGGAAGGTTCAGCAGAGAACATCCCCATTGTTTCCTGAGAATGCTCTGCTAAGGCCATAAAGGGTGTTACCTACAATCCTTGCTCAGGTCTACAGACCACATCGTCCTGAAGTGCAAAGGCCATTATTTCTATATTCACATCCCATACCCTTATTAGAAAGAAATATTGCTGTTGATTTTTCTTAAATGTGCTCAGCATTGCCAGTTCTGGCAGGAGACTAACATAACCATGAGGTTGGAGGGTGCTGTCACTGGTTTCCTGTGATTTAGGATCCATCTAGGGGGGTTTTAGATGGGGCCTCAAAATTCTTTTTTTTCCTGGCTCCCTCTCAGCTAATAGATATTTATGAAATGATTTTGGGGGTCAGAAATCTGTATCAGATATTATTGGAGATGAAAAAATGAAAGACAGTCTCGACTCCAGAGATGCTCAGCGTCTAGTTAGAGATAGTTAGCAAACAAACATATTATACTACAATAAGTATGGTACTAGAAGGAAATACATCAAGTAAGTGCAAGAATCTCAGTGTGGGGGCAGGGAATCATAAAATGAGGCAATAGGATGTATATGTGTCCTCTTGTTGCTGTAGCAAATCACCACAAACTCAGTGGCTTAAAGCAAAACACATTTATTTCCTTAAAGTTATGGAGGTCAAAAATCTAGTCTATGTGTTGGCAGAGCTGCTTTCCCTTTGGAGCCTCTGTGGGGGGAGATTCAGTTTCCTTATCTTCTGTAGCCTCTACAGGATGCATTCCTTTGCTGGAGGACCCCTTCCAGCCAGTTACTGATTCCTTTCGATCTCTGCATCCAGTAACACTTCCCATTTGACTCTCTTGCCCCTTCTCTTTTGCTTATAAGGATGCTTGTGATTATTTGGGGCCCACCCACATAATCCAGGATAATCTCCACCTCAAATTTGTTAATTTAATACATGTAAATTCCTTTTGCCATGTAAGTTTACAGAACCATAGGTTCTGAGAATTAGGACATAGACCTCTTGGGTGGGGGGTATTACTTTGCCTACCACAGAGGGCTAGATTGTCTTGAAGGTCTCTTCTAACTTCAGAATTCCACGGGTTGATTGGGGCCGTGTCAGCATGATTTGTTTCATTTAATTACTAGCCCTGACTGTATACTCTCATTGTATTTCATTGTGCTCAATGAAGAGACAACTTTGTGGAGTTCCAATTCCTTCTGTATATCTTGACCTTTGGGCTGCTACAGAAGGAGTCATGTGGAGGAATTAGAATATTTAATGCTGAGAGGGTTTTAAAACCCAAGCAGTTTTGTGATAAACACAGCAGTAACTAAAGAACATCTTTTGTCCCCTGCTCAGTTAAAAAAAAAAAAAAAAGTCCTGATCCTACAAGCGTACTCTTTCTTCCTAGATCATGGCCCATCTGTATCAAATAAGGTTTGGAAAAGAGTCACAAGAGAACATACTCTTGTTGCTGTGGTTCAAAAAGTGTGGTGACTATGCGAGGGCAGAGACGTGGGACATAAAGATGTCTAAGTATGTCTGCTGGCAGTGGCGCAAGGAGCTGAGTAAGGATTATTTGATTCTTCACCATTTATGCAAGTAAGCAGAGACAGCAGAGGTCCAGATATACTGAACAACAGATATTTTGAAAGTTATTGACATTCAGCTTTGAAATAGAATCTTTGTTTTTATAATGCTTTAACTTTCATAATGACCTGTTGCATTGGCCACATGAAATTGGATGGTTTTCCTTGAGCCAAACCAGTTGTGGGGCTGCTGTGAAGCTGAGGGAGGCTGGCCGAGGACCGAATAACTGGCTGGGGAGCATTATTCTCCTTTTGTGTTTTTAAACTTTCCCCCTATCCACTCCTTCTTATTTTTACTTAAATGGAGTTGCTTTGGACACTGTGGGTTGCCTACCCTGCAGAATTCCCTGTCTTCTTCTATCTTAACAGAACCTGAGTGGTTTCCAGGTATCTACCTCACCCTGTTGCAGGACAAGTTGCCCAGGTTGCAGCCTGTCTCCTCAGCTCCGGAAAAGGGAACCTTATTGGTCTAAATGTAATTCCAACATTTTGGCCAGTGATTGGCTCAAGAGTGGGCACGTGGCCCAACTTCAGCCAGTGAGATGCAAGGAGAGTTTGCTGGTTGCTGTGGTGACCGTTATTTGCTCTTTAGAAAGTGACATGAATAGTAACCCTACTTTGCTTTATGGGTGGTATAAAGAAGCGTCTGGATTCAGATACTGGTAGTGACAATTATATAGCCATGAGAAAAAGACAGAATCCAGCGGCATTACAAGGACTCCAGTGTGCATGGAAATTTCCAGTGTGCATGGAAAAAAGGGAGACCACAAAAACAAACTGGATGCTCGCTCACAGCTGTGAAATGTACTGATCAACAAACTTTGGATCTTGCCTTATCTCTAAATTTCCTGTTGTATGAGACATTCCCCTATTATTTATACTACTTTGAAGTTTTCTTACTTGCAGCTGAAAGGATTCTGACAGATAATGCACTTCAAGTAGTTACCATGGCTCTATTGCTTCTGGCTTCAGTAGCGGAGGTTATGAACAATTTCTCATTGGCTCCAAGCCTCAGCTCCTAACGCAAAGCTCCAGCTTCTTTCAGTCTCCAGCTAGTATCTTGGACATTCTAGAAGTTCTTGATTTGGGAAGCCCCTCAAGGCTGTCATGGTGATCTCTGAACTATACTATTCCTATGGAAGGGAACTCAGGTGTTGTTTAGTTGCCTTTTAAAAATTAAAGAATGATCCCTCCTTTTGTTATATGCTCAGTTGGTGGCAAGAATGGTCTCAAAGCAGGGTTGCTTGAGTTCCAAGGAATAAAAGAAATCAATAAGCCAATTTTATTATTTTCTAAAAAATGAGATACACAATTTCCTATTGACCCTCAGGATCTGTAGCTATGCTTGGCCAAATCAGCCCTGTCCCACAGAAGTACAGTGCTACTTACAAGTGCGATAGTCACCTTTAAAAGATATAAAGAATCAGATAAATTTAATTTCAGTAATATATTTTATTTAACCTAATATACCCCAAATATTATCATTTCAAAATATAGTAGATATAAAAGCTATTTAGGAGTTATTTCACACCATTCCCCCCCAATTCCAGTAAAGTCTTCACAACCTAGTGTGTATTTTTTCCATATAGAGCATATCTCAGTTCAGTTTGCATTTCAAGCCCTTAATAGCTGTGTGCGTCTAGTGGCTGCCATGTTGGATAGAGAGGGCTATCCTCTGCCAAAGTTCTTCCTACAGAGAGGATTTATTACTGGTGGATCTTTCATACTTTCTTGAATTCTGATTTCTTTATTTACCTTATCAGTCCATAGTCTTCTTTTTTCAGATGTTTGTTTGTATGTCTGAATCTAATTATGAACATGGCTAGAGCTAATCCCTCCCACCCCAAAACTTCCTCAGATCTTAGTTGAATTAATAAATTTAATTGTTATAAATATAGAGGTAAGTAGGTGGGAAGGAGCTGTTTATGAATGTAAACATATGTTTACTTGAGGGGAAACGTGTTATCCAGTCAAAATGTCTATTACCAGGGTAATAATTCTTTTCTTCGTATTAATCCTGGTACATACTTTCCAGTTCTTTTTTTATCTGACCTGTCTGTTGACCTGGTTAAACATCATTTTCTTCCTATAATTCTTGTTCTCTTGGCTTCTATGACATGAACTTTCCCTATCTCCTCTTCTACCTCTCTGACTACTCTTTCCTTGTGGCATCTTTTTTTCTGCCCTTTCCTTAATGGTGATGTTCCGATGGTTCCTTCTTTGACCTTTCTATCTTTGTACTCCATATATTCACTCTCTATTTTCATCCATCCATGGCTTAATCATTATTTATATACAAATATTTCCCAGATAGTCTGTCCAACCCATACCTATCTTCTGAGCTCTAGGCCCATTGCCACCACCAAACATTCAGTTGCCCATGTCTGAAACTGGGCATTATTCTAAATTAAATGCTTCTCTGTCTTTCACCTACCACATCAAACAATTTCCAAGTCCTTTTGATTCAATTAATAGCTCTATTGATATGTATATTCCCCCTTCTCATTGCCACTATTTTTTGTTTCCTCAGTTAATCTGACTAGTTCCTTGCCTTCAGTCTTGTCTTCTCCATCTATCTTCCTTACTACATTTAGAGGACCCTTTCTCAAACAAAAATTGCTAGTCAGACCTTTGTTTCTTTGCATAAAGCTAAATTCTTTCACAAGTTATATAAGGCCTTTGTGATTTGACTTCCTCTCTCCTCTCTCAGCTTTCTGCCCCCTTGTACTCTCTGTTCCACTTACATTCAACTTGCATTTCTTCTTTGTGTTCTAAGCCTTTGCATGTGCTGTTCCTCTTTCTTGGATAGTCTTTCCCCTACATTCTTTTCCCTGGCTAAGCTGTTCCCTGAAGCTCTCAAACTGCTTTGTCTCAGAAGACTTTTAAACTGTTAAAAATTACTGAAGGCCTCAAAGAATTCTTGTTGATGGCAGTTATAGGTCTCAATATTTACTGTATTAACAGTTAAAACTAAGAAATTTAAAAAGTTATTTACTGATGGATTTTAAAATAACAATGACAATAACATAAATAACATTTGAAAATGACTGTATTTTGACAGGACAAAAAAATTTAGTGAGAAGAGCGGCATTATTTTACATTTTGCATATGTCTTTATTGTTTGGCTCAATAGAAGACACTGGAGTCTCATATCTTCTTTTGAATTCATATTATTCTGTAATATGTTGTTTTGGTTGAAGCACATGAAAAATATCTGGCCTCAAGCAGATATGTAGTTATGTACATGTTCACTAGGGATGCCGTAACAAAGAACCCCAAACTGAGCAGCTTAAACAATAGAAATTTATGATCTTACAGTTCTGGAGGCTCAAGTCTGAGATCAGGGTGTCAGCAGGGCTGTGCTCCCTCTGCAGGTGTTGGGAGGATTAGTTTTCTTTCTGAGTTTCTGGTAGTTCTTTTTTTTTTTTTTTTTAAAGATTTTATTTATTTGACAGACAGAGAACACAAGTAGGCAGAGAAGCAGGCAGAGATGGTGGAAGCAGGCTCCCTGCTGAGCAGAGAGCCTGATGCAGGGGCTCGATCCCAAGACCTTGGGAGCATGACCTGAGCGGAAGGCAGAGGCTTTAATCCACTGAGCCACCCAGGCGCCCAGTTTCTGGTAGTTCTTTGGCTTGTCCCAGCGTAATTTCAATCTTTACATGCCATTCTCCCTATTTGTGTGTGTTTCAAAAATCTCCTTTTAATGAGGACACCAGTCAGACTGGATTAGGACCTACTCTAATGACTCATTTTAACTTATTTCAGCAAAGGCTCCATCTCCAAATAAGGTCACACTCTGAGGTACTGTGGATTAGGACTTCAGGATATCTCTTTTAAAGAACACAGTTCGGGACGCCTGGGTGGCTCAGTTGGTTAAGCGGCTGCCTTCGGCTCAGGTCATGATCCCGGCGTCCTGGGATCGAGTCCTGCATCAGGCTCCTTTTTCGGCAGGGAGCCTGCTTCTCCCTCTGCCTTTGCCTGCCATTCTGTCTGCCTGTGCTTGCTCTCTCGCCCTCTCTCCCTCTGATAAATAAATAAAAAATCTTAAAAAAATTAAAAAAAAAAAAAAAAAGAACAGAGTTCATCCCATTACAGCTGGAAAAGGCAGGACTTCACAGGACCCCTCTGAGAGAGGCCTAGGCTCTCCCAGATGCCCTGGGGTTACATCTGGAGAAATGCTGCTTGTACTCATCCTTTCCACCTCATCTTAGAAGTCTCTACTCTGCAACACCTTTCCTGATGCAAGCCCATGTTAGGGGCTTCTCCTACGTACCCTGCAGCATCCTGGGCTTCTTCCCCTTGTTACTATCCTCTTCTGGAATTCCTTGTTAAATATTGTATTAGTCAACTTGGGCTGCTGTAACAAAATACCACAGTCTCTGTGGCCTACACAATAGAAACCTATATTCTCACAGTTCTGGAGGCTGGAAGTCCAAGATCAGGGTGCCTTCAGGGTTGGCTTCTGGTGGGAGTTCTCTTCCAGGCTAGTAGTTGGCTGACTTCTCACTGTGTCCTCACAAGGCCTTCTTTTTGTGCTTGTGTGGGGAAAGAGGGATGGGGTGGGAGGGAAGAAGGGAGATGTCTCTGGTATCTCTTCGTCTTATTATGAAGACAACAGTCCTTTTGGATAAGGACCTACCTTAACAACCTCATTTAACCTCCCTACACACTTTATCTCTTGATACATTGGTATTTGGCCTTGAACATGTGTATTTTGGAGGGATGTAACTTGGTCAGTAACAGGAGTTCACTTGCCCTTACTGGACCTGACCATAAAAGTTTATGATCAATTGACCTATGATCAGGGATCACTATTTTTAAGTTTTATTTTGATCGGTGTGGTAAAATAGAATTTAGTTTGCCTTTTGTAAGTTTGAAATCTTTTAGAAAAATCCCTAAAGTCTCTTTGAGGGTATTATTTAAAATAATCTTAGTATAGAAAATCTGTAGGGCACATCCTTTAGATCAGTGATAGTAAAGGGTGCTTTAAAAGAATCAATTACTAATACATTCATTATAATGTCAAAAACCATCCTGTGGCAGATATATTTGCCAGTGTTGGTGAAAAGAAGTTTTTTATAGCGCCTTTAGAAGTCTCTAACATATAAATTACTTATAGAAATGCATGAGGTGATAATACTGAAGGGACTCTAGTTTTCTACAAAATGTTTGGGATGGGGTGCCTTGGTGGCTCTGTTGGCTCAGCGTCCAACTCTTGATTTCCATGCAGATCATGATCTCAGGCTCAGTTAAGTGTCTGACTCCTGATTTCCACTCAGGTCATGATCTTGGGGTCATGAGATCGAGCTCCACATTGGACTCCTTAGTCATCCGGAGTCTGCTTGAGATTCTCTCCCTCCCTGTCTGCCTCTCCTTCTGCTTCTCTGTCTCTCTCAAATAAATAAATTAGATCTTTTTAAAATATGTTTGGGACATTACATTACTAAAAATGGGATTACTTAAATTTATTTTATTTATTAATTTATTTTTACATTTTTAGTTATTAATTAATTAACTTATTTATTATTTTATTTATTTATCATTTAATTAATTAAAACCACATGGTTTAAATAAACCATGGTTTGTTTAATTAAAATAAACAACGAATTTAATGTGGTTAATAAACAACAAATAGTGATGCAATGAAAGAAACTTGACTTGTTTATTCTAGACCAAAATGTTGGAAGAAACTAGTCTACTTGTACACAGGTAATTCTCAATGTCCTACTTCTGTTCTCTCCCTTCTCTTTTACATATGATTGTCAAAAGTTGTAAAATTTCCATGGCAGTGTGGTTCATGAAATTCCACGGCCACCTGCTTCCTCAACTCTGTTCATGGACCTGCCCTCTTCAGAGAGAAAACTCTAAGTACTTCCAAGCCAAGAATGTCAGCCCCAGTAAAGATCTAAGATCTAAAAACACACTTTGATAAGGAACATATTTTATTTTTAACTACAAGCGATTTAAATTTTATTGGCTCTATTGGGTAAGATGGTCACAGCTGAAGTTACTGTTCCTTTGGCTG
This sequence comes from Neogale vison, assembly GCF_020171115.1. Classification (NCBI taxonomy): domain Eukaryota; kingdom Metazoa; phylum Chordata; class Mammalia; order Carnivora; family Mustelidae; genus Neogale; species Neogale vison. Next base: position 229,623,947 of record NC_058091.1, on the reverse strand, counting down.
CTGCCTTTTGAAGTCAGCATATAGCCCTTGTGGCTGAGGAGGATGGCAGAGCATTCTGCATTTCATCCATCTGAACTTCCAGAAGAGGAGTGACAACTCATGTGATCGTAATCCAATGCGGTCAAGTTCTCCATCTTGTCCACTGGATGGTTTTAGATTCCTGTGCTTCCATGATCCACAACAAAAGGGAGAGAGTTCTGGAAAAGATTTCATCAAATTATTACAGCCTGACTTACTACTTCTCCACTTCCTTCTACCTTTTTAACCTAGTTCTCTGTAAAGCTCTCCCAAGTGTAAATCATTTTTCTGAAATTATTTGTCTATCCCTCTACCTAATTGGAGATATGCCTACACTTATGTGAATGTGATTTTTGGGGATGGTTATTATTAACAACTTATTGTTAACTTATTGTTAATGTTAACTTATTGGATTTGGAGTGGCTTTGGGATTGGGTTTTTTTCTTCTGTTATTATTATTTTTTTACTTAAAAATTTTTTTTTAAAAATTCTGGTATAGACACAGTGTTACATTATTTTCAGATTTTCTTATATTTTTTTAATTGGTTGAATAATAAAAAAACAAGGATTGCTTTTGTAAAAGTAAGTAGCTAATGCCACTTTAAGAAATTTATTGAATTATTTTTTTAATCAACCTTTACTGATTGTTACGTGTGAACTTTTTTTTTTCTTTTGAAAGCACGAGAGTGCATGTGTGCAAGCAGGGGGATGGAGCAAAGGGAAAGGGAGAGAGAGAATCTGAAGTAGGTTCCAGGCTCAGCATGGAGCCAGACCCAGGACTTGATCTCATGACCCTGAGATCGTGACCTGAGATCAAGAGTTAGATGTTTAACCGACTGAGCCACCCAGATACCCCTGTTGTGTGTGAACTTTTAAAACTGGTTGGAAAAAGGAGCCCACTATACTAAAAAAATGAGACTTGTTAACCTGTGATTTTGAGAGATTTAGTTACTGAGAGTATTAAATTAAAAAGATAAAAATAGTAGTAATAGGTGCAAAAATGTAATTAAACTGCTCACTCAGGGCTGAGGAAATGACAATGTTAGTAACTATCCTGGCCCCTTACACAGTATCCTTCCGTCCTAGGCACAACCACCCCTGAGATGCTTTCTGGCATTTCTCCAGCGTACATCAGAGGAGGCAAAGCGCGGGCCAGTTAAAGAGCTTGCGCAAGGCTACACAGCGAGGAAGTGGTGGGGTCGCAGTTCAAAAGTGGACAGCCAGGCTCCTGAGTCCTAAGAAAGGTAAACCCTAAAGGCACATTTGTGAGAGAGTCAAATTTTGTACTGAACACCTAGATATCTCAGTCGGAAAGACCTTCTCCTGGAATATGCAGGGCACGCATTCTGATTTCACATTGCCCAAGCAGCCCTCCTGGGCCTATCCTATACGTCCCTCTTCTTTCTTCTCACTTTCCTGTCATCAAAATCTGACACTTCTGTTTCTCAGTCTTCAGAATTCTGACATCTGTATGTTGGCTTTTATTAGCCAGAGCAGATCTGATGACATCACTAGAGCCATGCAATTGCTCCTAGACAGGGAACATCTGACAATTGATCATGTGTATGCGTCCGGTAGTCTCTAGAAAACAGTAATAACAATAAAATGTAATGAGGATATCAGGTCCTATCAATAGCTGCTGTTTATTAGGTGCTTACTACATGCTGAGGACTTCTACAGGATTTCTAATTCTTAACCATACCCAGGGCTGGGTATTGTACACTCAATCTATAAATAAGAACGTTGCGACAGCAGCCAGTCTCCCTGCCCAGGATCACACAGGTGTAGTTTGGGCTTTCTGACTCCCGGTCTCCTCCTTCGTTAGATGTCTTCTGGCTGCTCCCACAGGGCTCCTGAGACTAGACCTTCATGTGCCAGGTCCGCGGCTCCATCTGAGGTAGCCAGTAACCCCAGAGAAGAACATGGCTTGCCTTTTCCCCTCTCTTCCACATTTCCTTTGGGAAACTCTTTATGAAAGGGGTTCTCAGTACATTCTTGTTTTTCTTTCAACACACTACACTCCCATTCTCCTATTTTTTATTTTATTTTATGTGGAATTAACATTTCAGAAATGTTGCCTTATTTATCAGGGTTTTAATCATTTGGTTGTATCTCTTTCTTTCTTTCTTTCTTTTTTTTTTTTTTGGATGTTATTTTTTCATTTGGCAGAGAGAGAGAGAGAGATCACAAGTAGGCAGAGAGGCAGGCAGAGAGAGCGGTGGGGAAGCAGGCTCCCTACTGAGCTGAGAGCCTGATGGGCTTGATCCCAGGATCCTGAGATCATGACCCCAGCCAAAGGCAGAGGCTTAACCCACTGATCCACCCAGCTGCCCCTGGTTGCATTTCTTTGGAGTAGTTGTAGCTATTGCTTTGGAACTTCTATGAGTGTTCTAGATTTCCTTCTTGAAAATCTTAGTTTTATTTGAACAATGGGTATAAATAGCATTTTGTTGCTTATCTTTTTATATGGTGTGAGTGATCTAAAGCATTCAAACTGGAATGAAAATTTGTTCAGACGTCAATTCATTCTGGAGCAATAGAGTAACTTGGGGAAACCTGCACTGGGTCGTGAGCAACTTTTTTTTTAAAGCATGGATAAGTGTCTTATAAACTGTCCTTTCCTTTTCTGTGCCCTATATGGATGCCTGAGCCTGAATCTCACACACTCTCCACAACACTCTAAAAAAGTGCCGTGGATCAGTTTCTAAATGTTGCACCTCTGTGTGAGTCAACTGCTTGTGTGTGTTAAATGTGTTGCTGAGCAGAAAGTTGGGGTATTTTGGGGAATGAAACAGCTTGCTCCATTAGTACCTCAGTGAGATCACATCCCCCCCCCCTTTTTTAACACCTGTCCTGTAATTCCTACTGAGAGTGGAAGTAGGCCGGCTTCTCCTCCAGGAATATTGGGAACATCTGGCCATCATTTGTATATGAAGAGATAAAGTAAGACTGTCCTGGAGCACAGTGATCTAATGTCATGCAGGTCTCCATCTGTGACTGTTAGTCATTCCTTTCTCCCCCAAGTGCCTGTCAAATTCCCTCTGCACACAAGACCTTCCGTTTCAGGTATCCTTTCTAACAGGGCTTCGGTTTTCTGCCCACTCGGTGGCCTCTTAACATGACCTCTTCCCGGCTTTATTCCCTTGCATATATCAGGCCCCTGGATCATGGCCTAGAAGTCCTGTTATAGGCTCTAATGCTGCAGAATCCTAGCATGCTAGAGTTGGGGGTGGGGGGGGAGGTCACTCTGGCCTAGCCCCTGAATGGGTGAGAATTAGACCTGGAGACACAAGGTAAGCTGCCTCACTGGATCTTTGCTCCAGGACCTACCTCAGCTGAACCAGTGGATGTTAATCCTTCCCTATGGGAAATGCCTTTGTTTGCATTTTAACAGGGCCTCGAAGTGCTTGGACCAGTGTTTCCTAAACTTGGCTAATCATTCAAATCACCCCTGTCTTGGTTCTGATTCCCTGTCTGGGCTGGGACCCAGAAACTGTACTCTTAACAGACCCAGGTCATGGATTAACGTATGTTTAAAAGCACATTAAACCCAAAGGCTGGTCTGTAACACTGCATATTCCAGCTAAGCCGTCAGGCTAATGGACTGGGCACTTTGAGGCAATCCAGCTTTTCTAGCTTGTATCAGTGCACACAGAAGGCCAATACTGAGTGGAAAACAGGCAGCTCTCCCTAACTGAATACTGAAGGTGCTGAAAACGGCTCCCTGAACTCAAAGGACCCCAAATTAATATTTGTTGACATAGGACAGTGGAACACAATCATGGAACTAAGTGAAAAATAAGTGCTTTTTCAAGGTGGCAGTCCTAAAGAAGGGCCTTTGTTGAGAGCTGAATCTTGGCAAGGCCTTTCAGGTAGAAGCTGAGAAGGAAACTGGAGAGGTTGCTCAGTGGAAAAGAATGGGAATTTGGATTGGAGGAAGAACAGAGGAGAGAAGGGAGGAGAGAAGAGAATGAGGGCAAGACTAGACAATATAGCGAAGTGATAATAGCCCCGGAGAACAAAGCGCCTCTTCTGCAACTTTTGGTTGTTTGTGCTGCTGCCATAATAGCCCCCCTTTCCTCCTCAGGGCTCTAGTTAAGTCACTTCAGCCACAGCAGTAGAAGTAAGGACAGGAAGTGAGACATATGTCTGAATGCATAGATGGTAAAATCCCAACAGAACACACTGGATTGCAAGGAGACTTAACAAATCAAACCAATTCAGTGAGGGAAGAAGCTTGCATTGAGGGATGTCCACGGGTCGTAGGATGGCGGGGCATTCTGTATATATGGAACATGGCCTTGTGTTTCATAATTTTGTCCTGAAGCATGTACTGATTTTGTCAGGATGTCCTGAATAGCCTCTATTCAGCCTTTTTCACTAAATAGAAAAATTCTGCTGTTGAACTGTGTATCCTGTATTTTGATTTGCTGAATCTGGTAACCCTACCATAGGACCATAAATGCCATAGGAAAGGTGCAGAAACCTTGGCAAGGACATTGGACTTTCCACAAGGGGTGAAGGGAGTTCAATCTTCTCTAGACTATTTAGGGCAGAGTGATGTCAGGGGTCACTGAAGTAAGTTATAGTTACAACTGGTCAGTCAAATCCAGGGCCTGTCTACCTTGGCTCATGACAGTCATCTGGGAACTTATCAAAAAAAAAAAAAAAAAAAAAAAAAAAAGAATGCCAAGGTTCCATCCCCAGCATTCAGGTCTGTGTTGTCTGGGGTGGGGCCAGGTCTCAGTATTGCTAAAGCTTACCAGGGCATCCAAAAGTGAAGCCTGGACTGAGAATCAGTCTTCTGAAGAAAGCCTATCCTTTGTAGAGTCTTATGGATATAGCAAGTGTCAAGACTGGAGGTGAGGGTAGATAAGAGGAAGAGGAATGAGCCCCAGTGAGGGGACTACGTCCACTGGAATCTGAATGCAAGGCCTGGCTACCCCTGAAAAATATGTCAGTTGGAAGTCTATGGCCTGCTCTCCCACTATATAATTCTATAACAAAAGGGAAAAAAGCCAAGTCTCCTGCCCCACTCTATCAGTTAGGTTTGAGCCAAAGAAACAGCCGTGGGGGTTATTGATTAAGAGATTTCTTGCAGGGAATTTCTTTATAGGATTATGGGGGCAAGTTCAAAATCTAAGGGTTGGGGCACCTGGGTGGCTCAGGGGGTTAAGCCTCTGCCTTTGGCTCAGGTCATGGTCTCAGGGTCCTGGGATCGAGCCCTGCATCGGGCTCTCTCCTCGTCAGGGAGACTTCTCCTCCTCCCTCCGGCCTTCCTCTCTGCCTACTTGTGATCTCTCTCTCTGTGTCAAATAAATAAATAAAATCTTAAAAAAAAAAAATCTAAGTGTTGTCTGAAATCCTTATGACTGGTGCTCAGGAAGAGCAGGCCAGACCTCAGGTGAAGCTGCTGCCCAGAGGCAGACTTTCTTCCTCCTCAGGGAAGACTAAGGTCTGCTTTTCTTTTTCTTTTTTTTTTAAGATTTATTTACTTGAGAGAGAGAGAGAGAGAGAGAGAGCGCACATGTATGTGTAGGGGAAAGGGGCAGAGGGAGAGGGAGAGAGAGAATCCCAAGCAGATTCCACACTGAGCATGGAGCCCAACACAGGGCTCGATCCTGGGACCCCAAGATCACAACCTGAGCCAAAACCAAGAGTTGGATGTGCACTTGACTGTGGCTACCCAGGCACCCCTCATCTCTGCTTATAAGGCCTTACTGCTGACGGGATCAGACCCAGACTGTCTAGGTTCATCTCCCTGAGATGTTCATCTAGGTTCATCTAGGTTCATCTCCCTGAGAGTCAGCTAGCGGTGGATTTAGTCACACCTATAAAAGGCTTTTACAGCAACACCTGGATTATTGCCTGCTTGAACAACTGGCACGGTAGTCTGGCCACTGACACATACAACTAACCAGCACCCCTATATCATGGTTTTTGTTGTTGTTGTTAATGTTTTTGGTTTTGTTTCTTTTTGTAAAAACACGTGACATAAAATTTACTCTATAGACTTTTTAAAGTATACAGGACAATAGGGTTAACTCTATGTATGTTGTAGTACAATAAACATCTAGAAAATTTTCATTTTACAAAACTGAAACTCTGTGCCCCTTTATCAAGAGCTCCCCTTTCCCCAACTCCCGCCTACCTCATACCTGTGATCCTCTCCTAGAACTCCCTCGAAGCTGTTGGAATGCAACAGTTCAAAGCAGAAAAAGGCAGTAGACTGAGGTCACTTGGCTATGGTACCCTGTTGTTTATCGTGGCTCTTCCAGCCAGTGTGGCCCTGGCCATAGAAGGGGATGATGGGAGACGGGGTCTTGGTTCCTGGCTCTCCTCTTCATGGTGGGGATTTGCAAGGGAAGAAGGAAGGCCAGGAAAGAAATGAGGGGCAAGGAGCTGAGATCCTGCTCAGAGCCGATGGGCTAGGGAAGAAGCAAGTGCAATAAAGAAGATGGAGACCCATTTATAATTTTGTTTGGGCAGTTGAGTGTGCCCCAGTCTCCTTTATTTAAAAATATACTTAGGTTTGCTTTCTTTAGTGCACAGGTGGTGTTAATGAAATTGAGGTTGTGAGTGTGATTTCTCTCTGAGTCATTTAGCTTCACTGCTTCACAAGAACAGATTGCACCCCTCACCCCTTAGAGGCCTCTTAGATGCTGCCGTGACTGCTAGGTACAGAGGAATATAAACAGCTCAGTCCAAAATTTATTCCTAATAGGGTGGGGAGAAAGTCTCTCTCGGACTCACAACTTCCTGATTATGTGCATTCTTTGCAGAATGAAAACACCCTGGGTCAAGGTCAAATGCCTGTGTCTGGTTCCGTCAGGAGCTTGTTAGTTGTGTGTTTGCTCTTCACTGAAAGGTTGAAGTTGCCTGAATTGGAAGGTGGCTTCCAGGCTGCAGGCTCCTTGATTCTTTTTTTTTTTTTTTCCACTTTTAAAAATTTTTTATAAACATATAATGTATTTTTAGCCCCAGGGGCACAGGTCTGTGAATCGCCAGGTTTACACACTTCACGGCACTCACCATAGCACATACCCTCCCCAATGTCCATAGGCTCCTTGATTCTAAAGGGCAGTGTTCTCTATCCCATAAGAATTGTTGCAGAGTTCTTCGTTAGCTCTGTAGATTTACTGGGGTCCCAGTCATATGTTTAGCACATTATGTCTGGAGAAACTCCTGTTCAGGATTGCTAAGAACCTTAAGCCAAAGAGTATCAACTTTGTATTTCAACAACAAGATGATTGCCCAAACCTGGGACACTTTTGAGAGTGAAAGTGGGTTCTCTTAAGATCTGTGTCAGAACAATGGATATAAGTTGGGACTCTCCGGGGCAACGTGAAACTCAAGGTCACTTGGGTGGAAGGTAGTGAGGAGTCACGGAGCAGATTTGATCAGGGAAATGATTGAGTTTTTCTCAGATTGCTCTAATAATTAAGTGAGAGACTATGCATCAGTGTATCTCAAAAGGCAAAGTATGCTTGCTAATTTTGCCTAAGAAAGATCCATTTGCTGCCAAGCAAAAAAAAGAGTAGGGGAAGCAAGACCGATGGCAAAGAGCTCAGTAAGAAGCTCCCAGAATAATCCAGGCAAGGGGCGATGGGTGGGGGCGGAAGAGCTCTGGGGGAAAACCCAGGCATTTGTATTCTTAGGCAATCAGAAGTCATGGAGCAAGGAAGATGAAGCCTACTCAAGCTGTTCAGAAGAAAATCATTAGCTAGACTTCATGAATAAAGAGAATAGTCTGATTTTATGGGTATTAAAAATGTCATAATTTAGTGACTTTAAATTCGGGGGTCGGTTCCTAACAATCATTTATTGCTCAGCAGCACAAAAAAGGCATCAACTCCCTGAACCTTGAGATTCTGCTCTTGCCTTTTCTCAAAATAGAACCACTTGATAGCCTTCTCAGCCGAATGCCCTCACTTAAAGTTAGGCCAGTCTAAGAGATGAATTGGGTAAATGTTTCTGGAGATACTTGGTCATGAGACTATATCATTATGTCTTGTAATGCATGTCTAATTTACTTAATGGATTATAATGTCTTGGAAATGACTATAATGATCTATTTACACAGAATGCCCGAGTGCACAGACCATTTGTACAAATAAGCAATTATGTTCCCTGCTGTCAGGTTATTTTGGTCTGAAGATCAGTTACCTGATGCCTTTCCTCTATAGTGTTAATTTGGGTAGTGATTATATCCTGCATATTATAAATCTTCAAATAATCATTATGAATAGCAGCTGCTTGGAGCTTGGCTATTTTTACCCAGATATAAAAGTCTGCCTGCAAAATTTCATTTAAGATGAGAAGTGATATGGAGGAGTCCAAAGGAACATTCTTGGGTCTGTTTTATGTGCAGTCTTGATATGTCCTGAAGTATGTGTGTGTTCCTTTCTCTTTCTGGAAAGGAATGAAAAAAAAAATACTTAGGCTAATATGGTAAATGCTAAGAACCACATTTGAGTACATTCACTCATTTGCTGTGAGTTCCTTACCCCCAACCTGGGATTTTCTAGTGTCTGCAACTTTAAAGCCAAACACACCAGTATTCTTTGCTATTCTGTTGACCGGACAGCTGAAGGAGGCCTCCTAGAGTTCTGTTGGAAAACTTTCCCCTCTTTATCTGACTGGTGTCCTTTTAAGGGTGTTAATTTTTTTTTTCAAGATTTTATTTATTTACCTGACAGAGATCACAAGTAGGCAGAGAGGCAGGCAGAGAGAGAGAGGAGGAAGCAGGCTCCTTGCTGAGCAGAGAGCCCGATGTGGGGCTCGATCCCAGGACCATGAGACCATGACCTGAGCCGAAGGCAGAGGCTTAACCTACTGAGCCACCCAGGTGCCCCTTAAGGGTGTTAATTTTATTTTTATACTGTATATGATAAAAAGCAAATGAATTTAAATTAAGAAATGCAAGTAAAGGGAAAATAATACAGGAAAATACCATGGAGTCAGAAGTGAGATTAGTCCACAGAAGGCATATTATAAAGTCCTATGCTGCTGTCACAGGTGGAACACAGTTTGGGCTTTAAATCTTCTAACAGCCAGCTGGAATGGGAAGCATGATGTGAACAAGTTTCACAGAACCCATTATGTAAAATCAAGTAGTCATAAAGATGAAACAGAATTATTTCTGATCCTGAACTCAGAAAACTCCCCCTGTGTTCTTACAGAAAGGACACTGAAATGTGATAAAAGGAGGCTTTGATAATATTTCTACATGCTCTTTTTGAAAGATCAGGTGTTTTACTTGCCATATGGGTTCTGGGTGGATTCCTGTCATTCTCTAGTTTATACCAAGACCTCCACATTCGTGCCCATTGAGACCTGATGTCTGGTCTGGTTGGCCCTCAGTAAATGGGTTATCACTTTGGCTTTCCCATGGACCCATCATCTAGTGATTCTCCCAGGAGGGTCTATAGTTTCTTTTAGTGTTCCTGATCCCTGGGGTGGGTAACACTTGCGGCATGTATTAGTTTCCTATTGTTGCTGTAACGAACTAGGACAAACATAGTGGCTTTAAATAGTGCAGATTTATTATCTTATAGGTCTGGAGCTCAAGAATCCAAAATGGGTTTCATGGGCTAAAATCAAGGTACCAGGAGGCACTTGAGTGCTCTCAGCTTTTCTTTCCATCTAGAGGCTGTTTGCATTCATTGGCCTCTGGCCTTCTTCAACAATCTTATCCCTTCAGCCTCTGCTTCCAGAGTTCTATCTTCCCCCACCCTGACCCTCTATTGCCCTTTGTCCCTTATAAGAGTCTAGTGATGATATTGGGTCTACCTGGACAATCCAGGATTGTCTCCCTTTAACTTCATCACATCATCAGAGTTCCTTTTGCAATGTAGGAGAACACATTCCCAGGTTCCTGGCGTTAGGATGTGGATCACTTGGGGAAGAAGTGGGTATTATTCCATAGGTCACTCAAGAGAATTGAAAACAGAAGGGGTGGATTGTGTACTATCCTATACTCTATGAACATGCTTGGCAAGAGTTTCATACAGGATCCAGGCAGAAAAACTGGGCTGTTTCTAGTAGAGGAAAGTCTACTGAATATCCGGACTTTGATATAGAGATGCAGCAGGAGATGAAAACAAGGCAAGGTAACTTAGTTCAGAGATGAAGTACTGGAGATGCTGGAGGGATAAGAGGAGGAGATAGTGCTACCAGAGCCCAGGAGACAGGGCCACCAGGGATAGAGAAGAAAACTCAGAGGACACATGTCTGGCAGGAGCTGAGGTTGTGGAAGAGGCATGGGCACTGCTGGAGACATTGCCTCCAGTGAGGGAAGTGAGAGGAAATACTTTGGCTTCTTTCTTTTCCCTTGCCCATCTTCAACTACTGTGGCTACATATTGGCCAAACTAACCAGAATCTCATAGGCAAAGGGATATGGAAGCTGTGGTTGGCTGGTGCCTGTAATATAAAGCCCAAGAGGGGACAGACAGGCTCTGGATGTGGAAGCAAACAAGAAAATGGCCCACACATCACATGCGGTGAGATAACCCACATATAAATAATATGGGAAAGACGTCTGGTACCATTTTTGTTAAACCTGTACGCAAGTTCTGGCTTTTCATACAGCAAAGAAAAGAGGCGTTTGTGTGTGGGGACACGGGGTATGGGAGAGAGTATAAGCAGCTAATTTTCACTTTAGTAGGATTTCTCCAAGGGCTAGACTTGAAAAGATTTTCAGCCACTCTGTAAAGGGCACATTTATTTTTATGACACTGAATGGATGATTTGTTCCCTCTGCTCTTACATCTCACTTTGCTCCTCCTCCTCTCCCTCTATTTCCTTCCTTCCTTCCCCTCCCATGTCTCCTATTTCTTCCCCCTCTCCATTCTTTCTTTTCTTCACGCTCTCTCCTCCTTCCTCTTTCCCTCTTCCCCCCACCATCTTTACTCTTCGTTTACATTCATTTCTTAAAACATGGCATTTATTAGTCAAAAGACACCTTCTAAGAACTGATTACTGGTGACTGTCTCCTTCTTTCTCACCTTGCCTCCTAATCCAGGGACTGCTTGCAGTCTTCTCAAGGCTGGGGACTATAGAATTATTTTCATCTCTTTTTAACCTTCTGCCTTAAGAGGGATTTTTAAAAAAAGATTTTTATTTGTTTATTTGACACACACACACACACACACACACACAGAGAGAGAGAGAGAGAGAGAGAGAACACACGTAGGCAGAGAGATAGGCAGAGGGAGAGGGAGAGGAAGAATCAGTCTCCCTGCTGAGCAAGGAGCCCAATGCGGGACTCAGTTCTGGGACTGAAATCAGGACCTGAGCCAAAGGCAGATGCTTAACTGACTGAGCCACCCAGGCACCCCCCACACCCCTTAAGAAACATTTTAGGACATCTCCTAGTATGCACATCAGTGATATTGGACTCACCCTTTGTCCACTTATCTGGATTCCTCTCTACTTTCAATTCCCTGTATTTCCTTCCATATTCCAAAAGACAAAGTGCCTTTCATTTTTGTTCTTGGTGCCTATTTTCCAGGGGGGCTGTGGGGCTCCTGTGTAAGGCTTGACCCAGCCAAAGATCAGGCTTTTGGTTCTAAAATAAAAGAAGTGCACAACATAAAACCGTATGCTTCTGTTGAGATTATTAGCATTGTTCAGATATCATTGACTACACATTTAAAATGGTTTGGACTTCATGTTGAAGGGAAATGAGGAAAATATTTTTCATTAAAAATGGGCTTCTGATAGAAAGAAATTGAAGCCTTCAATGTCATCATCCTTACCCAGTTATTTTCATTTAATAATACACAGAGTAATTGGTTGATGAGTTTTGGGACCTTGGTGGGAGAGAGTTGAGCTAGTCATACTTCTCAGCATTAGTATTGGCTGTGGATCTGAAGTCTCGGGAGAGGCAGTAGATAGAGACTCTCATCCTAGATTTGTTAGGCTCCATGTTGACTTGATCACTTACCCACTATGTGACCTTGAGCAAGTTACTTAACCACTCAGTTTCCTCAACTGAAAAATAAGGATAATAATAGTGTTTTCATTCCAGTGCTGTTGAAAGAATTAAGTAAGTCAACATAAAGCTCTACTAGAACAGTGCCATACACGTAGCAAGGACTCTGTAAGGGTTTCCTCTTTATTTTCCTTTATTTCCCCCCCTTCCTTCCTGATAACCACTTCCATTGGCAGCTTTTTTTAATATGCTTGTGTTTTCAAATGTGTGTGTGTATATATGTATATATATATTTTTTTTCTAAAATATGTAGTATCATACATGTTTGCATGTGTGTGTTTGATTTGGTATTGGGCTATACATTTTGTTCTATTTTTGTGTTTTTGTTGTGTATCAGTTGGCTGTACTTGTGTCTAGGTCATTACTTCTGCCTGCCTTGTAGCACACTGAATATGTATATCTATCACATTTTACTTATCCACTGACCTAATGGTTTCACTTGAGATGCCTCCAATTCCCCACCACAAACAATTCCATGACAAACGCTTATATGAAAAATGGGATCACTGAGTCACAAGGCATTCACCGTCTCACCATGAATAAGCCAGGTCCCTTTCCAGAATGGCTATAGCAGTTCATACTCTTTTCCAGCAAGGCATGAGAATTCCTGATTTGACCTAACTTCCTGATCACAAAACATTAGGTCCATATTCTAATTTGGCACAATGTGATATTTTATTGCATGAATTTTCAGTTCTGTGATTATTCGTGGGACTCTACCCCTGCGCTTTTGCTTCTTTCCTCTTCTGTGTGTTGTTCAAGGACCTTGAGCTTCTCCTTCTAGGTATGAGTGAGTGCTTGCAGTAGACCAGTGCTCTCAGTAGGGTTAAGGGATTTAGAAAAGACTGATTAAAAAAAAAAAAAAAAAGCAGTTTAAAGGCATTGGAGAGCTTCCAAGGCAATCAATATTTAAGGGGATGAAATGTCAGGAAAAAGGGAGGTGAATGCATGTTCTGCATGCAACATTTATCCTTGGGGTTTTTTGCCAGTTCTAGGTGCGTGGCACGTTTATTTTAGGCTTCTGGTTTCCAGGACTGTGAGAAAATATGTTTACATTGTTTGAAGTCACCTGGTTTATGGTCACTTGTTGTAGCAGCCACAGGAAACTCATACATGTTATAATTATGGAGTCATCTATATACCACCTGTTAAGATAGCAAGCATTCTAGTGCTTTCTTGGATAGACAGGAGTTCTTCCTTAAATACCCCTTAAAAACCCCAGGAATGTATCTTCTGGGGTCTGAGAATGAGTTCTTTTCATTACTGATCTGCTGCATCCTGTTGCTGTCTGCTAGGGTCTGAATGATGCTGTTCCCTGGCCTGATGTGTCTATCCTAGGAAGCGAGAACTCTAGCTCCCCTACAGATGTAGGGGGACTGCTTTCAGTGTCAGAAGACAGTGAAACACAGAGCATAATTTACACCCATTGCAAGATGGGGCAAATTTCAGGAGCTATATGCCCTACCTTGCACAATTCCAAGGAGATGCCATTTATGTTTTTTTTGTACATGGAGGGCAGCCTCCTGGGGAGTCTAATGCAGTCCTTGCCCAGGCCCTCCTCATGGACTCCCCTCCAGAAGCAGCTCCTTTACCTAGCACCACATCTCAGGTCCCAACCTAATTCCAGTTATTTGGAGTGAATTTAAGCACCCCTGTTAAAGTTCAGAATCTAAACAGCCATGAGAACCAAACCAAACCAAACTAAACCAAAATTAAAAAAAAAGAAAAGAAAAGAAAAATAGAAATTTCCCCTTTGAACCAGTTTGAAGCTCACCTCAGTTTTCTGTCTCAGGATCAGCTGCTGCTTTTTCTTCTTCTTCCTCTTTTTTTCTTTTTTCTTTTTTCTTTTTTTTTTTTAAGGATCAGCTTCTTCTGAGTAATGATGGAAATACCTTCATCTTTATGAGATAACCTCATCTCCAACCCACTGTAACTTCACCCTTTAGTGAGGCCAATAACATAAAATTCAGCTGCACATCACTTCATTTCTCACAGTCTGAATAATTCAGTCTTGTGCTCATTCACCGAAGACTGTGATAGCTGTCTCCAAGATGGCGTCATTAATACCTTGTTTTCCTGATGAGTCATGTTGATCCCACACTGAGAGGTAGAGCGTATTCTTCTACCTTTCCATCTGGTTTGATCGTTAATGCTTTGATCAGTAGGATTCTGCAGAAGTGATGTGCCAGCCCCAGGGCAAGCTTTGCTTCCACCTGAGCCCCGGAGCTGCCACATGAGCAGCCAGGTAAGAAGTCCAGCTCTAAGGAAGTTTAGGTTGAGCTTTGCCTAGGCTCGTCCCATCTTCGAATGATGTGTCTCAGAGTGTGTGATAAAGAGTAGGTTTGGCTGTCTGTCCTGCTGTCTATTTTATGTCAGCTTTTGGGCTCTTCTCAGAGTGCAAATAAGATACATAATTACCTATATACCCTTCACTAGAGCAAACAATAATATACCCACATAGCAATATCTAAAGCAATACTTAGAAAAGAAGCATTTCTTCTTAGAAACAGAACCCCACAGAAATATGCACCTGATTCAACTGTACAAAAGAAATTTCTATCACTAAACTATCTAAAACATTTGTGATCAGATTAGTGATTCTCAGTTTTTTCAAAGTGGAAACTTACCTTTGCATTTGTAATTAAAGAATCTATTTTGATAGTTTTCTCTGAACAAATCAAGAAGTTTGCCCTGAAAGAGTAGTCACATTTCTACCTGTTTTAAGACTAATGCTCTGTGCAGCTTTGAAACAACAGTTATTTCCTGTTCTATCACTTCCATCAAGATTTGTAGAGCCTTGGGACTGATGGCCAGGGAACCATGTTATACCCACATGCCTGGAAAGGCTGCTGTTTCATTTCAAGAAACTTGCCAAAAACAGAAGGTGGTATTAAATTGCTCTCAGTGCTTGATTATCTCTAGAGAATATGACTGCAAAGAGAAAGGGAGGGAAAAAGCAGAGATATGGAGAAGACATGAAAAGGGTTCTCCCAGAGGGGTCTAAGCAATTTCAGAAGTACAAAGTTGAAATGAAGACAGAGAATTCCATTTCTAGTCTATTTCTTCTTCCATATTCCTCCTGATGTCTATACATACCTCACAAACCCTTCATCAGGACCACAGTATAACTCAGGCATAATCTTTAACTTAAGTGTTTCAAATGAATTTCAAAATTTCCAAATTCCTGGAATATTCCAAAAGAAAATAATTCACTCCTTGAGAGCTAATCCCAACTGTTCCTTAGTATCTACCAAGTGGCAATATTCTCACTGTCAACTCTGTCACCATTGTTTCTGGGTCTTTACCAAGTCTTTTGAAGATAAGCTGAGTTCACTACTTAGGTTGTAGAAATTAATGCTCAATTTATCCAAATTACATTTATACAATGAAGGCAATAACAACTTTGTGATTTATTAGCATAAACAAAAAAACGTTATGTTGAATGTCTTGTATTCAAGTTATTTTTATGGGTAAATTACCAGCTTGCCTCAAACATGGAGTCTATTTATTGTTGATGCTTAACCAAGAGCAGACACTTTTAAAAGAAGTAACAAAAGCTCAAAAACATCTGCTTTATAATCCAGTATATAATTATAGATAAAAATGTTAGAAATCAATAATGCAGTTTCACTGTGGGCCTTTAAAACCCCAAGCATGTACTAAGCAATAACTAACAATAAACTCAACAATAATGAATAAGAAAATCAATGTGTCTATAAAAAAAGAGTTTTCAAGCCTTCAAAAAACACAGACAGAAACACAGGCACAATGATAAAAATTTTCTTTCTTTTATTTCTCCTTAAAAGTACAAAATTAATGTATTTTCCCTTTCAACAGGCTTCTAACTATCTGGTAGTTGAAGCTTCATAAAATTGCAGGTTTAAAAAGTCAATTTTAGGAATTCTCGAGACTAGGAGCAATATTTAATTGAACAGTGGATTAGCAGTTGAAAGAAACAACACTTAAATAAAAAAGAAAAATATATAAAATCTAATAGAAAAATGACAAAGAACACCAGCTTATTCATCTAAATATTTTAATCATAGCTATGTTAAAGCCCTTTTATAAAAGATCTGAATCACTGGTAGATCTGTTTCTATGGTCTCCCACCCCCCACACTCTCTCACATCATTTTTTTGTGATTCATGGTATGCCTGATAAATTTTGATTCAATGCCAGATGTACATGAAAAATTCTGGAGAGTCTGGATAATGTTATCATTTTTGTAAGAAACTTGGCTCTTTCCTTTGCTAGGTAGATAAAATGGAGGCTGATACCTTAATCCAATTCAGTCATGGACTGAGCTGTGTTAAGGCTGAGTTATGGTTCTGACAAGGCTCTGTCTACCTCTAGGGTAAGTATCCCAGAGGTTCCATGTGAAAACTTGTTTGTGTTTACCTGCTGTGTCTAGAGCTCTAATCCTTATCCTCTCAGACCCTGTCCTGCCGAAAATTCTACTCTGTTTTGCAAATTTTTCTGCTTGGATTTTTAGCCTCCTGCCCATTTAACATCAACACTTTGTATTCAACTAATGTCTTAAAGGGAGAACTGGCAGTGTGTTGGGTTCAGTCCTCCACCTCTTTCTTCTCCAAAGAATTCTGACCCCTTAGAGCTCTGTGTTTTCCTTTGCAAGCCCTACTAGACTGACAGAAATTCTACTGTTTTCTCTTTCTTTTAGTAACAGCCCTCTCTGTCTCTCTAAGGGAGAGTCCAGTTCATGGCCCTCTCCTAACTTTTGTTGGCTGTGGGCAATCCTTGGTAGTCCTTTACTTGGAGATACATCACTCAGATCTCTGCCTCTGTCTTCATACCTTCTTCTCTGTGTGTTTCTCCCCTTCTCTTTATAAGGACACTTATCACCTGATTTAGTATTCACTATGGTGGTTGAGATGGCCTTATTTAGATCCTTAACTAAAGTCCAACTGCAAAGAACTTTTTTCAAATTAGGTCACATGAATGGGTTCTGGGTAGACAATATTTTTTGGGGGGGTAGGGAGCATTATTCAACTCACTATATAAGACATAAATATAAGTAATTGTCCATATTGGTCTTTTGAAGATAGCTATTGAGGCTCTTATGGTATAAATGATGATTTGGGGAGACACTATTCAAGACTTTTAAAGCTTATGATTACTGAAGTAATAATAGATTGTGTGTATATCTGTGGGTATAGGTGCTCAAGGAATTTTCCAAGATTAAGACAACAAATCTATGATAGAGTCCCAAATCCATAGTCTCATACTCCTTCACTGTCTGTCTTTCTTTATCTGGAAAGAGAAGAAAAGTAGAAGAGCAGTAAAAAATAGGGAAAGTGAGAGAGAGAGAGGATTGAATTCATGCTTCACTTAGGTTACTAAATAGTTTGTGATAACCTTTTACTATTTAGTTGTAGATTTTATTTTTATTTTCTATCATGTTCTCTCTTATTCTAATTATGTTGTTTCTGCCTATCAAGCCTCACCCAAGTAGATTCTAAACAAGGTGAATGCAGAATCCATATTATAGTACTTTCAAAAGCACTCTAATTATGTGGTCAGAGTTGGAATCCAAGGGCATATTCAGTGGGGGGATACAGAAGCTCAGCTCCTTTTATGCCTAAAATAAGGGCTTCCCCAGGCAGCCATGTTTTCCCAGAATGATTGGTTCCCTGGGTACTAGTCTTAGCTTAGAAGGTTTTTTTTTTTTTTCTTTGCTAAGGGGCTGATAAGAGACCTGTCCTTTCTAGTGGCTCCTGATTGGTAGGGGTTGAATGGAGATTTATTTTACAAATCATGTGAAGATAATGTTATTTTGTTGTCCTGCCTCACTCTTATTCTCTAACTTCTATTCTTCGAGAGTGGTGGTGATTCCTCAGTACAGTTTGCTTGCTAGGGGGCCTGAACGCTTTAACTACTCTGATCTAAAGATAATATATTCTCTATTCAATACGAGCCACCTTCGGGACTCAGTTTAAGCCATTCCCACAAGGGTTTCCTGCTTATTCTGCGCCATCAATTTAATCTTCATAACACTCCCTAGAAACTTTCTATTTTGCCCTTGACTGTGAAACCATTTATTCTCATATGTTCGCTTATATGTCATATCTCTTTCAAATTTGTTCAGCTGTTTGCTTGGCAAACATTTTAAATACTGCTGTTTTGTACCAGACTCTGTACCAGGTACAACAGATTCAGAGAGGGAGAAGACATACCTTTGCCCTTGGGGTCTGTAGACACTGAAGTGGACAGGCATGTTAGGGAGAGGCACTGGGTATCAAAAGCCAACAAACTTCTTCAGGATTAAGGGTTCTAGAAAAGACTCCCAGGAGGAGGCGGTGTCCAAGTAAAGGTTTGGAGAATGCAGAAGAAATATTTGGGTCAGGAGGTGGGTAAAGAACATTCTAGGCGGAGAGGACAATAAGACCAAAGTCATAGAAGCAAAGCCCCCAGTTTGCATTGTGCAGGAAAGGATAAACAACTTGGTTTTAGCTGGAGGGGGAGAGTGAGAGAAAATGATAGGTTGTGTAAGGGGCAAGGTCCTCTGAGGCTAGATGTGGAGTTCTAGACTGTCATGCTGAAGAGTTTGGGCTCTCTGCTAAGGCCCCCAAAACCCCTGAAGACGATGAGTGAGAAAGAATATGGCCAGTTTCACATTAGAGAAAACTCACTGACTGCATGCTTTTGAGACATACAACCCAGAAACAGAAAGGAAAGGATGAAGTGGCACCAGGATGGGTCAGTGTCCTCTGAGTGGCACAGCTGGAGAGGAAATGATGAAAAAGTACACTTAGACAGTAGAGTTGGCACTTCTGGTTGGGGGGGTCCATGTAAAGTCTGGAGGAGAGAGGGTTTAAGCATGACAGCCAAAGAGAATCACAGATAGAGGAGAGAGGGAATAACCAAGGAAGCGAATTCCAAACGGGCTGGTGAGATGGCTCAGAATGAAGCCTAGAGGGGCGCCTGGGTGGCTCAGAGGGTGAAGCCTCTGCCTTCAGCTCAGGTCATGGTCCCAGGGTCCTGGGATTGAGCCCCGCATTGGGCTCTCTGCTCAGAAAGGAGCCTGCTTCTCCTTCTCTCTGTCTGCTACTCTGCCTATTTGTGATCTATCTCTCTGTCAAATAAATAAATAAAATCTTAAAAAAAAAAAATAGAAACCGAGGAGGCGTGCCTTGAATGGGAGAGGTGGCGCTGCTGGTGGAGGCTGGCCCGGTCCTTCCTCCTTGCCTGGGCCTCTAGTCTTGAGATGTTGGGGGATTCTGAACTCTAATACCCCTTGTTCACAGAGGCCTTCACTTCCCATTTTGGTAAACTGTGAAGTGCTTTTGAATTTTTAATTTTTTCCAATTTTACAGAGAAATAATTGGCACACAGCACTCTATGAGTTTAAGGCCTGTGGCATGATGGTTTGATTCACATATATTGTAATGTGATTACAGTAGTAGGTTTAGTTAACATCCACCACATCATACAGATACAATAAAAAGGGAAGAAATAAATTCTTCCTGATGAGAGCTCTTAGGATCTGCTTCCTCTCTCCCTTTTTTTACAGATTTATTTATTTATTTAAGAGAGAGTTGGGGGAGGGGCAGAGGAGAGAGAATCCCAAGCAAATTCTGTCCTGAGTGTGGAGCCCGATGTAGGGCTCACAACCATAAGATCACGACCTGGGCTGAGAGCTCAGCCGCCTGAGCTGCCCAGGCACCCCTAGGTTTGACTCTCTCTCCTTCTCTTTTTAAAAAAAATTTTATTTATTTATTTGACAGGGAGAGAGAGAGAAAGAAAGCATACAAGCAGGGGGAGCTACTGAGGAAGAGGTGCTCCCAGTAAGCAGGGATGCTCCCAGGAAGCAGGGAGCCTGATGTGGGATTTGATCCCAGGACCCTGGGATCATGTCCTGAGCTGAAGGCAGATGATTAACCTACTGAGCTGCCCAGGAGCCCTAGGTTCTACTCAGTTAACACCTTTCCTATATGCCACCCAGGAGCAGTGTTAGCAACAGCCATCTTGTTGTACTTTACGTCCCTGGTGCTTATTTATCTTATACGTAGAAGCTTGTACTTTTGACCACCTTCCTCCAGTTCCCTCTCCCCAACCCCCAGCTCTAGTAACAACAGATCTGATCTCTTTTTCTAGGAGTTTGGTGTTTTTTCTTTTTTAATTAGATTCTGCCTATAAGTGAGATCTTCTGGTGTTTGTTTTTGTCTGACTTATTTCACTTACCACAGTAACTCCTTCAAGTTTCATCCATGTCATTGCAAATGGTAGGATTTCTTCATTTTTCGGCTGGCTGAATAATATTCTGTTGTGTGTATGTGGGTGTGTGGTATATAAACATGTACCACAGCTTGTTTACTCATTTGTCCATCGATGGACACTTAGGTTGTTTCCATGTCTTAGCTGCTGTAAATAATGATGGTATAAACAAGGGGTGCTGGTATGTTTTCAAGTTAGTCTTTTTGTTTCCTTTGGATATATTCCCAAAAGTGGAATTGCCAGATCATATGGTAGTTCTATTTTCAGTTTTTTGAGGAACCTCTGTACTGCTTTCCTTGGTGGCTATATGGATTTCCATTCCCACCAAAAGTGTGCGAGTGTTCCCTTTTCTCCACGTTCATGTCATTTGTTACCTCTTGTCTTTTTAAGTCACGGCCATTCTAACAGGTGTAATATGTCATTGCAGTGTTAGTTTGCATTTATCAAATGAGGATCTTTTTATGTACCTGTTGGCTACTCATATGTCTTCTTTGGAAAAATGTTTATTCAGATCATTTGTTTATTTTAAATCGGATTATTTGTTTTTTGCTATTTAGTGATATGATTTTTCATGTATTTTGGATATTAACCCCTTATTACACATAAATGGTTTATAAATATATTTTCCCATTCTGTAGGTTGACTTTTCACTTTCTTGATGATTTCTCTTGTTGCCATAGAAGCCTTTTAGTTGGATATAATCCAATTTATTCATTTTTTATTTTGTTGCTTGTGCTTTAAGTATGATTTCCAAAAATTCATCAAGACTCATGTCAGGAAGCTTTATGTCTAAGCTTTCTTCTGGGAGTTTCATGGTTTCAGGTCTTACATTTAAGTTTTAATCCATTTTGGGTTAAATTTTTTATGAGTGGTTTAGAGGTCAAGTATCGTTCTTTTACATGTGAATATCCTGAACTGCTTTTTATAACCACATCTTATTTGTCGTTTGATCACAGAGGGCAGAATGGGGACCTGTGAGCAGAAATTTCAGGGAGGTTCAGCTCTCCATGATCTGATTCTGCCTCCTTGGAAGTAGAGTTGGTCAGAGCAGGCAGAGAAGGAAGCTGGCAGAAGGTAAGACAATGTCTTGCCTATAGTTTGAAAGCTATGTAAGGCCAGAGAGAGGCCTGTCTAAATGGTCATCAGAGTAAACTGGGTTTGAAGTGAATATCAGCAGCCATGAGCTGAGCCTGGGGTTTAGAGAACCAGGAAAGTTAAGAGTGTAGCACTTTTACCCAAACTGGGTGAATGGGGGTGAGGAAATACAAGATACCTTATGCTAATAGAAGGTTTTTGCCATGTCTCTGGCAATGTAATGCATAGACAGCAAAGATCATTTGCTAGGTCTAAGATAGCAAGCACATATAGAAAAGCTTCCTTAAGCTGGAGTTGTACAGTGATGGTATAAATGGCCAGGGAGTGTGTCACCACTGAATTCTTGACTTGGGTTGATGACTCTCTTCCTCTTCTGGGAGTTATTGGAAAGAGCTAGCTAGCTCTATGGTGCAAGGTGGATTGAGAGATTAGGTGACATCTGAGTCTCCACCAGTTGATGATGCTCTGAATCTGTGATGTACCAGAAATAGCTCAGGATGTGGCCTTTGCAGCATCCTTGAATGTTGCCTGTCTCAAATTAGGGTTGTCACAGAGAATGACAACAGAGATTTGGGCCTGGCTTTTCCTTATAACTCAGAGGGAGAAGTTACATTAACTCTACTAAGCTTAAGTTCCCTTCAGTGGATAGTACTCTGACAGGGAAATAAAATGTTTATGGTTTGGATTACATATTCCAAGGGGTTCTTTTAATGTTTGTTGAAACGAAGATTTTCAGCCCTCCTGCCATGTAGGCATTGCTTGTATAGAATTTACCAGTGGGATTGGAGTCAATGCTATGTTTAAAGAACATTAGTGGGCCTTACTGCAATTTCATAAAGTTGATGAGTTCATTTTGCATGTAGTTAGATGGTTTGAGTTTTTCAAAGTGGCTCTAAGCCCTTGGGAAATTGCTCAGCTAACTTATTGCTCGAATAAGGGTGCTTAAGCACTAATCCCTTTAGTCATTTGTGTCCGTGTGAACAAGAAAATCTTTGGTGATTCATCTTATTCCATTAATTGAGATATTTTGATCAATGTGAACGATACATTTGAACTACTTGCAATGAGGCTATTAGTTAATCTTGAAAGATCATACATATGGTAACACTTACCAAAAAAAGGAAATGTAAAATATACAACAAAAGGCAACAAATACAAGCGTAAGCAAAGTGGTACTGAAAATCGTACAGCTGGAGACTTATTTGGATGTTTTATAGCTAAGCTTAGAGCAAATTTTCCTTCTGGTTAACTTGGCACAAAACAGGGCCACTTCCAAGTTTTATTTATTGTGTGTTCTTTCAAGATATCACTGTATTAAGCAAGATAAACATATTAAAATTTTATATTAGCTCCAGTTCCTGTCCTCAAGATACAGTGTTTTCTTAGTAGAACGATAGGGCTTCCATTGCTGCACTCAGTGTTTGGCAGAGATGAAAAGACCTGGGCTTTCCAGTGAATTTGCCTCATAAAACTCTTTTTGAATTATATTTCAGTGAGGGGGAAAGTATGAACCAAATTTGATTTGACATTTATACACTAAGAGTTTCTGAAAAATATCTCCTCTGTGTTGCCCATTCTTATTTCCACACAGAGGTGGTCTGCCGTGCTCTGCAGGACAAAGATGGAGTTGAGACATACTTTTCCTTCAGTAGATTAGAATGAGTGAGTTTATTTCATACGCTTGAACATAGATGTGCATTTGCGTTGCTCCACACATCCTCTGTTGTGCATTGTGTGAACTAGTCACTACCATTTAGTATTACATGGCTGTCATTGAAGAATATGTGGCTTTCACCTTTTTGTGGACCTCTCCACACCAAAGGTTCTTTCCCAGTCCATTAAGGTGCTCAGGCCAGATTCTGAAACTTTTGAATGCTTAGCCTTAGCCTATACAGAATTTCTCTTCATACTTGTTGATTGGCTGGAATGAGCAGACATCTGTCACTGATGTGAAGACATATTCTCCCTCTGATCTCCTCAACATTTGAGTGGGCAGTAGACCTGGACATATTCCCCAGATTGGAAAAAAAAAAAAAAAACCCTCTTAAATATTAGGCCTCAAGTAAATATTAGGCCTCAAGTATTTGTGATCTTTAATCTTGTGTTTGATCATTTCCTCATATTCCCATATTCCTGGGAATATTTCTACATGGCTATATTGTGTTTGGTCAGTTTGACTGAGTCACCTGATTTGTTAGCATCTTTTTTTTTTTAAAGATTTCTATTTATTTATTTGACAGATGGAGATCACAAGTGGACAGAGAAGCAGGCAGAGAGAGAGAGGAGGAAGCCCGATGCGGGGCTTGATCCCAGGACCCTGGGATCATGACCTGAGCTGAAGGCAGAGGCCTCAACCCACTGAGCCACCCAGGTGCCCCTAGTTAGCATCTTTAAGCAGCTTTTTAATCTCTTTATCCATGAAAATTTGGTTTCCTGATCTGAATTCTAAAACAGGAAGTATCAATCTTCTTCATTTTTGAGATTATCCATAATTGTTGAATATATCTGTGGGAGGAGTGTCAGATTTTGGAGACCACATTTGTAAGATGTTAGCATTCATAGTGCCATATCTTAGACCCTTAAAATTGTCAAGGCCTCCTTGTCACATACATTTTTTTTCTGGGTGAATATACTTTATTTTAGCCATACTTAAAAAAATCTGGAAATACAATAAAAAATCCTCAAGTTTCTCCAAACTCCTACTCCAGTAAGAAGCTTCTTCCAGGACTTTAGAGCACAAATCCTAAAACAAAATGTCTTTTTCCCTTTTCTTTGTTTTTCAGTTATCAGGCTGGTGGTTAGTAGATCTTAGCTTGTAGTATCATGGATGTTAGAGTTGTAGGAGACCTGGGATTTCTCTCCCATTCTATCAGTTTATCAGTGAAGAACATAGCATGAAGCAAAAGATTAGACCAACTTCTATCAGATTCCAAGGTCTAGAGCTGACCTTGGAGAATGACCATAATTAGAACTGGAAACAGACTTAAGAGACAGAGAGTTAAAGCTGTGAGAATGACTCAGCCTGGAGAGGGCTAGCAAGGACACTTCTAATAATGCTCAATATGTGAAAAACTATTTCAGCTCTGCAAATGGTTTTCAAAAATCATGGCAGTGCCCAAATTGTATTCAGTCTATAAAGTTTGCATTTCCTTCCTCAGGTTTTTGTCTCCCTTTCCATGCTTTGCATCACTGTACATCAAATGTCACATGTTAGTCTCACCCCTTGGTGTTAACCTGGAAAGGCACATGGCCCACAGAGCCCGGGACTCAGCACCAGGACTGCTCTTGACTGAGAAGGATCCAAAGTCATGCCAGAGTGGGGCCTGTCTGGAAAAGCAAATAGAGGTTTCGATGCAAAGTGGGAGAAATGAGCTGGCATTAACCAGAAGGCTTCACTGGAAGGGCACAGGGAGGCAGAAGCTACATAAAGAAAGAATGAGTCTCAGTCTCTCTTCTCTTCTCTTCCATCAACCTGGGTATTTTACACTTTCACTGCTTCCTTGCAGGTTCTGCTCCATAAAAATATCAACTTACATCTGACCTCACCTTGCTGTCCTCTCTCTGGCCCCTCTCTGTCATGTGACATATCCTGATGCCTTCTTTAGCTCTTCCTCCTATTTACAGCTCCTTCAACTCTGGATTTCCTAGTGCCAATTTTTGAAAACTGGAATTTGATTATTTAGATCATCTCTTCCCATCAAGGTCAAAGATCTAAATCCAGTCTGTGGATGGATTGTCATGTTTTTAAGGACACAACTCCTGTTCAAACTGGCTGTGGGTCACATGGTACAGATGTGGTCATTTACACCATAGGGGGCATTTTCCTTCGGGAAGGGTTGTGGGTGACAGACCTCATAAATCTGGTAGTGTCTCAGAGAGGCTGACTCAAAGCCACATAGTTATGAATGGTATGAGGGACTCTTGTTTTTGCCCTAAGGCTTTTCTTTTCTACCTCAGTGCTTCTGCTGAAATAATTTTGGATAGGTTAAAATTCCTCATTTGATTTTTCCAGGAGATGAAAAAGAGCCTGTCCCCTATGTATAGATTTTTCAGATGTTGCTTACTCCACAAAATGAAATGTCAGGGCAAAAGAAACTCATATATATTGTATAGCATGAAAAATATGCTGAGGAAAGATTAACTGCTGATTTGGGTCTCCTGCTAAACTTGCTTCCCCCACTTCATACCACGAGGCAATGGCTTCATACCACGAGGCAATGGAATTAGGATTCACAAAGGGAGATTTCTAAGTGAAGCAGGAGAAGAAGGGGGTGGAAGATGTTTATTTGGCATTCTGCATGTCTTAAGGGGTTAATGGCCAAACCAAGGGTTGCCTTGGTGCCTTCTCCTAAGTCCATCTGTGGAGCACCGTGCTTGAGAATGGCATAGATGCAAGAAGAATGTAATTGCCATTTTTTTTTTTTTAGATGTACTTGTCATTCAGTTTGATAGTGCTGCTGGCTGCTGTAAGTATTATTGATGGAGAATAGGAAACCTGGCTCGGTGTTAAGTATGTACGTGTGCATGCATGTGTGTGTGCTGGAGGCCTGGATGTTTTGTAGACATTCTGAGAACCAGAATTGTGACACAGAATGTCTGACAGATTTCTATCAACCATGTAGTAAAAAAAGTTCTATTATTTCTTTGCTATACTCCTATATGCCTCAGGTTTATGTAAAATGAATATTCTTAGGGCAGATAATAATAATTATTGCTGTGATTTATTGAAAGCTGCTCTAATTTGTTAAATGCATACTATGTTCCAGATCTTTGATACTTCACAAAAAACCCAAATGAACTGACATTTTTCCAGTTCACAAATTAGAAAGCTGATGATCAAAATGTTCAACAGTGGTCGACCTTGCAGATGCAATAGGTGAAGGGGAAAGTTGACATTCAGACTTCCCCACCTATCATGTTTCTATAAAACTGCACTTATTTTACCATTCTGAACCTGAAAATTTTGGTGCCCAAGTTATCATTCTGTTGTTCAGTCTATTGTTCTTTGAGGTCAGCAGTTGTAAAAAAAAAAAGTCCATCCATAATTATTGAATGAGCTTCTTGTAATCCAAAGGGGCTAGAAATAAAAAGAGATGAGAAGAGAAGAATAGGGAGGGAGGAAGAAGTGGGGCAAGGAGGCTCAAAGGACAGGAGAAAAGGAAGGGAGAAAGGATTGAAGTTAGACCTCAAAGATTAGCTGGTTCAACCCCCTTTTTTTCAAAGTAACTTGGAGTGATTTAATATCTCCCCAGATCCCCTGAGGGCAGAAACTCTAGGATTCTATTTGATCCCTATTCCAGGCTCTCACATATGAGGGGAAATGGCACAAATCCCTTCTTCCTTACCACCAGTCAACCTATTCTCTGATGATAGAAGAAAGAAGACTAAGTTCTTAACAGAAGATCCTGGACACTCAGGCAGAAGCAGTAGGAGGTGGAGGAGGAAGGGGACAAGAAGGATGATGAGTGGAAGGGGGATGCACAGGAAGGATGGGAAGGAGGAGGAGGAGGAAAAGGAGAGGTGAATGCTTTGGTTCTTTTCAAAGAGACAGCTAAGGAGACTTCTCCCAACAGAACTGTGGAGAGCAAATGGCTACATCCTGGGTTGTGGGCAGGGGAACAGAAAACAGAGCAGATACATTATAGTTTTAATTTGATTCTCTTTTATGAGTTAGATGTTGGGAAGATTTTGTCTTATCAGACCACAGGGCATTCTTAGATTTTCCTTTTTCCAGGAAATATCTACCATTTTCCCTCTTCAAGATATGTAGGAGGGTATCATCTCAGGGTGTATGTTCAGGTACTTGTTTTCAGGGTTATATTTGACCTCAAGCTGCTTTAGAGTCCTTGGCAATTTATCAGTAATTATCTCACACTCCTCCACCAGGAGATGCTTGACATTTTTGGGATTTCCATGATATGTGGTTTTTGTTGTTTGTTTTTCCCAACATGGATGGTAGCCTCGGCAGTGGTTTACATTAGGTGCATTTCTGGCAATTGGGACTTAGGATTATTTACTTCTAGTCATTTGTTTCTCTTTTCCAGGGATGATGCTAGGTTGTAGAGGAATTTTTAAGCAGAAAATAATTTATATTTATATAATATTATATAATATTGTCAGCTTACCAAAGTAGCGCTAAGAGTATTGGACTGCAGTCAGGAGACTCAACTCCTGGTCCCAGATCTGCACTAACTGATAGCTGACCCTGAGAAGTCACTCCACCCAAATTACAGTCTTTCTCTGAGAAAGGTGGAGGATGTGGATACCTCACTCAACAACTCCCCCAAAGGCTAAGATTCTGCAAGTCTGTAAATCAGATAATCAAACAAAAATATTGCGGTGTTCTCCTCCTACATTGGTTGTAAATGGTGGTAAAAGTTTGAAATCTGCTGTAAGAATATTTTTGTAAGATTGGGTTTATGTTCTGTCTTAGGGGTGTCAGTTTTACAGGAATATGATAAAGAGGAGCTCTGGGATAAGCCTCAGTTCACTGGAGCCTATCCCGGACTACCCACAGCTATTTGTAATAATTTGAATTCAGAGTTCTTGGAAGGTTTTTTTTTTTTATGAGTAAGGATATTTGATATACAAATTATAGATAAGTAGGAAGTTATTTGTCTAAATGAGAATGTACATGTGGAGGAAAAGGTGGAGGCTAGGGAGAAAGAACAAGACACAGGAAACCACTAGTTTATCTACATAGATTATTCAAGAGAAGGGCATTAGCAGAAAAAGAAAAAGTTCAGCCTGAGATGGGGGCTTAGATGATATATACTGAAAAGTCACTCTAGTATAAGTTAGTCTGTTGTGCTGTAAGTTATAGCCATCTGTCAAGACAGGGACCAAGAGAATAGAGCAGCTGAATGTGAATGGATATTTAGGAAGAAGAATTCTCATCCTAGGTGAAGGCCCAACAGGTGAAATTGCTGTTTCAGGCTTATTAATAAATATACTGTACTGTATCCAAACTTTGAGCAAGATATCCACGGTAGAAAAGCTTCAGAAACCACTCCAATCTCATACATCATCCCAGTCATCTGCTAGTGTGTCCAGAAATTTCTCAGACCTATTTAGTTATGCCTAGTAAGGTATGGTTTCTTCATCAGCATCAAGGTAGTAGACAGTCAGCCGAGCATTTACTCACTTTTCTCCAGGAGAATAGAGTATGAGAGAGAGAGAGAGAAAATTCAACCTTTCTAAAGGTTGTATAAAAAAATACAATATTTCTAAAGATTTCTTTGAGTGTGTTTCTCAATTTGTCCCTAAATAACCTTGCCTACTAATGAAACCAAGTTAAGGACGCTTAATTAGGTTTTTGAAATTCAAAGGGAAGACAAGGAATGAATGTTAACTGTGTCAGAAATCATTAGATCTTTAGGCAAACAGTGTGCTCCCTCTAAAGGAGAGATGATCTTTCATTTAGAAGGAAAGTCAAATTACGAAGGTCATTCACTACAGAAGGGTGAAAAACTTTTAACTGATTGATTTTCAGGAAAATAGGGTGGGTAGAGACCCTTAGAACATTCATTTTATTTTTAATTTTTAATTTATTTATTTGAGAGAGAGAGAAAGCATGCAAGTGTGAGGGGGCATGGAGGGTGAGGGGCAGAGGGAGAGGCAGATTTCTGGCTAAGAAGAGAGCTCGACATGGGGCTCTATCCTAGGACCTTGAGATCAGGACGTGAGTTGAAAGCAAACACTTAACCAACTGAGCCACCCAGGTGCCCCATAATCTTGTATATAATATAGAGTGATAGAACACAAGTTAACCACTTGACTCTTTTATCGATAGAATTAATTTGACAAATTTATTAGAAGACACACATTGGTTTACAATAAAAAAAAAAACAGTTAAAAAAATAACAATAAGCCTCCAAAACTCAATTCATCAAGTATCACTTAAACATTCTACATTTGCTTAGCAGGAGAAAATAAGAACTCTAAGGATAAAGAGAAAATTGGGTGTTTGAAATATTTAATTTGGAAATGATCTTTATGATATTCTGGGTTGGATAGTAAAATTATCAATGTAATATCTGAAAGAATTCAAAGTTAGAGTAATAAAAATGAATTCTTTGAGGCCAGACACTATGTCAAGTACGCTCTAGACATAATATTATTTAGAAGTAGGGCAATCTAGGGGTGCTTGGGTGGAACAGTCAGTTAAGCACCCAACTCAATTTTGGCACAGGTCATGATCTCAGGGTTGTGAGACCAAGCCCTATGTTGGGCTCCACACTCAAGTGTGGAGTCTGCTTGAAACTCTCTCGCTCCCTCTGCCCCTCCCCCTTCTCTAAAATAAATAAAAATCTAGAAAAAAAAAAAAGAAGTGGGGCAATCTACATTGTGGTGTTGGATGGGTAGGAAAATCCTGCTTAAGACAAGTTTTGCTTTGATTCTTGAAGAAAGGCTCAGCTGGGGCTTGAGGAAGAGCGCTCTTCTGGACCGCGGTGGGGGTGGGGGGAAAAAACAGTCAGTCAAGACCTACCGACAAGAAGGAAAATGACGTAAAGTATATGCGTGGGACACGGGGCCCCAGCAGGGAGGCCAGAAAGAAGAGTGATGAAGTGAGGAACCAAGACAGGCAATATGGGTCAGGCTAATGATTGCCAAATAAATTTAATCTGGACTAATTTTGTAGCAAGAAAGACCATCTTATTAACGACAGACCTTTTGCTTGCACCCTCCCGTTGTTGCTTACCTGTTAAGCATGAAGAAGATATGAGCATGCAGAATAACAGAACAACAGTGGCTATGTTGATCAAAGGAGAAAAAACAGGTGGCAGCTCTACCAGCCCTCCTCAGAAATCCATCATCCTCATTTTGGACATCCTTACCTTCACGGTCAACACAAAGGCTGCTCTTTCCTTATTTGCCTTTAAAGCATTGCTTAGCGCTCTGGTATTCCCTTGTCAGCTTGTCACACTCTGCAGTCACATATTTTCTTTTGCTCCATCTTATTCCTACCCGGCACTGAACACTTCATTCAGAATGTTTATGTGATTTTTTTTTCCGGTTGTGTTTCCCCCGTTCCGGAGCAAAGAGAAAGGAGTGGGGGAAATGACTAAAAGACATTTTCAAGAAGAAAGAAGAGAGAGGTGCCTGAGAGGGAGAGAGAAATGTCTTATATGTAACTGCTTATTGTGCTGTGGAATAGAAATGTCTTCAGTAGCAACTGTTATCCCCGGCGCTGCGCAGGAGATCTGCTTGGGGGAGAGAGAAAGGCTACTTCAGAGAAAACAAAATCTCAATGCATAATTGGAACATTTGTTCTTTCCAGATTGTTTTGTGAGAGCATGCTGCCAGAAAACATTTTTTCCCCTTTAACTGCTTCTTTTGAAACTCTATTCTTTTTTTTTTTTTAATTTTATTTCAAGGTTGTTTATTATTCACTCATTTCTTATTTATTTTTTGAATTATGATCCCCAATGTCTAGATGACTGAGACCATTAGGCCTCATATTACTCTGGTATGATTAGTCTTATAGCCCCTTTTTGCAAGATCATTCAGAGCATTCCACTGGAATTGAATCTCCAGATCACCTTTCTTTGGTTCGAAGACATTGAAGGTGTTTCTTGATGGTTTACCTCCTCCATCTTCCCCCATAAAGGCTGATCTAGTCTCTTCTGTTCATATAGAGTTACTCATGAGTGACCAAGCTCATTTTCTAATGCTCATTGTGCATTTTTCTGTTTCAAAAAGGCAAAATACAAAATGTTATGAAGACGAACCATGATACAATTAAAAAGGAGAGGAAGGGCAGAAGATTTTCATCCTGACAGTCTCTGAGTCATTTAAAGAATTTTCAACTCACTTTTAAGTCATTTGTTTCTTTAAACCTGGAGATTTTGTTTCTGAATTTGAATTGTGTGTGATAACAATGGATGCTGACTCATAGTCCTGCAGTAAAAAAATTTAAAAAACTACAAAAGAAAAAAAAATGATATATCATCTATGAGTGTAATATTCCAGTCATCTTCAAAACTACCTTTTAAATAGAAGAGTCAGGGGTGCCTGGGTGGCTCAGTGGGTAAAGCCTCTGCCTTTGGCTCAGGTCATAATCTCAGGGTCCTGAGATCAAGCCCCACCTCAGGCTCTCTGCTTAGCGGGGAGCTTGCTTCCCCCCACCCCCTTTTGCCTGCTTCCCTGCCTACTTGTGATCTCTGTCAAATAAATAAATAAAATCTTAAAAAAATAGAAGAACCATTTTGAACTTATAGGAGCATCAAGCAACATTAAAATATTAATACTTTAGCTCTGCGCTCATTTCAGCTTATAGACAACATCCCATTTTCCAAAAATTACTACTTGGTTATAAAGCTAGGCATATCAAATTTTAGGACAGAACCAGATTGTTTGGACAAGTTCTGCCTCCTTGAAAATACGTGGGTACCACAAATAATAATGCAAGTCCTCAGCAGTATAATCTATAGCTACTTAGTAATGACCTGGACTGAAAATTCAAATAGCAGCATAGACGATAAAAACAGACGTGGTATAGTATTTTCTCTCCAACCAGTTTAATTGAATAATGAATGGGTTCAATATCCAGATAGGAGATCAACAGAACAGGAAAGTAATCAGGCTTCAGGGCACAATAAGACTAAATTTTGGAATGTGAAGCTCAGTGGTAGTGCTATAAAAACTTCTAGCCAGTGTTTTGCCTGTTTTAATAGAAATGTAGATGAATGTCACTAAAACAGAAGATGAAAAAAATGAAAGGGTATGTGTGCATGTGTACAGAATTGAGAGCTTTCAGACAGTTGAACGTAGCATGTCCTTCCCACCTTCCAGTAGTATTATGGGCTATGATTTATGGTCCCCCATTCCCGTTTTCCTATACCTATCAATGGTACTTAAAATGCATTGTATTGATTAAGATAGTTTTGAAAGCAGGTGACAGAAAGCCAAACTTTTTTTTTTTAATACTTTATTTATTTGTCAGAGAGAGAGAGGGAGAGTGAGCGAGCACAGGCAGACAGAACGGCAGGCAGAGACAGAGGGAGAAGCAGGCTCCCCGCCGAGCAAGGAGCCCGATGTGGGACTCGATCCCAGGATGCTGGGATCATGACCTGAGCCGAAGGCAGCCGCTTAACCAACTGAGTCACCCAGGCGTCCCCAGAAAGCCAAACTTAAATTCATTTAAACACATCATCCCACATCGGAAGTCTCATAGTAGGACAGGCATAATTGTTATTATGACCTGAGCCGAAGGCAGCCGCTTAACCAACTGAGTCACCCAGGCGTCCCCAGAAAGCCAAACTTAAATTCATTTAAACACATCATCCCACATCGGAAGTCTCATAGTAGGACAGGCATAATTGTTATTAGTTGATTTGTAGCTTAACTGTGTGATAAAGACCAACCTAACACCATCCTTCTGTCTGCTTTTCTCATAGTCCACTTGGTTTTTGACCTGCCTCTTATCATTTGTGTAAGATGACTATCTTTTGAGTTGTTCACTTTGGAACCCAGTCATTATGTGCGAAGAAACCCAGGAGCATGGAGAGGCCATGTGTAGATGTTTCAACAGACAGCCTGGGTTAAGTTCTAGCTGGCAGCCGTCACTAGAGTGAATGAAACTTCAATGGACTCTAACTCCCTGTTTTGGAGCCTTCCAATAGAGGTCTTAGATATCACAGGGAGAAGACAAACTACCCCCACCATAGCTTACTGAATTCCTGCCCCACAGAAATTTCTGAGAGATTATAAATGATTATTTTAAGCCACTGAGTTGGCACTAATTTGTTATACAAAGTCTGAGTTTTAACAGGGGACATGGGACATGGAGAGCAAAGACTAGACCTACCTAAGGTGAAAGCCTACAAAAGATACCCTTACATAAAGGTAGGCTTCCCTACCGGTATCACCAGAGTTGGACAGTCTAGGTATAACTTGTCTTATGGATGCAGTTGGTGAGGATTCTTGTCTAGCACAGAGCTCTCTCTCAAGTTGAAGAGAAAGACAGAGGCCAGATGTTTGAAGGCCAAAGTGACAAAAGTGACAGCTAACTAAGATGACTTACAGGGACTGTGTAGAAAATAAGCAAAGCAAAAACAAAATCAGAGGTATAGTGCTCCCTTAGAGACATCGAAAGAGGAAAGCATGGAGATAGATGAGTAGGGCAGGGCGTCACACTAGAAGGAGAGACAGTAAGGGAAGACAGTAAAGCCACCAATTTGCTACATTTCACGTGGCTTGCTCTAAGTTGTGGGGCCAGCACCAGAGGGGACAGTGCTATTCAACCAAACAGAATGCGAATAATGTCTCTGTGAATGATGTTTCTCCCTTTAATCTCACTGGAGTCTACTGACTTAATCTCTGCTCTTGTTTTTTTTACTGAAGTACAGTTGAGATACAGTTAGTTTTAGGAGTATAACATAGTGATTTGACCCCTTAATCTGCTGTCAGTCTTAGTTTCAGTTTAGCCCCAAAGGTCATATTTGGGCCTTGAGATATGCCTTCCACATGGCTGGAAGAATAATCCAAAAATAATTAAGTAAATGGTTACTAGTTTTTACTGAAATCCACATACTTATGGATTATATGTATATATTCCATATATACAGTATATACATACATATACATGTATATACATGGTATATACATACCATATATACAGTCTATATACATGTACATGTACTATACAATATAATTTAACTAAAATTTTTCTTTTATACTGAGGTGTACTTGACATACAATGTTACATTAGTTTCATATCCTAGTGCTATAACTATTTGTTCTCTGTATTTATGGGTCTCTGTTTTTGTTTTGTTTGTTTGTTTGTTTGAATCTCTGCTTTTTTCCCTCCACCTTCCTAAAGCTAAAGTATATGTGGTGTAGCTTAGACTCAATTCTCCCAGGAAGGGTTCTCAAATGACTCTTCTTTGAATTCTATATTCTTTGTCACATTATTTGGAA
This sequence comes from Neogale vison, assembly GCF_020171115.1. NCBI lineage: Eukaryota > Metazoa > Chordata > Mammalia > Carnivora > Mustelidae > Neogale > Neogale vison. The sequence continues at coordinate 229,589,684 of NC_058091.1, read as the reverse complement.
CTTAATCATAAGCCATTTTATTTTTTAGCTTATGGTTACTTGGTTTATGTTTTTCTTATTTTTTCATTTGGATTACAAGTTGGGGTCATAGATACCCATTGAATACCTAGCATAATGTCAAACAATAACACATACCTTTTTTTAAAAAAAAGATTTATTTATTTTGGGCAGCACACACATGACCAGAGGCTGGGAGGGGCAGAAGGAGAGGGAGAGAGATAATCCTTTAAGTGGAGTCTTGCTGAGTGGGGAGCCTGATGTGGGGTTCTATCCCAGGACCCCGAGATCATGACCTGAGCCAAAAGCAAGGAGCCAGCTGTTGAACCAATTGAGCCACCCAGGTGCCCTGAACAAGAACACATTCTTACTAACTGCTGGATGGACTTTATAAATAAATAAATAAATATCTTTAAAAATATAAATATATATAAATATATTTAAGGATTTTATTTATTTATTTGGGAGAGAAAGTGAGTACACATGTGTGCTCAAGAGCAGGGGAGGGGCAGAAGGAGAGAGAGAGAATCATTAACAGACTCCATACTGTCTTCAGAGCCCAAGGGGGGTTGGGGCGTGGTGGAGCTTGATCCCAGGACTCTGAGACTGTGACCTGAGCTGAAACCAAGAGTTGGTATCAACTCTCTGAGTCACAAAGGTGCCCCAGTTCTGTAACTGATTTTGAATTAATTGTTTATATGGTGGAAGGTATTCATCAAAGTGTATTTTTCTTTTTCTTTCTTTTTTTCTTTTTTTTTTTTGTTGTTGCATATCGCTATTCAATTGTTCAAGCATGATTTGTTGGCAGGGAATGTGGAGAGTCTGAGCACAGAGGACAAAGCCAGGCCAAGAACTCGTGGTAGGATCCGGTGTGTTCTTTGGTGATCATCACAACACCACAGCTGAGCTCTCACCATGGCACTGTTCCACTCCGCTGCCAGTACTTGCCCCACCCTGCTAGACTCCCACCTCTGTGGAGGCCACGGAAGACTTAGGGGATTGACCTAGTGCATGTTTGCATCTCGTCCTTAACATTAAAAATCCTGGGACTATGTGGTTGGGTGGGCTGAAATCACATTTCAGAAAGTGGGGCAGATAATATTATCCCCTCTTTGCCTTTGCAGTGGGAGATGCCTCTTGTCTACTTAGGAATTCTTTCCAAATATGGAAAGTGCTTAGATTCTGGGAGAAAAAAATGAAAAGAGTGTTCTTCAGAGGAAAGAAGAAGGGAAAATTAAAGATGAAATCAAATGCTAAGTGATACTTTCAATTCGTAACTTACATCGGGCATGCTTATAGGGCCTAGTTATTTGCAGTGTCAAATACATTGAAGAAAGGGTATAGTTCTGTGTGTTTGATCAGAAGTAAGATGTCCTTTTGCAAAAGTGCTGCTGATTTTCTTCTGCCACTCCTGGGCAATAGCAATTTTGACTATAATTATCGTGCAGAGTCCGCACAATTTACCTTTAGATAAAGCAATACTTGGTTGAGGTCCTTTAACTCAGTGCATTATAAAGTATCAAAAGCATTAGTTGAGAATGAGTTAATTTATGCCTTGTATGAGGATATATAAACAAATGCACACACATGCATGTACACACGTGTTGCTCTAGAGACCGGAGGTATACATATATACCAGAAATTATAAATGATTTATAATAGAGTCCCCATATAAATCTCTAATTCGTCCTTGTTAACAAATTCACCACCTGCTCTTAGCTGAGCAAGTTGCATTTATCCTGGTTCTTATTTGTCTTTTTCTGGAAAGATTCTGCTGTTTTTCTTTTGTGCCTCCCACACTCTTTTTGACATTTGTCTTGGGAACCTACTTTGCTGTTTCAGGGCACTATTGCTATATCCTGAAATTTCTGTGCTGCCTCAAATAGTCCCTTCCTAAGTAGTCTGTATTTTTGCTCTGTAGATAGTGGCTCTTTATTACACCTATGATCTCTGTCTGTCTGGTGGTGTCCGGTTGTCCGGGCACACCTCCCTGTGCTCCCATCCTTCACTCTTTACTCAGCTCTTTCTGTATGGTGTGCCCTACAGTCATGGAAGAGGTTAAATTCTGATGAATTGGTTAGAAAGAATGACTCCTCAACTGTGATTTATCTAAAAAGAATTTTGTGATTATGCAGAAGTGACCTCCTCATATACTGAGTCTGTAAGTCCAGAAGTCTCATGGAAAACAGCGTTTTCCTTATTCTCCCTAAACTGAGTGATGATCTATGAATCAAATACAACCATAATACAAGCTTGGTTTTTCCCTAATCTGGGCCACCTCTTAGTAAAGACAAAGACAGTGATGTGGAGTAGATGTTGGCAAACTGTGACCTCCCCATTCTGCCTCCCACCACCTTCCCCCTCCACCAACCACCACAGCTAAATCAGCCCTGCTGGTTGTTTTGTTAATAGAGTTTACTTGGAATGCAGCCACACTGCCCTGTTTATGTGCTGTCTGTGGCTGCTTTTGCACCACAATGGGAGAGAAAGAGGATTGCCAGATAAAATATAGGAAGCCCAGTAAAATTTGAATTTCAGATAAACAACAAATATTGCATAGGACATACTTAACACTAAAAAATTATTTGTTGCTTCTCTGAAGTTCAGATGTAACTGAGTATTCTACATTTTTATTTGCACAGTCTGGCAGTCCTAGATAGAGACTGTAGGGCCCACAAAACCTAAAATATTTACCACCTAAACTTTTACAGGAGAAGTTTGCCAAATGCTGATATGGAGGTAAGATTTTTGAACTGATCAGCAAAAACATCTGAGTGTTAGGTCTTCTTTTTGTTATGAATTGGCCCTCTAACCTTGGGTTAGATACTAGTTTTCATCTCTACCAGTTAGTCTGATGATGCATGCTCACCTGCTTCCCAGGGTTGTTTGGAGAGTATTGAAGGTGGCAATGCACTTAGATGGGCTCATGAATGGTAGGGGATGGAGTTTGCACTAGGAGGCAAGGGAATATTAATATTACATTATGGATCCTTAGTTTACAATTTTGCTTCCATTGATCTCTTTTGTTTCTAGTCTCTGTTTTTCCTCCAAGAAGAAACAGTTGCACAAAGTTTGGTGCTAGCTAGAAGGAACCCTGATAGTCAGATATCATTCATGAAACCCAGCTAGCTGAACAGGTGCCAAATGCAACCTCAACCCTATCTTTTTATTTTTTTCATGTATCTTTGTACTAGCTATTTATTCTGTGAATTTTTTATTATTTGAATTAGGAATGCAGGTAACTCCTTTCTTGCTGTCTCGAAAAAAATATCTGTCTTTAGGAATCATACATGGGAGTGCTCAATCCTCTTTTGCATTTTGATAGCTCTGGCATTAGTGAAGAGCAGAGGCTGCCTTTCAAAGGTATGATGGCCCTAAGAATTCATTTCTGTACAGGAGCAGAATGAAACAATATGAAGAACAGAAAAAGAGGAAGGGGGCCAATGCTAAGTGTTATGCCTCCTTCAAAGAATTATTCCCAGCTACCTAGCATCCTCCTGTAAAACACTGAACTAGAAGCTCACCAAATTACTGCCACTTGCTGCAGTAAAAAAATTAAGGTGACTTAGTTCCACTTGAAAAAATATCTGTGCTAACGGAAACTTCAGGTAGACTTGGGTGCTATCTGTGCTCCCATAGCATAGTAAATGTAGTTTTATTGTAGCCTAATATTTTCTTGGCCATGTGTTTTTCTAGTTGGTGGTGATTATATTCATGTTATAAATTTATATTCATCTCCATATCCCCCCGCACTTACTGTACTAGGAGGCACTGGATAAACGGTGATCGAATGAACGAAAGAAATTTCAAACTGATAGAAACATTTTTGTGCTCTAAAATTCTTTACTGCTTCACTTCAGCCTGTTTTCTGAAGTAATTATTCAATGGCTTGATCATAGTTTGATGTGAGGTATTTAATTAGAATTATAATCTGACTCATATTCCTCATTACCCTTTCCTCTTTCTCCTGTGTTTGTCTCTCTGATTTACCAGCATGGATTCCAGTCTTGTCTCAGTGTGACTAACTCCTAAGTTGGTGACTGTAAACCCTATACTTCTTTTCTACTTTCCAGTCCTGGATATCTCTCCTGGGATGTCGGGCTGATGCCGCACACGGCGTATGCAAGGTGTGCTAGAAAATGAGGTGGACTTGGAGGCAGAAGACCAATTCCTAATTCCACCTTTTCCATTAATTGGCTGGGGAGATTTGGCAAGTCATTAGATTCTCTGAGAGTCAAATTCCTTAACCTAACAGGAGGCAGTGGCTGTGATGATGGGTCCCTATACAGAACACAGTGCAGCTCTGTAGAGTTCAGATACAGGACAGAGCCATCATAAGTACTTAACATTGGCTATGTGTTACTTATGTGAGGTTGTGGAAATGTAGAACTTATAGGAAATTCATGAAAAATGTGTCGTAATTCTCTCAGGCAGTTCTCTGAAGCAGTAAGAGGGAGTGTCGGTTTAGAAGGAAAGCTGTTTGTATTTTGCCATTGTAGTTCCCCTGGTAATGAAGTAAAGCCTTGATATCACTGGACTGCAATGGAAGCCCCTGCACTGGGCATGACTCGTGTTACTGCTTGGCCAGTTTTGAAGAAAAGCCTCTGTCAGCACTTTCCCTGAGGGTCACTCTGCCTTGCAAGGCTGCTTCATCTTGAACAGCTTGCTTCTGGACATACTACTCCTCATTATGGCCTCCAGTAACCCAGTTGCTAAGATCGGGAGATTCTGGAATGTGAACACATAGGCCACTTGGCAAGAAGTACATGTCATCAGAGCACGGGCCTGCGGCTGTGTGTCTTTAGGTCGAGATGGGTGGTCTGCCTTGAATGGGACTTGGCATCGCAGCATGCAAAGTTATTAACTTCCTGGAGCTAATCCTTGGGAATAGGTTTTTGTGTTTTGATACCAAATATGTCAAAATGTACCATTTGTTTTTATGTACAGTTTTTTTCTAGGTTCCTTTTCTGATACTTTTTTTTTTTTTTTTTTTTAAGAAATGAAATGGAAAGCTTTTCACCCAGAGCTAACTTGAACCTTTCTGAGTATGATCTTGTCCATGCCATGTCTGGTCTTTATTACCAGGCCAACCACCCCCACACAGTGAACCCATGACCTCGTGGAGGCAGGTCACACACACACACTCTGGTGTTCATGGACGGTAGCTTTATAATTCCACTGGTGTGTTCCTTCCTCATTATCACTGTGATCATAGCACAGCCCCACTCCAAATTTTTAACTGTGTGACTTGAACTTGAAAATATCTCTCATTTGAGGATTGCTTTAGGTATGTGAATTTGAGGCATTTATGGGATTTACAGGTGTGGTACCCTGTTGGAAATTGGAAGCATGTACTCGCAGCTCAGGGAAGATTTCTGAGCTGGAAATATGAAATTAGGATTCACCAGTGCTATATAGCTATTGAGATGATTAAAGTAGAAGAGATCATGTAGGACATGTGTGGAATGAGGATGGCATCTGAGAAAATGGAGAAGCATTTAATGGGTAAGCTGAGCTGAGAAGATCAAAAGTTATCCTTAGAAGAGTCATTTGCTTCCTGTTAAGATCGGCTCTGCCTGAGAGCTGCTTTTTTCAGCTTGCCTTCTGAATGTAGGCCCTGGCTACTTCTACCTCCTTTCTTATTAATCACAGTATTGAAATGCTCTCTGTTGAATTTGTTACCAACTCCTTATTGACCTTAGTCCAGAGATAGAGAATTCCTCCTTATTGATCATTGGCTCGATCCCAGCTGATATTTTTTGAGATCTTCCTTAGAAGATTTGCACTTCATAGCAGTTAGAGACAATTCACATTCCAAATATGAAGTTTGGATTTCATATGAGTAGAGCTTTGGTTCGCAACTGGGTGGCGATATTCCTCTCCATGGGACACTTTTTAAGACATTTAAGATTTTCACCACTGTGTGTATATGTGTGTGGGGATGCTACTGGCATTTGGTGGGTAGAAATCAAGGATGCTACTAGACATCTTACAGAACACAGAATAGCCCCCTGCAATAAAGAATTATCTCGTCCAAAACATCAGTAGTGCCACTTTAGAGAAACCACATATGAAGATATGTTACTGAAAGATTTTTGAACAAAAAAAGTTGTATCCCCGGATTTGTATATATGTACGTATGTATGTATGTATATATTTTTAAAATTTTATTTTATTTTTTCACTGTTCCAAGATTCATTGTTTATGCACCACACCCAGTGCTCCATGCAATACATACTCTCCTTAGTACCCACCCCCAGGCTTACCTATCCCCCCAGCCATCTCCCCTCCAAAGCCCTCAGTTTGTTTCTCAGAGTCCACAGTCTCTCATGGTTCATCTTCCCCTCCAATTTTCCCCAACTCCCTTCTCATCTCCATCTCCCAATGTCCTCCATATTATTCCTTATGCTCCATAAGTAAGTGAAACCATATGATGATCAATTCTCTTGCTTGACTTATTTCACTCAGCATAATCTCTTCCAGTCCCGTATATGTTGATACAAAAGTTGGGTATTCATCCTTTCTGATGGAAGCATAATATTCCATTGTATATATAGATCATATCTTCTTTATCCATTTGTCTTTTGAAAGGCATCTTGGCTCTTTCGACAGTTTGATGATTGTGGCCATGGCTGCTATGAACATTGGGGTACAGGTGGCCCTTCTTTTCACTACATCTGTATCTTTGGGGTAAATACCACGCAGTGCAATTACAGTGTCATAGGGTAGCTCTATTTTTAATTTCTTAAAGAATTTCCATGCTGTTTTCCAAAGTGACTGCACCAACTTGCAATCTCACCAATAGTGTAAGAGGGTTCCCCTTTCTCCACATCCTCTCTAACACTTTTTGTTCACTGCCTTGTTAATTTTTGCCATTCTATCTGGTGTAAGGTAGTATGTCAATGTGGTTTTGATTTGAATCTCCCTGACGGCTAATGATGATGAACATTTTTTCATGTGTCTGATAGCCATTTGTATGTCTTCTTTGAAGAAGTGTCTGTTCATGTCTTCTGCCCATTTTTTGATGTGATTTTCTGTTTTTTGAGTGTTGAGTTTGAGGACTTCTTTATAGGTCTTGGATATCAGCCCACTGTCTTTTTAGTGTCATTTGTGAATATCTTCTCCCATTCTGTGGGTTGCTTCTTTGTTTTGTTGACTGTTTCCTTTGCTGTGCAGAAGTTTTTTTATCTTGATGAAGTCCCAAAAGTTCATTTTCACTTTTCTTTCCTTTGCCTTTGGAGACATGTCTTGAAAGGAGCTGTTGTGGCTGATGTCAAAGAGGTTACTGCTTTTGTTCTCCTTTAGGATTTTGATTGATTCTTGCCTCATGTTGAGGTCTTTTATCCATTTTGAGTTTATTTTTGTGAATGGTGTAAGAGAATGGTCGAGTTTCATTCTTTTATACATAGCTGTCCAATTTCTCCAGCACCATTTATTGAAGAGACTGTATTTTTTCCACTGGATATAGAACCAGAAAAGACCCTGAATCGCTAAGGAAATGTTGAAAAAGAAAAACAAAACTGGGGGCATCATGTTGCCTGATTTCAAGCTTTACTACAAAGCTGTGATCACCAAGACAGCATGGTACTGGCACAAAAGCAGACTCATAGACAAGTGGAATAGAGCAGAGAGTCCAGATATGGACCTGCAACTCTATGGTCAAATAATCTTCAACAAAGCCAGATTTGTATTTAAAAAATCACTCTGCTACATGAAAAGTAGTTTGATGGCAAGGTTGGAAGGAGAAGAATGGATACAGGGTAGGATGCCACTGATTTCTTGAGTTATTGTGATAGAAGTGAAGATGGAGAGAAGCAGATGGTATCAAAATATGTTTTGGGCTAGAAATGTCAGGACTTGTCAGTGATTAAATGTGAGCATTGAGCAGAGGAATGAATCATGCTTGACTCTCAGATTTCTGTCTTGAGAATCTAGGGGAATATGTATAGAATGAGATGGGGGAAATGGGCAAGAATGAGTTTGGAGGCTGAGTTTAAGAGTTCTGTTTGAGGTCTATTAAGTTTAAGATGCCTGTGTGAATTTCAAATTAAGCAGGCAGCTGGATATATATTAGTTAGAAATTCAGAAGACTAAAAATGTGGCAGCACAAATCATATTTCTACATCCTAAAAGAAGATATGACATGTTTAAGAGGCAAATACTTTGACTGAGAGATAGTTTCTAGCTCAACCTGCCACTTATGCCAATCTGGACAATATGTTTCCTGTCTCTGATGATATCAGTTTCCCAATATGTGAAAGAAATGTATTAAACTAGATTAGTGTTTTTCAACCAGTTCAGCCCCAACAATTCCTTTTATTAATTTTCTCTCATTAGCCCCATGTTTTGAGTTTAAAAAAATTATTTGTTTATTTAATTTATTTACTTATTTATTTTTTTATGAGAGAGTGAGAGAGAATGTGGGGAAGGGAGCAAAAGGAGAGGGACAGAGAGAATCTCCAGCAGACTCCCCACTAAGTGGGGAGCTGAATGCAGAGCTCAATCCCACAACTCTGAGATCATGACCTGAGCCAAAATTAAGAATCAGCTGCTTAACTGACTGAGCCACCCAGGTGCCCCTTCAATTTTTAAAAAAGATCATCCTACTATATTGCATTCATTAAGAAATCATACACTAAGTCCATCTATGTCATGAATGTTTTTCCATTTTAATGTATTGTCCACATTTTAAAACTTTGATAATTATGTCTTATTGGGTAAGATGGTATATACTCTCAGAAATGAAGTTTAAATGCTGCCATCCTGATCAGTAGCTTCTCTCTCTTGCTGTCTTTTCCAGTCCGGGGTCAGTTATACATTGGATGTGTTTAGTTTTGATCCCGAGATCTCCTGGCTTATGACTATATATTTCCTTTGAAGATTTTATTTATTTTTTTGACAGCGAGAGAGATCACAAGTAGACAGAAAGGCAGGCAGAGAGAGGGGGGAAGCAGGCCCCCCGCCGAGCAGAGAGCCTGATGTGGGGCTTGATCCCAGGACCCTGAGATTATGACCTGAGCTGAAGGCAGATTCTACCAACTAAGCCACCCAGGCACCCAAAAGGTTTATGACTATATTAATAAATCTGAAGTGGCTATTACATATAACTAATCAAACTTCTGATCGATAATGGAGAACCAGGACTCTATTACTCTTCTACATAGTACTACACATATCTGATAAAATTCTATGCAAAAGCAAAGATATTCTCATTGTGTCTGATATTCTCATTGTGAGCAAATATTCACTTTTTTATATAAAAAATATATTTTTTAAAGATTTTATTTATTTGTCAGAGAGATAGAGAGAGTACAGGCAGGCAGAGTGGCAGGTAGAAGCAGAGGGAGAAGCAGGCTCTCTGTGGAGCAAGGAGCCTGATGTGGGACTCGATCCCAGGACCCTGAGATCATGACCTGAGCCGAAGGCAGCCACTTAACCGACTGAGCCACCCAGGCATCCCCTATATTAAAAATATTTAATAATTGTTTTTGTTACATTCATTGGTCCCACATGGAAACCACTGCACTTGATTAATATCAATTTCAAGATCATGTAGCTATATACTTATTTTGCTACTAGATATCAACTTTTAGCATTGCAATTCTTTAGCAGTGGAACTTTATTAATAATTTCAAAATGGTGTCAATTTCTTTGTATGTCAGGGTTTTATTAAGTAAAATTATCTCAATTTCTTATTAAAATAATTACAGAATATTGTATCCTATAAATCAAATATGTATGCAGAGAGGTGGGCTAAGGTTTTAGGACTATAATCTGAAAATAATCATGCTTGAGGAAGAGGCAGGCACTGGTAAGGTAGTAGGAAATCACAGCCCTTATTGTTGATAATGAAGAAAAAACCCAGGTAGGTATAATGCCACAGCATGATTATATAGGAAACGATAATAGGCAAGCAGACAATGCAAAGAAATCCCAAAGCCAAGTGTCAGAAGCACAGAAAAAGCAGGTCTTTGTCATTCCAGGTAGGAAGTAGACCTTCAGGAAATCTGGGGTATAGTTAATGGGGCCTCAGTCCTAGAGCAACTGACCTCTTGGCAGTTATTAGCATTGGAAGTTTGGCACAAAAAAGCTAGATAAGGGACAAGTATCTGAATAATTCTATCAGCTGACATCTCAACCCTTGGAGAAGGCTCCACTTATTAGAATGTGGAATCAAGGTCAAAGCTAGAGGAGTGAGTGTGATGATGCCAAGTCCCCACCTGGTAACAGCAAGCGGCAGAAAAGCAGTCTGATGTAGTTCAAGAGAAGTGGAGATTGTAGAGTCGTATAATTTATCCAGAGTGGTTGGTGGTTTTAAACGTCCACATGTGCTTTGCGGACACTGGACCTAATTCCCCTCTCCCTGAGTGTGGGCTGAATTTAGTGGCTCATTCGAGTGAATAGAATACAGTGGCAGTACGGTGTGTGATTTTGGACTGTGACTTCTTATTTGCTCTCATTATCAGTCACTCACTCTGGGGTCACTCACTCTGGGGGAATCATGTCATGAGGATACTCAGACAGCCCTGTGGAAAGACCCGTTTGGCAATGAAACAGGGCTTTCTGCCAATGGCCATCTTTGGAATAGATCCTCTAGCTCCAGACAAACCTGCAGCATGACCCATCACTGAGCTCAGTCATGTGAGATATCCTGAGCTAGACTCCGGCAGCTAAAACAATCGCAGGTTCCTAACTCTCAGAAACTGTGGGAAATGACATATAACATATTGTTTAAAGTTGCTAGACTTTGGAGTAATTTGTTTTGCCGCAATTGATAACTCATAAAGGGGGACACAGTTCCAGGCATGGCTAGATCCTGGAACTCAAATGCTGAAGTCAGTGCACCATGTTATTCTCTGTGTTTTTTTGCCTTAGCTTTCCAAATTTTTTGTTGTTGTTTGTTTTTTGTCCTCAAAGTCGCTCTCTGCACGTGGCATAGGAGATTGCTTCAGGTAATCATAAGCGCTTATCTTTATGGCTTGTGATTTAAGAGAGGGATTGTTTTTTTCTAGGGTTCATATATGACAACTTCAGAGAAAGTTCTTTTCTGGCTCTATTGAGTCACATGTCCATCGGGCTTCCTGTCACAGGAGATATAGAATCATTATGTGAGTCAGCTCTTGTACCTACTCTTGTGGCCGCACATAGAGCCTCATTGTTAACATCCTTCACCCAACCCCAGGGGATGTGGGAGAGGCAATTCTCTCATAAGCAGGGTGCTATTGCCAGTGGAAAGGAGTTAGGAGTGTGGGTGAGGAGAAAACAAGAGATATTTGGCACATTGGAGCCAAAATGGGCGGGGTTATATACAAAGAAGATTCTGTTTTTGTTTTTGTTTTTTTCATTTACAACTACCCTTTCAGAGCAATCTTGATAATGTCAAATACACATATGTTGAAAAAATTCTCATTATCAACTTAAAATACAGTAGTAGCACCATTGCTACCATCTAACAATCTTACATATTCCAGATGAACTCAAGAACCAAGAAGTAGATAGACATAACAATAGAATGTTTTGTTTTGTTTTCAAGAGCAAGGGAGAGAGAGAGAGAGTTCATATGTGCAAGTGAGAGGGAAGCAGGGAGAGGGAGCAGGGAGGGGCAAAAGGAGAGGGAGAGGGAGAAACTTTTTTTTTTTTTTTTTAAAGATTTTACTTATTTATTTCACAGAGAGAAGTCACAAGTAGACGGAGAGGCACGCAGAGAAAGAGAGAGGGAAGCAGGCTCCCCGCTGAGCAGAGAGCCCAATGCGGGACTCGATCCCAGGACCCTGTGATCATGACCTGAGCCGAAGGCAGCGGCCCAACCCACTGAGCCACCCAGGCGCCCCGGGAGAGGGAGAATCTTAAGCAGGCTCCGCGCCCAGCACAGAGCCTGATGCAGCTCTCCATCTCCTGACCCTGAGATTATGACGGGTGCTGAAATCAAGAGTCAGACAGTTAACTCAGTGAGTCACCCAGGCGCCCCATAGAATGGGTTTTATCAAGAGCTATGTCCTCTGGTTCTGTTTCTGAGTCCCATTTTTTTTTTTAATGCACAATTTTTAGGAACTGAATGTATAGCACAGGATAAAACACTCTGGGAGCTCACCATGTCCATAGCCCACTCCAGAGAAGCAGCTGCCAGTGTCTCCTAATGCATATCTAATAATGAAAACAGTGGATATAATCCATTGTGTTTATATTTGCTGTATGCTCCAGGCCCTCCTCTTAAGTGCTTCTGTCAGTCAGGGTTCAACTAGATGAGCAGAACCAGTAGAAGATTGCATGTGTATGTTCTTCCCCAAGCTCACTCAACATTAGAGTAGCAAACATATGACTCACTTCACTTTGAAAATTTTAGAGAGCAGATCTAAAGGGATATTCAGCAAGTCAGTCTGGCAGGGGCGTCCAGCATCTTTGTGGTCCACAGTGGCCTCCTCCAGCTAGCGGGCCACCCTCAAGTCTTCACAAGGGGAATGCAAGACCCAGGTGGTATTTATCCCTAACAGGTCACAAGTTGACTTACCCAGTAGCCCTCCTGTTTGGCCCATCCTAGGCATCACCTGGGAGTCTGTGGAGCATGTAGACGGTCAGGCACCACCCACTCCACAATCCAAATCTGTAATTTAAGAAGAGCCTTCACTGATTTGTGTGCACATTAAAATTCAACAGAATACATTTAATTCAGGCATAACAGGCTGCATCTGAACATGTTCCAGATCCTTTTCCTTGATGATGATAGTCCTAAGGGACGCATAGCTTCATTCCACCCACTCTGTGAGCCTCTGCTTTGCCTCCCGCATGGAGAAAATATGATAACTGGGTCAGAAGAGCTGGCCCATGAACGCTGGGCAACATTCTAGCTCCCCACGGACACTGGCATTGGGGACGCTGAGCCTTCTTAACATTTTTTGTATTTTGATATCATCCTCCATTAACTGAGGAACATGAGTGTATGACTGTCCTTGCAAGCTAATGGATTGTGACAAATAGCCTGGGTAATTTAATTTGCAAAACCACAGGGATTATAACTATAGTAAATTAAATAGGGGAAGAAGGGCTTTTAGGAATAGGTACACTGAGAGCAACAGGAAGCTGTTGACCACAGATAAACCACTCCCGGATACAATAACTTTTGCCCTTTTCTGTGAGTGAAAATAGCCCACAGGCCTCCCTGAAAAGGAACTCTGGCTCTTTCTGTTTTGCAGAATGTATAATACATAATGGTGATAAGGATGGCTGAGTCATAAGAGACAAGGCTTAGCTGCCTACAGCATACTGATTAGGAAGGTTTAACATGTTTAAAAGATTTTCAATAAATATGATGACAATAATAGATAATTTGGAGCTTACATAAAACGTTGTCTCTCTGAAAAAACAGATTTTCTGGCATGACTCATTCTCCAGGCCTCTAGAGTACAAGGTGTACTGAGATGCTCAGCACTCCTCCCTACCCCCACGGAGAGTGTCTCCCGCAGCGCTGGGGGAAGCAGCCACAGGGGCTACTCAGTCCTTTCCTATCACCATGATTTGTTCTTCCCAGCTGGATTCATTAAATTCACTCTCTCAAGGACCTGAAATGGGACACATAACCTTTTGTGGGTCTCTGTTAGGCATATGAGTTGTGAAGCCATATGAAGATGGGTCTGCGTCTGCTGAGGTTTACCAAAGCACAGAAAGTTGACTGTAGACAAAGCATGAAGCAAAAATCCCCCAGGCTCATGATATGGAAAGCAAAACTTCCTCAGTTCCTATCACTTGTTCTAATCCTTCTTGAGGTCCTGTTATGTTACCTGCTTTGGATACCATGAAACACATAGTCCCGCCCCCAAATGATACTACTTTTTTCGTTAAACTAATTTGAGCAATGTCCGCTCCTTGAAAGTGGTAGTTCCTTGTTGAAGTCAAGAGGCTTTTCTCTATTAAAATATACGATGATCCCTCATATTTTATCATTAATAGGTCATGGTGGCTATGGCACAAAATGGGCGACAGAGGACAGAGCATAGCGGAAGAACTTGTCACAGTCATCTGGGCCAGACTGGCCGCCGAAGGACGGTGATGCGATGGCAGATCACAGATATCAGGCTGGGGTCCCAGGCAGAGGTCAGTGACTGAAAGCGCATGATGGCTAGGGGACCTAGGAACGTGTCTGGCTCAGTGTTCAAGCTGGGCGTAGGGAATAGGCTGAGGGTGATTTGGAAATAGCACCTGAGGTTGGGGTGCAGGTTGGGCAGGTCGGCCCTCCAACCATGAAGGGATCGCTCTGCCTGATCACAGCAGCTACTCTAGCATAGGTGAAGGGTGCTGTGGCCCAAGAGATCACGGTAAAGGCTTGTGCCCTCTTAGGCCCACCAGAAACATAAGAGATCACAACTTCATGTCTTCTAGCTCTGCGATTGAATAATTTTCTCTGGAGAGCAGGCTCTTTCTTTCCAGGCTACTTTTGTAGCAGCTATCCATTAATGTGGTTTCGTTAGGGTCCATTCTATAAATCTTCCTGGAAAGAACCCACTTCCTGGAAAAGAACCCGCTATAATTCTATTGTTTCTGTTGTTCTTTTCCAAGGTCAGTCTAATCTTGCTTGTGGCTTGCTCATACCCACTTGATGCTTGGTCCAGTTGGTAGCTCTCAAGTCCAGGTTATGTTGACCAATGCTTTTTTCTTTTTTTAACTTTGGAGATAGTCTTAGGGAAAGCTGTGGATAACTATTGAGGATACATTTAAATTAACTCTAAGTAGAGTCTGTAAATTCCCAAGTGTTTTTATTTTTTATTATTATTTTTTCCCCCTGATGTCTGTGACTCTATAGTGAGGAGAAAGTAAATGTCTGGGGGCTATGTATGTGCATGGATGTGTGTGCTGGTACAAATTTCAGAGAAACCAAGAGAAAGTGTTCTGAAAAATGTCTCAGAAATTTCAAATATTTAAGTTTCATGCACTTAAACAGTGGGAATGTTCAATGTTATGGCATTTATTAAGATGGGACTAATTTCAGCTATTCAGTTGTGTTAGACTTTATCCCTGCTGTCAACTTTTGACTTGCTATTTATTACTCTGATTTTAATATAATAAATTAAGTTTTGACAGACAATTTTAGATCATATCTTCCTTTTCAGAAGTATTTAATTGTTGACAGCCTCTGACAAATAATCATGTGTATTATGCATTAACATCAAATATCTATGTAAAAAAAGAAACAGGTTCCCATCTACTTTAGTCAAATGGCCTGTCATTTCTTAGAATTTATTGTAAAATATTCATTTGTTTGACAAACATGTATTAAGTATGTACTGTATTGGCATCATGCACAGGGACAAATCTTCAGGAAGTATAACATTGTAATTCAGAGCAAGGGCTTCAGAGCTGGGCTCCCCCAGAAGCAAATCCTGGGACAAGTGCTTGTACACTCTTGGTTCATGAAGGAAGTGCTTCCCTGGGAGACAAATAAAGGAGTTGGGCAGAAGATCAATAGGAGGAGGAAATGAAGCAAGAGTATGATCTCAGCAAAGTGTCACACAGGTAGGCTTCACCCTGAACCCATCCACCCCACAATAGTCCATAAGGAGGCATCTCAAGGGAGCTGGGCAAAGCATCAGTATTATTTCTTAAAGAGTCACTGTTTAAAAGTGAATGGAAAGCCAGAAATTATCAGGTAGTAGAGAAAAATCCCTAGGATAAATATGAAAGAACAAAGCAAGCCAAAGAAATGAGAAAGTAAGAATACATAGAATCTAATCTTTTAATTAATGTCTTCCAAGATAAGAGAAGATACTATATCCATGAAAAATAGGCTATCAGAAGGGATATATAGGAATCAAAGAAGAGTTCTAAATTAAAAAGATGATGACTCAAATATTTTAGTAGAAGGTAAAGTTGAGGATATTTTCAAGAAAGTAGAACAAAATATAGAGAAACAGTAAGAAAATTAGAAGATCAAACCTGATTGTGTATCATCTGATGAGTTAGAACTCAAAAAAAAAGAGAAAAAAGGGAGTAAAGGAAAATTTTCAAAGAAATAGGATAATTTAAAAAAGCAGATAAACACGAGCCTTCAGATTTTAAAGGTCTTCTGGTGTACTCAGACCAATGAATGAAAAATGATTTACAAGAAAGCATGCTCTTATAAAATTTCAGAATATTGGAAATAAAGAGAATATTTTTTGATAAGTTAGAAAGAGGAGAAGATTATATACAAAGGTTAGTGAATACAAATGGCATTGACTTCTCAACAGCAACATTGGATGCAAAATGCCAATGGAACAATGCTTTCAGAATATTTTGCCATAGCAGGACATGTGCATGGTTGTTAAAGTCATTGCATGGGTCCCAGTCCCCTACCACCAAAAGTGATTTGGTTATGGCCTACCTGAAAGTTATTTCTCACATCTTCATGGCACCCAGTAATCACACAGAACAGTTTTTGAAAAAGGAGCCCCTCTGCCTGTAGGCTCTTCTTCCCAATCTTTATTAGAGCTGAAAAGTGTTGACTTACCCCAACTCAAATCCACTGTTAGGGACTGTTACAGGTATTCAAAGACAGATCCTTCAGGAAAGTGGGAGTGTGGAAGGCAAGGGGCAGTATGCAGCTTCCAGAGCTGGAGGAACAGCTCTGTGGTAAGAAAATAGGAATACTGGCCATGATAGGACCTGAGGGCACGAGGAGATGGTTTGGGGATGAAGAGAGAGGTGAAGTTCTCCTTCCCTTCTTTCCTCTGCATCCAGCTTCCATGTCCCATACCCCTTCCCTTTCTAGCTTCTGCTCTATCTCTGGATGGAAGAGACAGAGTCAGGGCCCTGTGTGGTACAGAGAATGGGTGTGCCCTCCTTTCTTTTTCCTTCAGCTCACTTGGCAGCAACGAAGGAGACAGTAAGTAGAAAGTAAGAGTAGTGTGGAGTTAGAGTCAGGAGAAGAAAGAGGGATGTGCACAGGGGTATCCCCCTACTACCACTTCAATAAGACAGACCTTTTCATCAAACAGTTCTTGATGAAGGGGATTTTTTAAAAAATGGAAGGGTGAGAAAAGCAAGGGATTAAGAGGGTGAGGCACATGTCACAGAAGAGGAAGGGTCCAGGAGAAGGAGGAGATGAAAAAATTTAGTTTTTTTTATTTATAGGAAAGCCATATATGATTGACTGGATGTTCATAGAAATAATTTGAGGAGTAGAAGAATAGTTACAAATAAAAATAAAAGGATATTTAAAAAATACCCACAAAACTCTTTCTGTGTGACAGATCCTACAGGCCCTAGTTGTCTGAGGAGAACTTATATAGGTGCTTATACATCCAGCACTGAGGTTAGATCACCTATGTGTGATTTTCAAAGGAGATAGTCAAGGACAATATGCATTTTTGAGAGTAAGAAAGGTTGATATTTAAAAGGCTAAGAGAAAGAGTATTTTTGGTGAATCATCTGTGAGAGGGATTCACCACCTACTCCCAACACCAGAAGAGTATTGGGTGCTTCCCTCTCCCTTCAGCCTAGCAGGAAGGCCTATAAGGAGACCAGCCAGAAAGCGTGATAGGTGTCCCTGGATTTGGGGGCAACACTGGACTGCTGCCTGAGGGACTGTGGAAAATAGACTCTGTATGAAAGACTAGCTGCGGCCACACATAAAGGCAGGGCAAGAGCAGAGTCTGCACGTTCATTGTTTGGCACATAAACTTCCCGTGGGCCAAGCGGGTGTCATGAAAGGGAATCAGGTTGGCACTTTCTGAACAGCCTCAGCCAAACTGACAGGATTCTGGAAGTATGAGGCCGTGAGGTTCTTTATAAAGACAGGAACTGATGTGAGGGAGGCAGCAATAGGTCAACTGAGGGAGATGCATTAGGGACTTCTGAAATACCCACATGTGCCCCTAGAAAAAGAGTTAGTTTTGGTTACCCATCAAATAACCAAGTGCATCAACCCTGAACAAGTCAAGTATGTCTTTTTTTTTTTTTTTTTTTGGTCTTTGTATCTTTTTTCCTCCCCTCGTTATAATCATGGGGATTTGGGTGTGGGGTAGGGAGAGCTGACAGAAGAATTGGGTTTATTCTCCTTCCTTTCTTCCAACAGGTCTTCAGACTCAGACAGGCCCAAGCTAGGGGAGTACAGTTTGCTACCCTATTTTAAAATATAATTTTGGGTTATTATGAGAGGACTAAGTAGGAGACAGAGCAGGGCTATCTCCCACATTTTCTCCTGGAAGTCACGAACCGAGCATCCACAGGCAATAAACCTAGTTTTACAAGCTTGTCAGTATACTTAACTGCATAAAATAGTGATCTATTAGTACTAAATCTTAAATTAGCTACTGGATTTTTAGAACTCAAGGACAAGAGCCAAACAAAGAAGTTTCTTCTGAATCTATAGCAGCATCAGGCAGCTGAGAGCTACCAGCCGATAGTCTTACGAACAGATATTCTGGGATTCCTATTTATAGAGGCTATCTTGTCACATGGAAAACCACATTTTTCTGGCATTGTTCCTTACCATATCATGGAGCTTTACTATTGGAATGTCAATTCCTTTCCATAAGCTTGAATGGGTTTGTAGCCAGACCACCACCGAATCTTGGAACATAAAATTTGAAGGAATATCACTGCTCTAACTTCCTCATTTTACAGAAGGGGACACCGAGGCCTCAAGAGATTAAAACATTTGTTAGTTACAGAGTTAGGAACACACCCAGGCTTCTTGACTCCAAGTCTTGTGCCTTTAACATAAATTTAAACTAAGGATTTTGTCTTGTTTTGTTTGGGGTGGATGAGGTTTGGCTATGAGAGGAGCTGAGAGGAGGTTTTCTTTTTTTGTCCATGCAATTAAATAAATCAGAAGTTTTATAGGTCTAAGTTTCCTCTATTATTTAAGCAGGCCAGAGGACAAAAAAGATTTGTATTCTCTCAGCACTCACCACTCATGTTAGTAAAAATACATTTAGAGTGGCACGATCTGAGTAACTTGAAGGAGAGACTCAGTGCTGCCCATCAGGTATGGTCAGAATACAGGAAGGTTGATCAGCTGGCTGTCAGTTCGGACACTTAGGAGGTATGCAACTCTGTATAAGTCACTGAAGTTTCCTGTAACTGTTTACTCTGTTGGGTAAAAAAGAAAATCGGTGAGCCATGTTGGCTTCTATGTTCATCATCTTTGAAATTGTAAAACATTTTTTAAAAATTTAAATTCAGTTAACCAACGTATAGTCCATCATTGATTTTTGCTGTAGTGTTCAGTGATTCATTAGTTGTGTGTAACACCCAGTGTTCATCACACACACACACACAATTAAATAAATAAACAGTAGAACATTTATAAATGAAAACAAAGTATTACAGTCGTTTTCATGGTTGGCCGGGCGACAATCCTAGAATGGCTTCCTCTTCCATAGATACCTGTTACCGGGCTCACTGCCTAGACAACGCTCACAGGCTGGTCTATAGAGCTGTGTCCCAGGGGTACAACTGGCTTAGATCCTGCATGCACGGTGCGTCAGGGGCTTTGAGCTGTGCCAGGAGCCCGTTAGCCGTGTATGTTTATCTCCTGCCAGACTCGGTGTGCATCCTGTGTTGCCATAGGCAGGCTCTGCAGAAAGTCTTTCTGTTTAACATTGCTCGGGTAGAATGCCTCTCGATTCTGAAAACCTCAGAGACTATTCTTGTGTCTTAAATCAACATCTTTGACCCATATTTAAAAATTACATCTATTTTTCTAAAAATATAACAAAATACTTTTATAAAGTGGTGTACAGAATTTTCCTGATTTATATTTTAAACTCAACTGATAGGATGTCAAAATCACATGAGGACTGTTTGAAAATGTTCCAAATGTCAATAAGAGGGAGCTTAAGGGTATTAAAAGAGACATTTGGGTGTTGATGGTCTTAAAGAGGCCTCTAAGTGTCATACGTTGTATGAGCCAATGACTGCCAGGTCTGGCTGTGTGTTCTGCTGGTCCTGAGGATGTTTCCATGGTGATGGACACTGCTTGACCCCTGGAGCAACTTCTGCACTTAACAATTCCTCTATTTGAGTTTTTTCAAGAGCTTTTTGACATTTTAATCTGCTTTTTAAAAGATTTTTATTATTTGTTTGAGACAGAGAAAAGGAGATGCAGGCACAGGTAGGCAGAGAGGCAGAGGGAGAAGAAGAGGGAGAAGCAGACACCCCGCTGAGCAGGGAGCCTGACTTGGGACTTGATCCAAGGACCCTGAGATCATGACCCGAGCCGAAGGCAGATGCTTAACCAACTGAACCATTGAGGCTCCCCTTAATCCATCTTCTCAAAACCAGCCTACTCTGTAAAAGCAACAGTTTTTACTTTGGCTTCAACCCTCTCTTCAAAGTCTGACATACGTCACAAGTTACAGGGTTCCTTTCTTATATGCATTCTTCATTTCTTGTGGAAATTTTTTTTTGCTATTATTTGTTGATGAACTCTAGAATTATCTTTTACTTATATACATTTGATTCCTTTGGGAGTAGTGCAGTGCCCAACAAACAGCATATGCCTGAGACTCCCTTGCAAGCAGAGGAAGGTAGTCATGTGACTGAATTCTAGCCAATGAAATATAAATGAAAGTTGTTAGGGAAGTTTCTTGAAAGAGAAGCATATGCCCATTTATTCTAGCTTTTCCTCCTTCCTTTTGCCTGAAACATGGACAAGATGGCAGGAGCTTCAGTAACCATCTTAGATCCTAAGAATATGAGGTTACATCTCAAGGATGGTGAACCAGAAAACTAAAAAGAGCCTGGATGTCTGATGATATCAGGAAGCACCATACTAGATCTGGATCAGCTCCCTTTGGATTTCTTTTATGTGGGAGAACAATAAATCCTGAATGTGCTCAGTAATACGGGGTTTAGAACAAAGTTTTTAAGTAATAAATAAATCTTGCTTATTTTTGTCTACCTTTTCCTCAGATAATTCCCACCACCCTTTTAAGGAATGACCTTACTTACTCTAGCCAAACCAAGTTCTCCATTTCCTTCACGATATTCCTTAGAACCACCTCCTGTGAGAGACCTGTTACTCTTCTTCTTTCTTTATGACCATCCCTGTAATTAAAAATGATTAAAATTTTGATGTAGGAGTCAATCTCTCTTACATATAATATTCTTTCTATATAGTCAATTTTGTGTGTTTCACGTCCCTCAAGATGGAAAGTCACTGGGAACAGTTTCTATTCTAGTTCATCTTGGTGTCTTCCATTACTCTGCAACAATTGGGATTAGCAAAGTGGTGAGACTCCAAAAAATTCTGAGTCCAGATTAAATGCATTTTGTCAAATCTAGAGAAACATGGAGTGGGGGTTGATAATTGAATAGTTCCTGATCTTATGTGTTCATGTGAGTCAGCCCTGGGTTGCAGAGCAGGTGAGGGTCCTGCCTCAGCCTGTAGTTGGGTTCAGTGTTCTCCATTTCCTGCAGAAGCAGTGAGGACTTCTGCTCTTTCAGGAGTTCCAACCCCTCTCTATCCCTGGGTTTCTCCCAGGGCCTTTAGGGCCTTTTTCTTCTTCCTCTTCTCTCTTTCCCCAACCCATTCTTCTTCTTTTTTTCTCCTTCTTAAATTGATGCAATTCTTTTAAAAACAAAACTAGAAAACAAGAGTTTCAAAATGTTGTGGAAAATTACTTATAAACCTAACCTTTCTCAGGCCATTTCTTTGCCAGGAAACAGCCCCCTGCATGTGAACTCACTATCTTGTACTTGTCACTCACATGGCTCCTCAAATTCTTTCTTTTACAGGAAATCTTCCATGGCCTGACAGCCTAAGGACAAGTTTACTTGGCATTTGTTCATTCAGTAAAAATGTGTTGAAGTCTACTGTGTGCTTAGTACTCCAAGATGCTTCTGGAGAAGGTGTGTTTTTGTGTGTGGTTAGGGAATTCCCATCCACAGAATTCAGTATGGTTACACATCCTATCATAAAGAGGTTTAAGATTATGTGAATCCTCTCTCTAGCTGCCTGTATCATGCCAGTCCTATCATGCCACTCCTCAGCCAGAAGGATAAGCAGTGAACTCATGAAGTGCCTGTTGAATCCCTCCTTACTGGTCAGTTCGTTTTCCATACTCTTCTTTTGCTCATAATATAAGTTCTACTTTATTAATGTCATGCATTTGTAATTGGATTCTTGTTTCAAATATTAATACATCAAAGAGCAGGGAACAAGCACTTACATGGCTAACCTATGGTTGGATATTTTGGGAAAAATGATGAGGTCTTGCATCCTCTGTTCATCACCTCTTCTGAGAAGACTTTGCTTACTCTGTCCCATCCTTGGCAGAGTTATTCATTCGTAGCCGAATTTCTCTGCAGCAGTGATAGTAATGATTAATGTTAATTAAGACTTAGTAAGTGCCAGACACTGTCCTAAGTACTTTACTTGGCTTATCTCATTTAATCCTACCAACAAGCCAAAGAAGTATTATTAATTGCTCTAATTTTACAGGTGTGGTACAGTTAGCTAACCTGACCAAGGGCATAAAACTAGTAAACGGGAGAGACATTCCAGTGAAGGTGGTCCAGTATAATCATCTCTAGTTTCAAGGTGAAGGAACTGTGTTAGTATGTGTGGGCTACCATAACAAGATACCAGACTTCATGGCTCAACCAGCAGAAATTCATTTCCTCACAGTTCTAGAGGCTAGAAAGTCTGAGATTAAGATCCGACAGGGTTCTTTTTCTGGTGAGAGCATTCTTCCTTATTTGCAGATAACCACCTCTCACTGTGTCTTCACGTGGTGGAGAGAGAAGAGAGCAAGCTCTTTGGGGGTCTCTTCTTATCAGGGCACCAATCCTATCATGAGGGATTCTACCTTTGTAACCTCATCTGACTTCAGTTACTTCCCTGAGCCCCCCTCTTCAAATGCCATCATATTGGAAATGAGGGATTCAGCATACAAAATATTAAGGGAACACAAACACCTAGTCCATAGCAGGAACCAAGGCTTAAGGAGATTATATATTACCGTCAGGGTCAGAGTTATTAGGTGACAGATGAAGGACTAGATCCCAGACTTCTGGAGGCAGATGGCCTCTATGTTACTCTGAGTCAAGAAGACAAAGTGTAAGAAAGAATATGGAGAGTGCATGATACTATTAGACATTTTGGATTCCCAAGCAACATTTCAGTTTAGGGAATCTTAACTTTTGATAATTATAAAAATAAACATGTCTTTTTTCCTTCTGTTCTATTATATTTTCAATGTTTTTACTTACATAGAAAGAAGTAGATCTTCTTTTCTTTATCAGATTCAGTCAATGAGTGGTAATGTTTTAGTGAGGCTCTAGGTTCTTGCCAACATTTTCAATATTGTATCAGTCAAGATTTTGACAGGAAACAGATGGCACATTAAGATTGGGTAATTTGAAAGGAGTTTGATGAAAAGTCTATTTTCATGAGTGTGGGCATGGCTTCGGAAAAGCACGAGGGATGGTGTGTACCCTATGCCAGTATGGGTTCCTGTTAATTCTGTCAGGGCTGAGGGAATAAGTGGAAGGGGAGGTAAGGGAAGCCCTGAGGAAATTGTGTCCAGAGGGCTTCCTGACAGGAAGTGTGGCCTATAGTGGAGGAGTACAGACAACCCACAGCCCAGCAAAGGCATCCCAGGGGAATAAATGCCTGCCCTCACTCTCTTCCTGCTTCTGATCTTCTGACCCAGCTTCCACCTAGCTGAATCTGACAAGAGTCAATGGCAACAGGTGATACTGAAATATTCTGAACATACCAGCCAGCGAGGGTCAGAAAGCAAGGTTCAGAGGGACAGGGAATAAACTAAATGGAGTTAAAGGGAAGATATCATCACAAATGCTGTTTTCAATGAGGTGGATATTTAGGAAGTGATCCTCAGTGCCATTTAAGTGTTCTAGCTTCTTCTGTTAAACCTCACAGGTGGTGGGCAACTAAGCAGTTGTCATGGTTCACTTTTCCTATGTGAAATGAGAGAGAAGGGGAGATTGGACATTAAACATTTTCCTTACCTAATGGTAGTGGAGAAGTGGATACACCATCCCAACATCCTCAAGAATTAGGTTTAGGGTTACTATAAATCAACAGCACAGTTCAAAGTAAACACATTGATTGAGCAAGTGGTAATTAAGATTAAGTTATTGACGAGAAATTCAAACCAGTTTATGAGAGAGTATTTTGTAAGAACAGCTCTGGCATCCAGTTTGAGGAGATGTGGTCTGATCAACTGTGGCTTTTATTTCTATCCTGGCAGGAAGCCATAGTCCCTGAAGCCCTGGGATAAAGGGTTGGCACCTTGCTCTGCCACTCACTAGGGTGTAGTCAGGTCAAATCAGATTATCTCAGCTTCTTCAGCTGTGAACTGAGGAAGATAATCCTGCCTCCCCAACGAGTCATGAAGACACTGAGCATCGTGTCTGGCACAGAAGTGTTTGGTAGATGTTAGATATTCTAACTTGGGTGAGTTAGGGAATCTGGCTAACAAACAGCGGACAACCCTTTTCTAAATAAGGAAATGATACCTCCATGAGAATGCTGGTTTTTTTAAAAGTGAAAATGAGGTTTCAAAGTGAGACATGGATTTTTTCCAGAAAATGATGAATTGTGGGTATTTTTGCAGTCCATGATACACCACAAATAATTAAATCAAAGTTTGCTGAAATACGTGGAAACTGCGAGTCAAAAGTGCACTCAGAGGTATCAAAGCAGGGTTGAGGGTAAGAACTAAGAAGCAGCAGAGGAGAAGGAGAAGATGACCAGGGGCATTTTGCTGTAGGCCCACAGCCAATTCATATCTTGAGGGTCAAATTCAAAGACGATATGCATGGCTTGTTCCTCCCATGACTATATGAGTTTCAGAAGATGAGTTTTCTCTTTCTTGACCATCTCCCTTCTGATAGGCCTCCAATAACCTCATGGAGTAAAGAGCCATGATCATAGGGTTCTGAACCCTGTGACATAATGAAGTGGTTTATCAGTGTAGAAAAGGGAGTTCTTTTTAATTAAAAAAAAAGATGATCTTTACTAAAATTTAACTAACTCAATAAACCTCAGATGTTTAAATAATAATAAAAAAAACTCCCACAAAAAAAAAAATCCTGTCATCACAGTATTTCTGTTCAAGTAACTCTGGACAATTTTTAAGAGCTATTACCAAGAACACTGTTTCTCAGATTCATAGAGTGGGCTTTCCCACTCTAACTTCCTCTTTTAATTTGTTCTCAAGACTAGCCTTTTGCTCTGTCCTTTGGCCTTTTTATCTTGTGTTGTAAAGTCATCTCTTTCTGACTCTTTTTGGATTTTCTACCAAGGCAGTTCCCTTCTTACTCCCCTCACCCTTTTTTAGTACCATTTCCAAGGCAGTCCACCATCATGAAGACAACAATCCAGTGATTATTAAACCTTGAGTTTAATTCCCTTGCAATGCAGCCTTCCTTTCTTCTGCCAGCTTCTGAATTCCACTGGTTAATTTACTCTCTATAGAATGAGTTTCATATTTTCTGCAAGCTCATCCCTTTTTTAGAGACTGTTTTCCTGTATAATGAAAATTTTTCAGAGTTTGTGAATTTATTAAACCAGAATATGATCCGAAGAAGGTAAAAAATAAAGCTTCTTAAATCCATACAATGGGGAAAGAAATTTTTTGTTTGTTTGGGGTAATAGAGAAGTTATTACTAGTCATGATAGCTATATGTTTTTAAAACTGAAATATAGTTGGCTTACAAGATTAGTTTTGGGTGTATAACTTAGTGGTTTGATAATTGTATACCTTATGAAATGCTTACTTACCATGGTAAGTGTAGTTACCAACTGTCACCGTACAAAGTTATTGCAATGTAGTTATCAACTGTATTCCCTGTGATACTTTTTATTCCTACGACTTACTTATTTTATATCTGAAAGTTTGTACCTCTTAATCTCCTTTACTTATATCACCCTTGCCAACACTTTGCTTTCCTCTGGTAACCACTAGCCACCAGCTTGTTCTCTAGGAGTCTGTTTCTGTTGTTTGTCAATTTATTTTGTTCTTTAGATGCCACATGTAAGTGAAATCATATAGTACTTGTATTTCTGTGTCTGACTTATTCCACTTAGCATAATATCTTCTAGAATCATCCCTATTGTCATGAATGGCAAGATTTCATTCTTTTTTATGGCTGAGCAATATTCTATTTTATGAATATATACCAAATCTTCTTTATCCATGCATCTATCAGTGGACTCTTAGGTTGCTTCCATAACTTGTCTTGCAAGTAATGCTGTCATAAACATAGGGGCGCTTGTATCCTTTTGGGTTAGTGTTTTCATTTTAATGGGGAAAGAAACTATAAAAGGGCTCTGAATGAAGTGACACTGAGAAATTGAAGGAACTCTTACACACCATTGGTAGCAAGTAGGTCTAAGGGCATGTATTGCCCTTGAATGAAACACTTGGTTGAGGAATATGTTACTCGTGGTGCATCTTGGGAACCTAGGGAAGAACATTTCCTCCTTCTCATGGAGGCAGTGAGATTCTGCATCCTGCAGAAAAATGTATAAGAGGAAGTGGAAATTTCTTGCAAATTAATGCTGGGATGTAGAACTGCTGTCTGAAGACAGTTTGAAGGGGGCCCTAAGGCCAACAAGGATAGCTCAGTAGTTGGGCTTTATGAAGCTAGACTTCAGGCTTATTTGTGAGATCTGAGATTTTTGAGATTTGAGACCCATAGCTTTGAAATGATATTTTTAGTTTTCTTCTTTTATGCAAAGGACTGAGGGAAATGTTGGTTTATAGGAGAGAGCTGAATGACCAATTGATCCAGAGGGCCTGTAGTGCCTCTGCCGAAAAAGCTAGGTTATCCAGAAACTAATGGAGAAACTAATACAGAATGGTCTCCCGTTTACCACCTTCCTTCAGTGGGCATTTGGTGCTGCATGTAGAACTTAGAGTATGTATTCTATTAGCTGGTTACTGGAAGACAGAGTTTAGCTTTGTTGCTTATTTTGGAACAATAGCCTTGGTAAACCCACCTATGTCAATGACCTATTACTACATAACAAACTAAGGGACTTGAAACAATAACCATAGTTTATTAGAGTTTTGTGGGTCGGCTGGGCTCAGCTGATCCATATTTTCTGCTCTACATGGTGTCAGATGGTCTCACCTTTATATATTTGCATTCTTCTGGGACTTGATGGTACATGGTGGTTTGTTTACACACACGCTGATTCATACTGATTATTGGGTTGGACTCCTCTTTACAAGTGGTGTGCCCACTAGAATAAGTGAGCTTCATTACGTTCCAAACGTAATGGGTTCCAAACACCAGTGGAAGGAGAAGCTGCCTGGTTTCTTGAGGCCTGGGTCTAGAATTCAAACAGCATGAATCACTTCTGTCACATACTGTTGGTCAACACAAAACACACAGGAAGTCCAGATGTAGTCTCGAACTCTTCATGGGCACATGCCTATAAAGATGGGAGTATTTATCGGTGACCATCTTTGCTGACCATATACCACTCATGAGAGGTAAGTGATCTCAGAACTGAAAATAGTCACAGCCCCTCAGATGTTGAGCCAAGGGCACAGAGACATGGGCACATGTATACCCAAATTGTTCAGGATTCCATAAGTACATCTGGTATCTGTTTACCTCACTAAGATTGCCAGGTCGGGTTCATAGGTGATCTGATAATTACATATACAGAGATCTTTTTTTACTTATTCTGCAGAGTAAACTGTCACAGAAAGAAAGAGCAGAGCAAATGCACAAATAATGATTTAATGATCCCAGAAATTATTCACCTCAAACTGTCAACTAAAATGCTGACAATTGATTTCAGGATTAAAGAGACTTAGTCATAGTGGGAAACAGAGAGATTTAGAGGGACAGACTTAAGGTTAAATCCTGACTCCATAAGCTCCGTGATCTTGGAGAAATTATCTAATTCTCTGACTTTCATTTTCTTCATCTATAATATGGGGATAACTTCACTTCCTTCACAGAGTTACTGAGAATATAAAGTACTTAGCACACAGATTCTTACAGGAAAATAGCAAATATTAACTATTATTATCTTCATATCATTTGCTATCACAATATGGCCTGCTACTTTAGGGCTTCCTAAGGAGCAGATAGCTCCTCTATACTCAAATGTAAAAATTTGGGAAAAGTATATATAAATCTTTCCAACTCCATGGGTATCCAGGTGGACCCTTGTCCTCCTGGTCATTTGGCTCAGTGAAGAAAGTCTTTGTCGTAACTTTTCCTTCTTCCTCTCTTATCTGTTATCGCCAAATTTACTGTTTCCCAAGTTTAAAATTTAGGTATTCAGCAGCTCTGTCCATTGGGGCATAGTTGTACATTGAATGTATTTGCTGAAACTTTATTCTATCCTTGTTCTACTTTTCTTGGAGAAGATAAGAATTATCAATTAAGATCTAAAAAGCAGATTTCAAGAAGTATTCTGTTAAGAAGAGAAGCTATGAAACTTTAACTCTAAACATCCAGCGTTTCCTGGGATATTACTGAGTTCAATTGTTTTCCCCTGTTAGAAGAGCATCTATTAGATCATATAGTAGCATGTCCAAATTTGGAGTTATAAAAGTATGGACAGTGTAGATATTAAATTAGGAAGTGCATTTCCTGACTACGTATTTCTTATTGTGCCTCCTTAGGAAATCTTTGTCCTCTGCCACAAGGACAGATGAGGGCTCTAGGTTCTCTCTGCCAATTCTTTGTTTGACTGCTAACCACTACTTTGTTACCTTTGCTTGCTGAATTACCCTTTTGTCTCAGTTCCAGGAACATGAACCATCATCCTCTTTTGACATTAGATAGATCTTCTTTTTTTTTAAGGAGGTAAGAGATGAAGATGCTAAATGAGCAGGAGAGCCAAACACGTGTTCTTCTTAAGATTAGACTTCCAGCTCTTTCTTTTCAGGTCATGTTATTTGATTGCCATAGCTAGCAGGTGGCTGAGCGAAATTCATTTGGACATTGTGCATTTCCGTCTTCTAGGAAGAATAGATCCTGCTCCTCTCTCTGTTCAGTAAATCTCAGAAAATATCCATGCATTTTGAAAGTAGATGAATTGGGGTTTCTAAATGATTAGGAGTCCTTGCAGAATTCCAGGAATGCGTCCTCTAAAGGTCTCTGTTAGAACAAAGCTCTGTGTAAGAGAGAGCCTGTCCCTTTGTTTCGACGGTAACAACAGAAATGTTTTAACTTTTTGTTTGATCTTTGGTTGTGAAGGAGACCTTTTTTATCTTAGTCCTCTTGCCTCAAATGACTTGCCTCCTTCCTCAATTCTTTAAGGACAAAAATTATGCTGAGTAAGTAAACACGTAGAGAAGTAGAGTTTGATTAAATTAACACTGAGGTAAATCCCATTTTAGCTTTGTATAAAACAAAGCATAGGGGAGGCGAACCATGAGAGACTATGGACTCTGAAAAACAATTTGAGGGGTTTGAAGTGGCGGGGGGGTGGGAGGTTGGGGTACCAGGTGGTGGGTATTATGGAGGGCACGGCTTGCATGGAGCACTGGGTGTGGTGAAAAAATAATGAATACTGTTTTTCTGAAAATAAATAAATTGGAAAAAAAAAAGAAATCCAAAAAAAATAAAAAATAAAACAAAGCATAAGAATAATTGGGGCACCTGGGTGGCTCAGTGGGTTAAAGCCTCTGCCTTTGGCTCAGGTCATGAACCCAGGGTCCTGGGATCGAGCCCCGCATTGGGCTCTCTTCTCAGCAGGGAGCCTGCTTCCTCCTCCCTCTCTCTCTGCCTATTCTCTGCCTACTTGTGATCTCTATCTGTCAAATAAAATAAATAAAATCTTAAAAAAAAAGAATAACATTAATTAGTTGATTATTTTTCATGAGTTTTTAAAAATATTTTTTATTCATTTTTGGAAGGGGGCCGGGGGGTTTCTAGTATCACTGTTTGTTGAAGATCAGTTTCCCCAAGAAACAGATTCTGAGAAGGAGTCTGTGTGCAGGAGATGTTGGGGGAAGGAAAGGAAGCAGGATTGGGCACAAAAGAAATTGGCTGTGGTGCAGACTCAGAAAAGGCCTCAGCTAAACCTGTGAGGAAGCTCAGAGTCTGGGATGGTTCTTCAGAGTTTTCCACAGTTGAAATGAGGGACCCAGAACTTTACATACTTCTGTAAATCAGCCACTGGATATGGGAACAGGGTGCGACTTATCTGAGGCAATGTTCTTCAGCCTGGGTCACTCCTGGGGGAAAAGAGCAGGAGAGTGCTGGCAGCTGAGGTTGAGGGCTGTGAGCTACAGCACGCCCAGCAACTACAAGTCTTTCAGTCACATGGTTTCTGGGACAGGCATCACAGTCTTCATGACCTCTGAGACCTGGGCAACTGGATCCTTGCCTAGGGTCTGGCATTTTGGAGGGCTCCACTCTGACCCTACTGTTTTTCCCAGCCTTATGCCTCCTTAAAGGGCAAGGGTCTTAATGGTCAAAGCCTGCATTCTTTCTGACTGTACTTTGGATACTCAAGAGCCTGAAGGCCCAAGGCTTTCCATCCTAGGCCACAGGGGTGACTGAGAGATGGGCATTTGGGAGGGTAGATACGCATGGTGGGCTATCCACAAGCATCCATGTGAAGCCTTTTATATGTGGCACCATGGAGAATAGGAAGAGCAGAGCATCTGGGGATGTCCATTTCTATTGTGCTCCAGGCCCCATAAATACTAGGGGTCTGTCTTATTTGATAGCAAACCCTAACTCTCTGTCAGCTGAAGAAGAGGAGACAATCAGGAGACTAATCTTTGGTTGTGGATGGGGCCACAGATGGGACTGGAACTCTGGTTATTGCCACTAGACCAGCTGCTCTCCTCACTGGAAAATATTTACTGAGATACAGATGGCTAAATTTTTCCTCTGATGCTTTGTCTTCTCAGAAAAAAGTCAAGAATCATTCCGGTCTTCTTACTTTATTCGTGGAACTATTTGTGAAGATTAAAGTCTATAAACCCTTTGCAATTCCCCGGAGAAAGGTGCTGTAAAAACATATGATATTATAGTATAATCCTCAGAACACACTTATTTCAGAGGGCCAGGAGAAGAGACTCTGAATTATGGGTGCTGCCTGGCTTGCTCAAATGCCAGGTTTAGCACTGAAGTGCTCTGTGATTGATAGGTCAATGGCTGCTAATCGATGAGGAGCTTTTGTAAATGAGTGACAAGCACCTGAAGAAAGCCACATATTTGACCTGTTAAAACCCAAGTAAAGTAGTTATTGTGACTTTTGGAAATGTTACCATTAATAAATTGAGGTACTTTATGTCTTAAAATCTATAGTTTCTTTTCAGCTGTCACTGCTCTATCTCCTACTTACTGAAAATACCTTCCAAAGTTCTCTCGAGGTAAACTCAGTATTCCAGGCAATCTATAATGGGCATCTTCTTGCTCCTGAATCACATTTCACAGTAGACTTCACACCAAACAGATGACTCCTGGAGGAAAAAAAAAAAAAAAGGAAAGAAATCCACAAAAGGCAGGGGAGCCTTGTTCGTCCTGTGCAACTCCATCCAAATAGCAAGAAAGCTGTTCCATCCCAACCAGCTCCCTGGGAACCCAGCTGCACTCCTACCTTATGTGATGTTCAATTAATAGTCCTTTTTAAATTTACTATCTTCCTGCTTTCTCAGCTTGCTGGCTTTTTGAAAAATTTGCATTTAATGAATGAGCAAATGAGCTAGAATTATGAAGAAATATGCACTGTGAAATATTGTTCTCGCTTCATCTAAATAGAAATAGGCAAGCATTCCATTCTCTGTCCCACTTTCTTAGCAGAGTTGGAAAAGAGCTAAGAAAACTCAGAGTTCTAGAGTCTGTTTATATCCTGTGTATATATAGCTATTTCAGCAAACAATTGCTCCAGGGATTGTTATTGGTAAACTGCATTTACTTAAATGTGCAGACCTGAGATGCTATCCTAACGCAGAGATGTGTTTCTCTGCATGAAGTAGAAATCAGAGGACTGGCTCTAACCCTGTCTGTCATCTTGGCTTCTGTTCAGTACCTATAGAAAGAAGGGCCTGCGGAGTTAGGTGGGTCAGTATGGTTCCCAACCTGAGTGCAGAACGGGAGTCCTTGAGCTGTTTCAGTATTTCATACAGCCTAATTGAAGTAGTAGCTAGTAATGAAAACTGTGTCAGGGGTACATAGGCTAAATAAAGAAGAGTCCTTTGTTTTTGTGTGAAATGATATCGACTCAGTATGGTAACTGTGGTTTTCTCATGATGAACAGAATGGGGAAAGGAATTAATCATTAAATTGAATTATATAAAATTGAAGATATTTGACAGTTTTGACCTAGAAAGACAGAAAATTGCATATGGTTCTAATACTATATATTTATATATTTTAGCATAGGGAGGTGGCATATCATAGAGGTAAGAAGCTTTGACTTTGAAATCAGCTAGACCTGAATTCAAATCCTAGTTCCACTGGCTGTGTGATTTCAGGTTACTCAGCCTCGGTGGACATCTGTTTCCTCAATATGTAATCATGATTGATAATACTGGTCTTGTAATTTTCAAAATATCAAATGAGATCACATTTATAAAGTGCTTATCATGATAACAGGCACATATTAAGCCCTCAATAATTCATGGTTATTAGCCTCGGGAGACAAAGAGTGGGTTGTTGAAAAAATAAGAGGGTGTTTTTTGGTGACCAAAGTTTGGGGACCACTGGATTCGCAAACATCTAGGACATTCTTCCATTCATATGCACATATTTAAGTGCTCAAAATGGTAAAATCCATGAATCATTATTATTCTCACTGATTCATTCTGCCATATTTTCATGCACTTTTTGGCAGTCATTTCTAGGCTATGATAGCTTTTAAATTGAAGACAGTAGGTGTTCAGTTACCAGCGTTGTGCGAGGAAGATTTAGTCTCCCTCAGGGCTCAAGGATCTGTGATCCTGGTACCTGTAAGGCACTTTACCTTGGCCAAAATAAAAAGGACTAACCTTATAGCCAGAGATAAAACTAACATATTAAAATCCTTTATGTGTTTGTGTGTATGCAAGCGCATGTGAGTCTTGGGGTCAAGTCTAAAGACTATTTATCTAGTCCTAAGGAATTGTGAAAATCAGTGATTTTTTTTTCTAGAAGTTCTGTAGTTTTATGTTTTACATTTCATTAAGTGCATAATCCATTTTGAGGGTTTTTTTGTTTTTTGTTTTTTGTTTTTGTATAAGGTGTAAGTTTCAGTCAAATTTCATGCTTTTGACTGTAAAAGTCTAATTATTTCAGTACGAGTTATTTATGCCTTGGTCATAAATTAATTGAGCATATTTGCTCGTGTATAATTCTAATTTCTCTGTTCTGTTCTACTGAGCTATGTACCTTTCTCTCCATCAGTGCCGTATTATCTTGTTTACAGTAACAATATAGTAAACCTGTGAAGTGTTCACTCTCACTTTATTTTTCTTTGTAAAAAGTTCTTTGGGTTATCTTACGTCTTTTTTATTTTTGCATACATTTCAGAATACACTTGTATATTTATGTGAAACATCTTACTAAGATTTTGATAGAAGTTGTGTTAAACTGCAGAACAAATGTGGAAGAATTGACATCTTTACTATGTTGAAACTTCTAATCCATGAACACAGTATATTTCTCCAAGTATTTAGGTCTTTGATCAACATTTTGTGATTATTATCATGTAGATTATGTATGTGTTTTGTTAGGTTTATACATAATAATTGAATTTTATTTTATTTTTTTGGAGTAATGGTAAATGGTTTGTGTTTTTGGCCTTGTTTTGCACTTTTTTGTTACCAGTATATAGTAGTATAGTTAGTTGTTAATGTGTCAATCTTGCATTCTGTGACCTTGCTGAAGTCACTTAATAGTTCTGAGGGGTTTTTTTTGGTAGGTTCCTGGGAATTATCTACACAGCCAATCATGTCTTCTGAGAATAAAGACAAATTTGTTTGTTTGCCAATAGACACACTTTTATTTTTCTTGCCTTATTACAATGACTAGAACTTCCAGTAATATGTTCAATAAGAGAGTGGTAAAAGTGGTAAAAAAAAAAATCTTTGTTTTATTCCTGATTTCAGAGAGAAAGCATTCAGCATTTTACCATTATCTTTGAGGTTAGTTATAGGGTTTTTTGGTAGATGTTCTTAATGATATTAAGGAAGTTCTTCTCTCTTCCTAGTTTACTGGAAGTTTTTATGATGAGTGGGTTTTTAATTTTGTCAAAAGCTTTCTCTAAGTCAATTGATATGATCATATGACTTTTCTTCTTTGGCCTGTTAATGTGGTGGCTAACAATGATTGATTTTTGAGTATCAAACCTTCATTGCAAGCCTAGACTAAATCCCACTCTTCTGGGGCATATTATTCTTTTTTATACTTTTGCTGCATTTGAGTTCCTAAAATTTTATTGGGGATTTCTGGTCTGTTAGCTCTTTTTTTTTTTTTTTTTAAGATTTTACTAGTTTATTTGACAGACAAAGATGGCAAGTAGGCAGAGAGGCAGGCAGGGTTGTGTGGGGTGGGGAAGCAGTCTCCCCGCTGAGCAGAGAGCCTGATGTGGAGCTTGATCCCTTGCTTGATCACTTGATCATGGGATTGGATAATCATGACCTGAGCAGAAGGCAGAGGCTTAACCCACTAAGCCACCAGGATAGCCTTTCTGCTCTGTTTTTAAATGACTTTTATTTAGCTTTTAACCTTTTTTCCTGTGTAGCTTAAAATTTGGCAAATGCCTAAAGGCAGAAATCTCCCATGTGGAGAGCTCATATTATATGTAACCAAACCACTTAATCTAGAAGATGACACAAAAAGGTAACTTTAACTTTTGTGTCTCTTTAGAGCACACAAAAAGAAGCTGATGGGAAGATAAAGTGATACTTGCAGAAACACCGTGTGTACAAATTTTCCTCTTTTTATAGGCAGAGTTAAAGATTCAAATTTGAATCCAAGTTGCCTGTGAGATCATGGCATGCCCTCAAATGGTAGCCCATCAAGCCTACTTGTACATGAATTCATTTATGGTAAGCCCTGATTCCATGCAAAGCGCCATTGTAACAGTACCAGGTATGAAGTTTCTTTAATAATTTCCTTTATTGTGTAACAGATGGAACTTTCCATAGTCATTGCAATGAAGATATGTATGATGTTTTTCTTTTTCTGAGTAAAGCCAATGAAATATATGGCCTGGTTGGACATCAGAGAAGGATGCTCAGGCTCAGTAGTTCTTTAGTGTATCTTGGGAGGAGAGTATGATAGGAGACAGACTTGATCTGAGCCATCTCATAAGAATAGGACTTTGATGGGATCCTTGAAGTCACTTTTAAGTGGGGTCAAGACCCAGAAAAAAAAGAACACATTTTATAATCTTCAACTAATTGTGTTGGTTTTGCCTTAGTCGCTTATAATTCTGGGTCATAGGATTTAATGAGCCTCTATACGTGAATAGCAATTCATTTATGCAAACAAAGTATCTCTTTGGAGGCTGGATGATTTACTAGGCAATTATCTTAATTAGCCCAAGAAAATATAGGTTTTTGGGTGAATTGCTGGTCATTAAAGGAATTCTCTTACTGATTTAGAATTCATGGGAACATTTTGTCTTTAGGAGATCTGATAAAAAAAGAAAAGGAACCATATTTTTAGTTTTTATACAGCTGGACCTGTAACCACACAAAGATGTAGACTTTTCAATGATAAATGTTCAATTGATTTGGGTAATATTCTGTTTGTCCTCTGGAAAACACTGTATCATCCCTAAGCAGAAGAAGTGAAATGTCTTTGGCTTCACTCCATTTTCCAGGATAATTTTCTTCAAAGACTGATTTCAGATGACTTTGAAAGCTCTTTTCAAAGTGTTTCCTGGATATTTTCTTTAATGTTGGTGGAAATACTGTTTGGACTGTGCCTGACACTTTTGTACACTATCCACAATGCTTCTGTCATTTAATAAAATGTGTTCCAGGCTTATGTTCTTGAGATCCAATATGTTTATTACATTTTTAATAGCATAAACAGATTCTCTTTGTTATTGAATGACTGTCAGAAGAAGACAATCCAGAGACAAAACAACAACCATGAATTAATTTAAATTTTTCCATGGTAAGTCAATGCCTGTGCTCCTATTTATGTTTTTCTGCCTATCATCATCTTCTTCTGTAGACTAGAAAATGATGAAGTCAATCTTCCCATTTAACCAGTGGTAAAAATCATTATCACTCTGAAGAGTCTTGTTATATAGGGGCACTTCAGCTTTCTATACATTTATATTTCTTCATAAAGTTCTTTTTTTTTTTTTTTTAAGATTTTCTTTATTTATTTGACAGACAGATCATAAGCAGGCAGAGAGGTGAGGAAGCAGGCTCCCTGCTGAGCAGAGAGCCCAATGCGGGGCTCCATCTCAGGACATGGGATCATGACCTGAGCTGAAGGCAGAGGTTTTAACCCACTGAGCCACCCAGGCACCCCATAAAATTCCTTTTTTAAAAGATTTTATTTATTTATTTGATAGGGAGAGAGAGCACTCATAGGGGAGAGGGAGAAGCAGGCTCCCTGCCAAAAATGAGCCCATCACAGGGCCTGATCCCAGAACTCTAGGATCATGACCCTAGCCAAAGGTATCCACTCAACTGAATGAACCAACCAGGTGACCCTCTTCCTAAAATTCTTAATGAAGTTTTTCCTGGTATCTCGTGATAAAATGACCATTCCTACCAGTGAAACTTTCTTTTTGTTTCCAGGTTGAGTGATCTTTCAGAAACTTGTATTTATAAAGAGACCTCCATTAAGAGCATCTTACCAAAAATTCACCTTACTTTCTTAAGAAGCCAAAAGTGTTCCTACTGTGTGTGTGTTTTTTTTTAAGTTTCTGAGGTATTTGATTATAAATTTCTATCTTCAAGTGTGAACATGATTCTTTTTGGAGTTGTGGTTGATATTTCTGTTTCAATGACAAGGGCTATCACCAATGGATATTTATGTAGCAGTTACTTCTATAAACAGTCATTGTTACTTTTTTAAAAGATTTTATTTATTTATTTGAGAGAGAGTCTCTGAGAGAGTGTATGAGTTGGGGGAGGAGGAGGGGCAGAGGAAGAAGAAGCAGCAGCTGGCTCTTGGGGGATGTATCTTGGGAGGAGAGTATGATAGGAGACAGACTTGATCTGAGCCATCTCACAAGAATAGGACTTTGATGCGAGCCTGACTGGTCTTGATCCCAGGACTCTACAATCATAACCTGAGCTGAAGACAGCCCCTTAATCAACTGAGCCACCCAGGTGCCCCTAGAGTCATTGCTTTAAGCACTAAGGAGCAGATAAGTACTTTGCAGACCATTGCATTATATTCAGGATAAGGTAGGTATTTTGAATAAGTAAACTCAAATTCATCCCTCTATTGGAAATTAAATATTGCCAGTCTCCTTTCTGAGCTCTGTTCAAATGACAAATAGAAACAAGAATGTAATTAAAGATTAAAAACATAGAATTAAATTTATTTATGGATTAGGCAACTTCCAAAATCCTAAAGTGAGAAGGTTCTTGGTAGAGCTGAACTATAGAATGAATTTATTTCTTGTCTTAGATCTACAGGAGAGTTGAGTTTTCATATCCAACAGTTGTCAGCTAGCTGAAAGGACGATTATGACTCATTCCACAAAATCCAATTGTTTACAGAGCCAGAAATAACCCACCTTTCCTCTTACAATGCTATGGTCTTATCCATGGGTTAATGGAACTCAGCAAATGTCAAACTTCCTTCCTCTTGTCAGTTCGGTAAGTTAGAGGAGTGAGTGAGCAGGGGAGGGGGACCAGAGAATTAACCTCACCATATGGTTCCTCACCTGCACAAGAAAAGGGAGTTGCTTCCCCTGGGGGAATCAGGTGGGATACCACAGCTGTGTAAATGTGTCCTTCAGGTCTCCTATTGCAGGGAATGTTGTTCAACAACAACCTTGTCTGTTCTGCTTTGTAATTCATCATTATATTTGTTCCTGGGTCTCACTTCCCCAAGGCCATTCCTAGCCAAGCTGAATGTGAAAGGGATACCAAGGCAGGCCCATTTAAAAAAAAAAAAAAAAAAAGGTTTCTTTCTTTCTTTCTTTATTAGAGAGAGTGTGTGCAGTATGCATGCAGGAGTGGGAACAGGGGCAGAGGTAGAGGAAGAGAGAGCATCTTAAGCAGACTCTGTGCTGAGTACAGAGCCTGATGACTTGATCGATCCCATGACCCATGAGATCACAACCTGAGCCAAAACTAAGAGTTGGCTGCACCAACTGAAGCACCCAGGTGTCCTAAGGCAGGCCCATTTATGAGAGATAATTTTTGAGAGGTAATGTTGGTTCAAGTGGACTCCATGCCAGCCTTGCTGAACTTCCTTAGAGATGGACTGCAGTCCAAGATCTTCCTTCCTCTCATCCTTCCCCCTCTCCCTCACAGGGGTCAAGACTGCACTGCACTTTGATGCACTGCACTTGATGCTTTCCACCTTCCCCTTCTCTTCCCCCACCTTACCTTGCTGGCATTACCCCAGTAATTCTCTTTCGTCTGTAATTCTGTGTTATCGCCTGCTTCTTAGAGGACTTGGACAGATTTGAGGAATAAAGTGCAGAAGCTATCCAGTAACACCAAGCATAGACACAAATTGACAGAATTTGGGGAAGTGTAATACTTTGTGAATTTGCCCGTATCAAAAGCTATTCCTCAGGACTAAGACGAAAACAGAATCTTTTACAATGGTATCTTTCTTTCTTTCTTTCTTTCTTTCTTTCTTTTTAAAGATTTTATTTATTTATTTGACTGAGAGAGACACAGTGAGAGGGGGAACACAAGTGCGGAGGGGGGGGAGAGAGGGAGAAGCAGGCTTCCCACTGAGCAGGGAGCCCGATCCCGGGACACTGGGATCATGACCTCAGACGCAGGCAGACGCTTAATGACTGAGCCACCGAGGCACCCCTACAATGGTATTTTTCAAATTAACAGTGCTATATAAAGGACCCCTTCCTTTTAACTTCCCAATCCATTGTAGACTGATAATTTTGAAAGATGTGAGAAAAATGAATTACTAAAAAAAGGAAATAAGAGGCATAAAATAGAAGCCCTGATTTTTAATTATTCAAATAAACAGATACAAGATTATTCTGTTGAATTGTAATTACAGTTTTTAAATGCTTCTCATGGTAGACTGATAATAGTTCTCAGCCTGGCCCCAGTCCATGGACCACACTTTGGGTTGTCTAACCCACTGAGTCTAACCACTGAGTCACAGTCTTCCTGACACTGGCTCAAATGGTAGAGAAGTTGAAGATTCAAACCATCAAGCTTCTGTTTCTTGAGGCATTGGGGTTTCCATGTGATAAAGGGCTGGTTTGAGTAAGTTAGTGAATTGACCACTTTCACTGGAGGGCAACTATCTACCATGGTGTGGGCTTAAAAAGAAGGCTGGCTGTTAGATTTTGGTCACAGCGAAATATCTGGCTTGTGGTTTACCACAGGAGTATTTCTTAGTCTTTTAAGTTGATCAGCATAGATACATCAGAATCCCCACAGACTGTTAGCAATTTCAGATCCCAGGGTGGGGAACCACTTTTCCCCTGTCCCTGATCTCCCCTTCTTATTCTAGCTTCCTGAGTCCCTTCATTATAGTTGGAAGCCTTGTAAAATTTTAATTCAGGGAACCCTGAGATTTGAGAGAACCCCAAGTGAATCTGTGGTAGCTTAGGAGAGCACACCCTTACCCTCCTTCTACTTTTGTATTGATTTTTGAAGTTTACTAAGTGCTAAACACAGTTTATACAAACCTATAATTTTGGCTCTCCACCTTGTGGTTACAAAGCTGTAAGTAGAACCGTATGGAAACTCTCTGATAATTTTAAAGCATTAGAGTGCCTTCACTGGGGCCTTGTTCTTGTGATGAAAGAAGCTGCTTTTGCTTCTTTTATGATATCATTATTTTGAGGGGACTTAGCATTTTGCAGCATGTTAAATTTTCACCGTGCTTTGAAGTCATTTTTATCCTTTGTGGAAGAGCAGACTAGTATGTGCCAATTGTCACCTCCTGCTGGATCAGTGAACAGGCTCAAGCACTCCAAACCCGTCATATCATATTTGCCAAACAGGCAGAGCAAGAGAAATAAACATGGAAGGAGGGGGATGAAAGGATAGTTTGCAATGGGAGTATTTGGTTAGAAAGAAAGAAAACTGGCTTGAAAGTGCTTCCCTGCTGTGGAAAGGGGCACAGACATGAGAATGGTCAGTGCCTGCAATTTTCTTTCTATTTCTGATGTCCATAGGTGTGCACTTCTTCCTTAGCCCCCTGAAGAGTTGATGGCAGCCTGGAGCTTGTAATGGACAGGGCACCATCCTGGGACTCAGAGAACCCATCCCTACTGAAAAGCCATTTAGTAATGCAAGCTCAGTAGGCAATTTACAACGTGGACAGTCAGCTTGTTTTGAAGCCCCTGAACTCTGGTAGACCTTACCCTCTGCATGCTTTTTTTCCTGCGAATAAAGATTACACAGCTGGAGAATAACAACTTCTCCATCATGTACAAATAGCTAATGCTATTAAGCTACAGGACAAAGTCTCTTTCTTTTATCCTTTTGGTGGATGACCCTATAAAAATACATTAAATTTAATAAAAAAAAATGCATCTAGGCACTGCATTGTGAGCAGCTGAATGAATATATTTAATCCGTGGTTTCTTCCTCTTAAGCTGTGATATCAGGAGTTTGACTGATTGTTAACCTTGGAGTCCTTCGTGAGGGTCTTTAGTAAAGTTTATCTGTATTCAGAAAAGAAGTGGCCAAAGGAGAGCAGAATCATTTGTTGCTTGTTAACTCAGAGCATGTGTTTCATATTTAATAGAGATAAATCTGCACCCAGAAAGTATCTGCTTTCAAACAAAACTAGGGTTAATGAAATAGATAATAAACAGGTCATGGCCAAAAATGTTTGGTGTGAGTCATTTTAGTGGAATATGAGCCATTATCTTTTGCTTTCCCTAGAATTCCGTGTTTACGAGACTAAACTGTGTCTGCTGTGTGTCTTAAGTGTACCTGTTCTTTCTGTTCAGGTTTGATTTTCTCTGTTCTTCTATACTGAACAGGCTAGCTGGTTAAATATAAAGACTGAACAGCATTTTACAATTAACTTATAGAATATGATGGTAAGAATAATTGACAGAAAAGGTGTCTTTGAGGTTTTTATCTCTAGTCTTCCCAAATTTCTGTATAGGGAGATCAGAAGTGCAGGAGACATTATAGTTGTGGCTGGAACCCGCATTTATTTATTTATTTGGTTGGTTGGTTGGTTTTTGTTTTTGTTTTTCTTTCCATTTTTTAGAGCAGCTAGCTTTATTTTATTTTTCATTGTCCCAAGACTCAATGTTTATGCACCACGCCCAGTGCTCCATGCATCCCGTGCCCTCCTTAATACCCACCACCAGGCTCACACAACCCCCCACCTCCTTCCCCTCCAAAACTCTGTTTCTCAGAGTCCACAGTCTCATATGATCATCTCCCCCTCCAACTTCCCCTAATTCACTTTTCCTTTCCATTTCCTAATGTCCTGCATGTTATTCCTTATGCTCCACATGTAAGTGAAACCATATGATGATTGACTCTCTTCTTGACTTATTTCACTCAGCATAATCTTCTCTAGTCCCATCCATGTTGATACAAAAGTTGGGTATTTATTCTTTCTGATGGCTACATAATATTCCATTGTATATATGGACCATATCTTCTTTATTCATTCATCTGTTGAAGGACATCATGGCTCTTTCTACAGCTTGGCAATTGTGGTCATTGCTGCCATGAACACTGGGGTACAGATGGCCCTTCTTTTCACTACATCTGTATCTTTGGTGTAAATACCCAGTAGTGCAATTGTAGGGTCATAGGGTAGCTCTGTTTTTAATTTCTTATGGAATTTCCATACTTGGAACCTGAATTTAAATTGGGTATAGACAAAGTGTCTGCCTTAAAAAAAAGTTTCCTCTTGTTTCTTCTTCCTTCTGCCATTTTTACTCTAAACTGGACCCCAGAGAGCACAGAGCCTAGGTTATATGTTTAGAAATTATTTTGATTCACAGAAAATACATGTATCCCCAGTAGGGAAGATGCTTTGTTTATGGCAGAGACCCAATGCAGCCTCTCACCCCTTTTTGCCTTACTGAGGAGCCACAAGATGAAGCCTTTGAGCGATAGGAAGGACACCCTTCCTACAAATCTTTGTATGATTCCCTGGGGGAATTCTGGTAGCTCCTGTTGACATTCCTGATCTCATGTTCATCCCACTGGAGACTTGGAAAATGGTTCTCAGTCTCCTTGCTTTCCTACGCTCAGAGGCATTATATCGTGCCAATAGGGTGTGATTTGAAAAACAAGCAAGGCTTTTGGAAACTGGTTAAACATGCATGTAAAAATCTCTCTATCAAGTCATTGAACATTAAAATTAAATAGGACAAGTGAGCAGGTGGTAAATGAATAAATACTACTGTGAAAAGTGATGTTTACATAAATAGCAGCCTAACTAATCCTTTGAAATAGGAATGTAAAGAATTTAAGTAAAAAATCCTCAAGTTCCAGGCATTTCAAGGGGTTCCAGCATCTTTTAAACCCCCCTTTCCCCACCAGTGTCTGTTAACAAAGTGGGAAAGAACAGAATAGTTTCCTTTCTCAAGGTGAGATTTAAAACTAGTCTTAGATCTCCCTCAGCATGGGAATGCATATTCTCCTTGACCCAATACAGGAACTGTAACTCTCCAAAAAAAACAAGTTGTTTTCTTGCAGCTCTCAGAACAAAAGTCAGTCATACCAAAATGTCTCTGAAGAGAACGACTTCAGAAGGCATTTTTGAAAGAGAACAGGAACTTCCCTGATGATAAGAAAAGGAATGGATCTGGCTTAACTACATAAAACACATGTGCATATCCCTCTCTTCTCACCTCGCCTGCGAACCCACACCTTTTTTCAATTCTCAATACCAGTCAGGTTTGTTACAAGTTCATTGCCAAACTCCTGCTTGTGATGAGAATGAAGCTTTTGTACTTTGATACAATAAATGCTTGATAGAGGTTTACTTGGAACTTAAAATGATTGAAAGAATAGCGTCAGACTTAGCAGACAGGTATTTTGGCACCCTCATTTTAAATTCTATATTTGTAAGAAAACAATTCAGAAATCAACTTGGTTCTTGGCAGGAGAGTTGCGTGGGGAGGAGGTAGATTTGTAGTGAAAAGTCAATATTTTCCCTCTGTCAAGTCCATGAAGTATTCTAGGCCCTACCAGAAGCTTAACAGAAAAGAAGGATAGGGGCAACAGGGTGGTACAGTTGGTTAAGTTTCCGACTCTTGGTTTTGGCTCAGGCTGTGACCTCAGGGTCCTGAGATGGAGCCCTGTGTCGGCTCCATGCTCAGCACAGTGTCTGCTTAAGACTCTCTTCTTCGGGCACATGGGTGGCTCAGTGGGTTAAGCCGCTGCCTTCGGCTCAGGTCATGATCTCAGGATCCTGGGATCGAGCCCCGCATCGGGCTCTCTGCTCAGCAGGGAGCCTGCTTCCCTCTCTCTCTCTCTCTCTGCCTGCCTCTCCGTCTGTCAAAT
Source organism: Neogale vison (assembly GCF_020171115.1). Classification (NCBI taxonomy): domain Eukaryota; kingdom Metazoa; phylum Chordata; class Mammalia; order Carnivora; family Mustelidae; genus Neogale; species Neogale vison. Next base: position 229,546,149 of record NC_058091.1, on the reverse strand, counting down.
AAATAAATAAATAATCTTTTTTAAAAAAAGACTCTCTTCTTCTTCCTCTGTCCCTCCCTGTGCACATACAGTTCCTCTCTCAAATACATAAATAAATCTTTAAAAAAGGAAAAGAAGGAGTTAAGCAGAGGGAGGACTAGCTCTTCACCAACCATTTCCCTTTTGCCCTTGGCACACAGACGATATTTCTCAGATTTCCTTGCGGTTAGTCACAACCATGTGACCAGTTCTGCCAATGGGATGTGTGTGGGAATCATGCAGGCCACCTCCAGGCCTGGCCAATATGTTCCCTCAAATCTTTCACCTGTTCTCTCTTCCTTCATCTGCCAGTGGGAAACAAAAGACCCATTGGAAGACTCTGAGGGCCAAGAGGCTCAGGACCCGTGTCTGAAGGATAACATTCTCTGAGCAAGGTCGGCACAATTAAGGACTGACCAAAGTCTTGTTTGGCTTTCTTCCCATTTTTTAAGTTGAGGTATAATTGACATATAATGCCATGTTAGTTTTTAGGTGTATAACACATGGATTTGATATTTGTGTGTGTTGCCAGCGATCCCCACAATAAGTCTATTTAACAACCATCCATTGTACATAGTTTCAAAATCAGCTTGGCTTTAAAAGATTACCTATGTGAAGCACAGTAGGTATAAAAAGGAAGAGAGGAAGCACAATATAGATGTAGGTATATAATAATGCATATGAAATTTTATATATATATAAATATATTTATATATATATATATAAATATTTTTATATATATATATATATATATATAGCCCTTAGAATGGGGATTCAGAAGTCAGAACAAGGAGGTCACATGTTGGGGAGGGTGGAGAGCAACAAGAAAATGCATGATCACATCAGGTTCCTGTGAGGAAACTGGGGTAACAATGTCCAGCTTGACTCGGTGCTGGTACTCAGGAACAACCCTCTAGGGTGGCAAGGGATAAAGGCAGTGGTCACCTACAGATCCCAGGACTCTGTCTCTTAAGCTCCTTAATGAGATCTTTAGTGTAACAATGTATAGATATGAAATTTTCTTCTCCGCTATTGTGGGAGGCCCTAATTGTACCTATTTAGTTGCCATTAGGATTGTTAACATGGTTCAGTTTTTTTTGTTTTGTTTTGTTTTTCTTTTTTTTTTTTTTAAAGATTTTATTTATTTATTTGACAGACAGAGATCACAAGTAGGCAGAGAGGCAGGCAGAGAGAGAGAGGAGGAAGCAGGCTCCCCGCCGAGCAGAGAGCCAGATGTGGGGCTCGATCCCAGGACTCTGAGATCACGACCTGAGCTGAAGGCAGAGGCTTTAACCCACTGAGCCACCCAGGTGCCCCTAACATGGTTCAGTTTTAATTGTGGTTGCAATGGCACCTACAGCTATGAGTGAACTTCACCAGAAACTGTGTGGAAAGCAGACTTGCTAAATCACTCTTGGGTAAGTGTGATTGTGAGCTTCGTAGAGCTGAGTCACAAATCTACACCCTGCCGTCTCATCCTCACGTGGTATCGGTGGCACTCTCCTACTCCTGGCCATGTCATTTTCTCGTGGCCCCTTTACAGGAGGGAAAAAGCAAGGGGGAGAATTCCACCTGCTGGCTCAGCTGCTGTCAGAACTGGGGTGTAGTTCCCTGCTCTAACTCACAGCCTGCAAAGGAACAGAGGTCTTCTCAGTGACTGTTTTCTGCACTTTCAAGGGGCACTGCAGTCCTATCTTACTGCCCCACGTGACAGCATTAGTGGGATTCTTTACTGCCCACAGATAGCAGTAAAACTAAGTAAACAGAAAGGGCTCATATGTAAAAATGAAATGTATCTTCAAATCCAATTTCTTGGTGGAAAGGCCAAAGATCCAGGTCTTAGGGGAGAGAGGTGTTTTCAGCTAGCCCTGTGTCCAGGTGTCCAGTGATTCGAAATTGTTACAGCAGGCCTTGTTTCTGGACTCTGTCTACTTTTCCCTGGTTACAGTGTTCCAGGTAGCTATTGTCACATAATAAACCACTTGGATACCTAGTGCCTTAACACAATAATTTGATACAGTGTTGATGAATTGACTGGTTCTTGCTTAGAGATCTCTCGGTTATGTTGAGTTCTTAGCTAAGACTGAAGCCATCTTCATAACAGGCTTGACTGGGCTGCACTCCCAGATGGTTTCTCCCCTTCCATGCCTGGCGCCTGGGCAGGATGACCAGATAGCAGGTTTAGCTGGAACTGTTGACCTGAGTGCCTACACGTGTTCTTCCCAGCATCATGGTTTCTGGGGTGCTGAGACTTACTACATGACAGCTTGGGACTCCAGGCAGAAGCTGCAAAGTTTCTCTTGACCAAGCCTCAGAAGCCATGCAGCATGACTCCCTCTCCGTTCTATGAAGTGAGTCATAGGGCAGCCCGGGTTCCACAGGAAGGGAATACATGAGGGAACAGATAAGGCAGACGTAGTTAGTTCATTGGGAGGTAGCTTCTGCAGTGTTTTGTATGAAATCAAAGAAGAGTCGAGGAATTATGAAATCCCCAAATCTTATTGCCAATAGGCCCATGATGAGGGTCGTTTAGTATAAAGCACCTAGCCCTAAAGGGACTGACTAAACTTTATCTGCCAAGGTCATGAACTTCACTATCTCTGGTTTAGACTCTACTTTCTGGGAAAGCAGACAGTTTATTCTGACTTGGAAAATTGTATCCATACTTTCCTGGGCAGCTTTCTCAGCAACAACAAAATCCACATTTGATCATTTTGTTACTTAAAATAAAAAGGTATGAGAGAATCAGGATTTCTCACTACTTAATATAGATTTGGCTTCATCCATTTGTCAATGAGAAAATATTAGGAAGGGCCTCCCGTGTAGTAAATAGCCCCTCTGTGAGGTGCTTAGGAGGGACAAAGGAATCTGAAGTGTGGTATCTGTCCTTGAGGAATAGGCCAGTTCTAAAACCAGAACTAAAAAGTGAGGTTTTAAGCCTTAGAAGTAAGATTGCAGCCTGAAATTTAGTTGACAAAGCCAAGCATTGCATATGGGGAAGTATAAAGATCAGCAGAAATTGCTAAATGGTACAGGACAGCTTCTATAAGGTTTATAGCTTTGTAATCATTCTTTATCCTTTGAACTATAGAACTTCAGGTTTGAGATTAGAGATCAGCTTTTTGGGTATTTTCTTTCCACCAGTCACTGTTTCTGGCACTTATACATTTAGGATTAAATGTTTGTCTTCTACATCTTCATTTATAATGCAGTTGAGTTTTGGTGTACAGCCAATGTATCTTAAAAACTGATACCTAGAAGAAAGTAATTTAATTTAATATTATAATGACATATGGCATATTGATGGTTGTTGATAGAGCACAACACATTCTCTGCCCAAAGGGAAAGAGAGGTCAGAAGTGCCCAGAATTGTTCATCAGTAACAGAACCAAAAGAGAATTAAGCTCCTCCAGGGATGAGTACTTGTCTCTTGGGTTACACCATTTAGTAAGAATTAGTACTGCATGGAGGGGAGTCACAGTTTGCTGAAGAAAGCAGCATGCAAGCAGATGATACTATTACCACAGAGGAAGTGCAGTAAAGAGTTATAAACCAAGAACAATGGACCAAAAAAGGGTCACAGCAACATTTGGGCAGGTTCTTCAAGGCTCAATAGCATAGTACTTGCAATGAAAGAAGTTTAGTCCAGGCAAAGACTAATATGTGTAGGGACATGGAATGGGGAAAAGACCCAGGTAGTGCAAGGAACAGCTCAAGTCACAGGGCCCTATGGTGCAGGGTGTGTTTGTGGGGTGCGTCAGGCTTTGGGTACAGGTGAGAGGATTGCTGGTTGAGGAGGCAGGAAAATAGGCATGCGATGGCACATGCGGGGTGTTTGTCTTGGTCAAAAGTAGGGTGTGAATAGTTGTGGGTTGGCTAGCACATAGATAAAAAGAGGCCTGCAGAGTCTGACCAAGTCCAGCTACTAAAAAATATGATTAGGTCAGGATTTGGTAATTGATTTCAGATTGCTCTGCATCTGAATGATTGGTCTAGAAGGGCAAAGGACAAGCAGGATTCAAGCACCAGTAGTCAAGATTGAAAATGACTCCAAGATTGCGGTAGAGACTCAAACAGCAGCCACAGAAACCTGTCAGCTTTTCAACCATGTGAGACTGGCCCTCAAGGGTGGGAATGCCAGTCCGTGTAGAACAGGGCTACTGGGCAGGGACTTGATCAATGGAACAATCCAAGAGTCTAGGTACCAGACTTTGATGATCCAATTCAAGTTGATTATGTGGCAATCCGTTACCCAGTGAGGCCCTGGCATAAAGCTTACTCGTGATCCCTACATAGAGAGATTATCCCTGGGATATGTTTAAAGGCTAAACATATCCCTTGATTCTGAGGGGAGAATCAAGTATCCCAGCCTTTAGTATCTAGAAGTATAGAAGACCATAGAAATGCCCAAGTTTTCATAGACAGGTGTGTCACTTGGGTTCCTCAGAGAAGCAGAACTAATAGGATGTGTATATATTTAGAGAAAGACACTTATTTTAAGGAATTGGCTGGATCCATCATGGTGGTTGGTAAGACTGGGCATCCAGGGAGAGCCAGTGTTGCAGTGCAAGTTCATCTGCTGGCAGGATTCCTCCTTGCTCAGGGGAGGTCAGTCTTGTTTTATTCAGGTCTTCTATTGATTGGGATGAGGCCACTCTCATTATGGAGGGCAATCTGCTTTACTCAGTCTCCACCAATTTAAATGTTAATTTCATCCCAAAACACCCCTATAGAAACATCCAGCAATGCTTGACCAAACATCTGGACCCCTTAGCCTGGCCACCTAGACACCTAACAACAGGGGAGGTGTAAATGCCAGAGATCTAATGTTTATGAATAAATCTTACAAATGGGTAATATAAATAGGAAATAAAAAAGGATTCAAATTAAATTAATTTGCTGGATTACCCTTCATTCATCCTAAGCCATATTTAAAAGAATATGGATTGTGTGTGTGTGTGTGTGTTAGAATGAGAGAAGGGGGAATATTTTATGTATAGTTTTTATATAACTGTTCTGGAGATTCTTCTTTTTAGTTAACCATATTTGTTGGACCAAGATGATTAAAGGGTGGTCAATTGATTCATTTTAGCTGTCTTTCATGATTAATGTTTCTGCTGGTTGAGTGATATGCCAGTAAGTGTGTCAGTAGTTACAAATATCAGTCAGCCTAGCTGGTATAGAGGTATGGGCTAGAACCTTTCTGCTCTAAACGTAGTCCAGGGATCAGTAGCTCGAAGTAGTCATAGACCCAGTTACTTCACTTAAATCAACTAGGAGTTTGTACGGAAGGAGAATATTAAGGCTCTCCCAACTTGGAAGAACCCTGTAATTCATACACACAATTAAAATAAAATAAAAAATATTTGCTTAGAATACCCATTGCGTGGGGCACCTGGGTGTCTCAGAGGGTTAAAGCCTCTGCCTTCGGCTCAAGTCATGATCTCAGGGTCCTGGGATCTAGCCCCGCATCAGGCTCTCTGCTCAGCGGGGATCCTGCTTCCCCTTCGCTCTGTCTGCTTCTCTGCCTACTTGTGATCTCTCTCTCTGTCAAATAAATAAATAAAATCTTTTAAAAAAAATACCCATTGGGAGCATTACTCAAATATTCACCTCTCTGAACCATCTTTACTCACAGAAAATGAGAAAATACTGTTACAACTCCATTTTATTTTATTTTATTTTTTAGAGATTTTACTTATTTACTTGAGAGAAAAAGAGAGAGCGCACATGAGCCGGGGAGAGGGGCAGAAGGAGAGGGAGAAGCAGGCTCTCCATCGAGCAAGGAGCCTGATATGAGCTCAATTCCAGGACCCTGGGGTCATGACCTGAGCCAAAGTCAGACACTTAACTGACAGACTCATCTGGGTGCCCATTATAATTCTATTTTATTTATTTATTTTTTTAAGATTTTATTTACTTATTTGACAGGTCGAGAGCTCACAAGTAGACAGAGAGGCAGGCAGAGAGAGGGGGAAGCAGGCTCCTTTTTGAGCAGAGAGCCCGATGTGGACCTTGATCCTAGGACCCTGGGATCATGACTGGAGCCAAAGGCAGAGGGTAAACCCACTGAGCCACTCATGTGCCCCTGTAATTCCATTTGAAAAATCTGTGTATGAATCCTATCAATATAAGACCTCCATTGACAAAGGCAGCCCATGATGGAAAGCTCTTGAATTTAGATTTTTAAAAAAATTTTCCTTCCTTCCTTCCTTCGTTCCTTCTTTTCTCTCTTTCTTTCTTTCCTTCCTTCCTTCTTTCCTTCCTTCCTTCCTTCTTTCTTTCTCTGTCTTTCTCTTTCTCTTTCTTTCTTTGAGAGCATATGCTTGTGAGTGGGGGTTGGGGGCAGACAGAGAAAGATGGAAAAGGAGAGAGAATCTCAAGCAGGCTCCATGGACATGGGGCTTTATCTCTGGACCCTGGGATCATGACCTGACCTGAAATCAAGTCAACTGCTTAACTGAACCACCCAGCCACCGCCAAACTGGAGTATTTTTTTATTTGCATTTAAAAAAAAATTTTATTAACATATAATGTATTATTTGCCCCAGGGGTACAGGTCTGTGAATTGTCAGGCTTACACACTTCACAGCACTCACCATAGCACATACCCTCCCCAATGTCCATAACCCAGCCACCCTCTCCATACCCCTCTCTACCTGGCAACCCTCAGTTTGTTTTGTGAGATTAAGTGTCTCTTACGGTTTGTCTCCCTCCCAATCACATCTTGTCTCATTTTTTCCTTCCCTACCATCCAAACCCCCTACATTGCCTCTCAAATTCCTCATATCAGGGAGATCATATGGTAATTGTCTTTCTCTGATTGACTTATTTTGCTCAGCATAATACCCTTTAATTCCATCCATGTTGTTGCAAATGGCAAGATTTCATTTCTTTTTTTTTTTTAAAGATTTTATTTATTTATTTGACAGCGAGATCACAAGTAGGCAGAGAGGCAGGAAGAGAGAGAGAGAGAGAGGAGGAATCAGGCTCCCTGCCGAGCAGAGAGCCCAATGCGGGACTCGATTCCAGGACCCTGGGATCATGACCTGAGCCGAAGGCAGCGGCTTAACCCACTGAGCCACCCAGGCGCCCAAGATTTCATTTCTTTTAATGGCTGCATAGTATTCCATTGTATAAATATGACACATCTTCTTTATCCATTCATCTGTTGTTGGACATCTAGGTTCTTTCCATAGTTTGGCTATTGTAGACATTGCTGCTATAAACATTTGGGTACATGTGCCCCTTCAGATCACTACATTTTTATCTTTAGGGTAAATACCCAGTAGCACAATTGCTGGGTCATAAGGTAGCTCTATTTTCAACTTTTTGAGGAACCTCCATGCTGTTTTCTAGAGTGTCTGCACCAGCTTGCATTCCTACCAACAGTGTAGGAAGGTTCCCCTTTCCCCACATCCTTTCCAGCATCTGTCATTTCCTGACTTGTTAATTTTAGACATTCTGACCATTCTGACTGGTATCTCATTGTGGTTTTGATTTGCATTTCCCTGATGCCAAGTGATGTTGAGCATGTTTTCATGTGTCTGTTGGCCATCTGGATGTCCTCTTTGTAGAAATGTCTATTCATGTCCTCTGCCCATTTCTTTCTTTCTTTTTTTTTTTTTTTTAAAGATTTTATTTATTTATTTGACAGACAGAGATCACAAGTAGGCAGAGAGGCAGGCAGAGAGAGAGAGGAGGAAGCAGGCTCCCCGCCGAGCAGAGAGCCCGATGCGGGACTCGATCCCAGGACCCCGAGATCATGACCTGAGCCGAAGGCAGTGGCTTAACCCACTGAGCCACCCAGGCGCCCCCTCTGCCCATTTCTTAATTGGATTATTTGTTCTTTGGGTGTTGAGTTTGATAAGTTCTTTATAGATTTTTGGATACTAGCCCTTTATTTGATATGTCATTTGCAAATATCTTCTTCTATTCTGCCATTTGTCTTTTGGTTTTGTTGACTGTTTCCTTTGTTGTGTAAAAGCTTTTATCTTGATGAAGTCCCAGTAGTTCATTTTTGCTCTTGCTTCCCTTGCCTTTGGTGATATTCCTAGGAAGAAGTTGCTGCGGCTGAGGTTGAAGAGGTTGCTGCCTATGTTATCCTCAAGGATTTTGATGGAGTCCTGTCTCATATTGAGGTTTTTCGTCCATTTTGAGTCTATTTTCGTATGTGGTGTAAGGAAATGGTCCAGTTTCATTTTCCTGGATGTGCCTGTCCAATTTTCCCAACACCATTTATTGAAGAGACTTTTTTACATTGGACATTCTTTCCTGCTTTGTCAAAGATTAGTTGACCATAGAGTTGAGGGTCTATTTCTGGGCTCTCTGTTCTGTTCCATTGATCTATGTATCTGTTTTTGTGCCAGTACCATGCGGTCTTTATGATTACAACTTTAAATAGAGATTGAAGTCTGAAGTGATGCCACCAACTTTGGCTTCCTTTTTCAGCATTCCTCTGGCTAATCAAGGTCTTTTCTGATTCCATATAAATTTTAGGATTATTTGTTCCATTTCTTTGAAAAAAAAATCGATGGTATTTTGATAGGGATTGCATTAAATATGTAGATTGCTCTAGGTAGCATAGACATTTTCACAATATTTTTTCTTCTAATCCATGAGCATGGAACATTGTTTTCCATTTCTTTGTGTCTTCCTCAATTTCTTTCATGAGTGCTTTATAGTTTTCTGAGTATAGATTCTTTGCCTCTTTAGTTAGGTTTGTTCCTAGGTATCTTAGGGTTTTGGGTGCAATTGTAAATGGGATTGACTCCTTAATTTCTCTTTCTTCTTTCTTGTTGGTGTATAGAAATGCAACTGATTTCTGTGCATTGAGTTTATATCCTGACACTTTACTGAATTCCTGTACAAGTTCTAGCAGTTTGGAGTGGAAACTTTTGGGTTTTCCACAGAAAGTATCATATCTTCAAATAGTGATAGTTTAATTTCTTCTTTGCCTATTTGGATGCCATTAATTTCTTTTTGTTGTCTGATTGCTGAGGCTAGGACTTCTAGTACTATGTTGAATAATCCTTTTAATGTCCTGTTGGATCCTATTTGTTAGTATTTTGGTGAGAATTTTTGCATCTGTGTTCATCAGGGATATTGGTCTGTAATTCTCCTTTTTGATGGGGTCTTTGTCTGGTTTTGGGATAAAGGTAATGCTGATCTCATAAAATGAGTTCGGAAGTTTTCCTTCCATTTCTATTTTTTGGAACAGTTTCGGGAGAATATAATTCTTCTTTAAATGTTTGGTAGAATTCCCCTGGGAAGGTGTCTGGCCCTGGACTCTTGTTTGTTGGGAGATTTTTGATGACTGCTTCAATCTCCTTACTGGTTATGGGTCTGTTCAGGTTTTCTATTTCTTCCTGGTTCAGTTTTGGTAGTTTATATGTCTCTAGGAATGCATCCATTTCTTCCAGGTTGTCAAATTTGCTGGTGTATAGTTGCTCATAATATGTTCTTGTAATTGTTCATATTTCTTTGGTGTTAGTTGTGACTTCTCCCTTTCATTCATGATTTTATTTATTTGGGTCCTTTCTCTTTTCTTTTTGATCAGTTTGGCCAGGGGTTTATCAATCTTATTAATTCCTTCAAAGAACCAGCTCCTAGTTTTGTTGATTTGTTCTACTGGTTTATTTGGTTTCTGTTTCATTGATTTTTTGCTCTGACCTTTATTATTTCTCTTCTCCTGCTGGGTTTAGGCTTTCTTTGTTGTTCTTTTCCCAGCTCCTTTAGGTGTAGGGTTAGGTTGTGTTTTTGAGACCTTTCTTCTTTCTTAAGAAAGGCTTGTGTCTCTATATATTTTCCTCTCAGGACTGCCTTTGCTGTGTCCCACAGATTTTGAACCATTGTGTTTTCATTATCATTTGTTGCCATGAATTTTTTCAGTTCTTCTTTAATTTCCTGGTTGACCCATTCGTTCTTTAGAAGGATGCTCTTTAGCTTCCTTTGGGCTATTTGGGAAATTTCCAAATTTCCTCTTGTGATTGAGTTCTAGCTTCAGAACATTGTGGTCTGAAAATATGTGGGGAATGATCCCAATCTTATGGTACTGTTTGAGACCCAATTTGTGGCCCAGGATGTGATCTATTCTGGAGAATATTCCTTGTGCTCTAGAAAAGAATGTGTATTCTGTTGTTTTGGGATGGAATATTCTGAATATATCTGTGATGTCTATCTGGTCCAGTGTGTCATTTAAGTCATTTATTTCCTTGTTGATCTTTTGCTTGGATGATCTGTCCATTTCAGTGAGGGGGGTGTTAAAGTCCCCTACTATTATTGTGTTATTGTTCTGTGTTTCTTTGATTTTGTTGGTTTATTTTGATTTTAATTGGTTTATATAGCTGGCTGCTTCCATGTTAGGGGCATACATATTTAAAATTGTTAGATCTTCTTTTTGGACAGACCCTTTGAGTATGATATAGTGTCCTTCCTCATTTCTTATTATAGTCTTTGGCTTAAAATCTAATTGATCTGATATAAGGATTGCCACTCCAGCTTTCTTTTGATGTCCATTAGCTTGGTAAATTGTTTTCCTTCCCCATACTTTAAATCTGGAGGTGTCTAAATGAGTTTAAATCTAAAATGAGATTCTTGTAGACAGGATATTGATTTTTTTTTAATCCATTCTGATACCCTGTGTCTTTTGATTGGGGCATTTTGCCCATGTACATTCAGGGTGACTATTGAAAGAGATGAATTTAGTGCCATTGTATTTCCTGTAAGGTGACTACTACTGTATATTGTCTCTGTTCCTTTCTGGCCTACTACTTTTAGGCTCTTTCTGCTTAGAGGACCCCTTTCAATATTTCCTGTAGGGCTGATTTGTTGTTTATAAATTCTTTTAGTTTTTGTTTGTCCTGGAAGCTTTTTATCTCTCCTCTATTTTCAATGATAGCCTAACTGGATATAGTATTCTTGGCTGCATATTTTTCTCATTTAGTGCTCTGAATATATCATGCCAGTTCTTTCCATTCTGCCAGATCTCTGTGGATATGTCTGCTGCCAGTCTAATATTTTTGTTTGTTACAGACTTCTTGTCCTTAGCTGCTTTTAGGATTTTATCTTCGTCACTAAGACTTGTAAATTTTACTATTAGATGATGGGGTGTGGATCTATTTTTATTGATTTTGAGGGGGTTATTTGTACCTCCTGGATTTTGATACTTGTTCCCTTTGCCATATTAGGGAAATTCTCCACTATAATTTACTCCAATATACCTTCTGCCCCTTCTCTCTCCTTCTTCTTCTTCTGGAATCCCAATTATTCTAATATTGTTTCATTTTATGGTATCACTTACCTCTCTAATTCTCCCTCATGGTCTTTTTGTGTCTTTTGCTCAGCTTCTTTATTCTCCATGATTTGGTCTTATATATCACTAATTCTATCTTCTGCCTTATTTTTACTACCAGTAAGAGCCTCCATTTTTTATTGCACCCAATTAATAGCTTTTTTTTATTTCAGCTTGGTTAGATTTTAGTTCTTCTATTTCTCCAGAAAAAAACGTTGAAAGATGAAAGAGGAAAAGTTTTAAAAAATTAGAATAAGAAAAAAATAATATTAAAAAAATTTAACTTTGCAAGACTAAGGAATCATGGGGGGAAAGCCATGAATTCCATGCTTTACTTTCTCCTCCTCTGGAATTCCTCTGTTCTCCTTGGTCAGTGAACTTGGTCTTGGCTGGATTTCTTACTGATCTTCTACGGGAGGGGCCTGTTGCACTGATTCTCAAGTGTCTTTGCCCGAGGTGGAATTGTGCTGCCCTTGCCAGGGACTGTGCTAAGTAATGTGCTCAGGTTCGCTCTTGGGAGCTTTTGTTCCCTGAGCGCTTTCTGTAGAACTCTGGAGGACAGGAATGAAAATGGCGGTCTCCCAATCTCCAGCCTGGAGGACCTGAGAGCTCGGCCCCCCCCCTCCTCAGTGCACCCTCAGAGAAAAGCGTTCTATCACTCCCATCTCCCTGCTTGCAGGCCGCACTACAAGCTCACCTGGCCTGTGACTGAGTGTTTCTGTCTCTGGCACATGGTCCCGTTTGCAGTCCCCAAACCCAGCAGATTCCTGCCTCCAGAGAAGGAAGATGAGTCTCCCTGGATCTGCCACTTGTGGGGTCCATTCTCAAAGAGCCGTGGTCTGACTGTGCCACGGATCACAGTTTAAGGTAACCCTGAGCTGAAAGAGCTAAGTCCTCAGCTCTGTCTCTGTAGTTGGCTTCCCTGCTCTGATACCTGTGAGCTCGGCTACACTCAGACACCCCCGAACCTTCTGGGGCCCTGCGGGACCTGAGATTATGCTGTCCCTGTGAGGGATACACCCGCACTTAATCCCTGGAGCCATGTTCCTTAGTGGAGCAAACTTATAAAAGTTCCGATTTTGTGTTCTGTTGCTCCATGGCTTGCTGGGAGCTGGCCCCTCCCCCCATGGTCTATCTTCCTATCACTTTGGATTCACTTTTCTGCATATCCTGCCTTTTAGAAAGTGGTCAATTTTCTGTTTCTAGAATTTCTGCTCTTCTTCTCTTCAATCTTCTCTCCGGTTTGTAGGTGCTAGGAATGGTTTGATAACTATCTAGCTGAACTCCTGAGACCTGATGTCACTTCAGTCTGTTACTCCTCTGACATCCTGACTCCTCTCCCCAAACTGGATTATTCTAATGATTATTTTGCATCATGCAATCTAGCTTTTGCTATAAACTTTTTTATCTTTAAGCTATTGTATATAGATCTCTTAAAAACTATGGATCCACATGTTCGACCTGCTTCACATCACTCCATGGCTTACATCTAGCCTATGGGACAAGTACAGAATTTCTCAGCCTGGTAAACAAGGCTTTTTGTAATGTAAGCTCTCCTCAGCTTCTCTACCACATCTTTTTTTACTATCCTTTGAAAAATTACTTCATTATTCTTTACCCGAAGTGAGCACCATATTCACTTCATCCCTATCTTAGTCTGCTCAGCCATTCTTGTCTTTTCCCAAGCTATCCTTACTCTATTCTCATTACCTCTGCTGTTTCTCTAACACTCACTTCAAGATCCTTTTATTTTATTTACCATTTGATGAATAGATGCAGTATCTTCCCATAGGATTTAGGACCTTGAAGAAAAGGACTGAGTCACAGTTCTCCATTATCCTTGCCTTGATGCTCTGAGCACAATAAGGGCTTAATTAACATTTGTTTATAGTCTAGTTTGGCCTAGGAAAGAGCCACTCCTCCAACCCCACATGAATCCCATTATAAGGAAACCTGTAAAGAATATTTTAGTGGAAATATTTTGCATGGCATAAACATTATCTAAGTGATTGATAGTAACCAACTAACAAAACTCTTAATGTTAAAAAAAGAAAAAAAAAGTCATTCTGTATGTTTTCTGTTAGATTTTAATTTACTTCTCATTTTTATTGGTTGAAAGGAAAAGTGAAAGTGTGAGACAAATGTAATTTGAAAGCATACAATAAGTTATAAAGAGTTTTCTTATAGGGTTTCCCTTTATTTTTTATTTTTTTAAATTAAATTAAATTTTTCTTTTCAGTGTTCCAAAATGCATTATTTATGCACCATACCCAGTGCTCCATACAATACATGCCCTCCTTAATACCTACTCCCAGGCTCACCAAACTCCCCATTCCAATCCCCTCCAAAACCCTCAGTTTGTTTCTCAGAGTCCAGTCTTTCATGGTTTGTCTCCCCCTCCAGTTTCCCCCAACTCACTTCTCCTCTCCATCTCCCAATGTCCTCCTTGTTGTTCCTTATGCTCCACAAGTAAGTGAAACCATATGATAATTGACTCTGCTTAACTTACTTCACTCAGCATAATCTCCTCCAGTTCCGCCCATGTTGATACAAAAGTTGAGTATTCATCCTTTCTGATGGCTCCATAATACTCCATTGTATATATGGACCATATCTTCTTTATCCATTCGTCTGTTGAAGGGCATCTTGGCTTTTTCCACAGTTTGGTGTCTGTGGCAACACCTCCAGCCTTGTGTGAAGACTGCGGCTTGGCCTTCACAAGGATGTTTTGAAGGGAGTCCTTCACTGGGCAGTAAATTGGATAAATAATCCATGATATCTCATCTAATGTTTTAGTTCTATTATTTGAAATGTTTTCCACAAACTTATTTTGAAAAATTATTCAGTTATAAAGCATTCCTTTTGGGGTGCCTCAGTGGTACGGTTGGTTTTAAGTGTCCAATCCTTGGTTTTGGCTCAGGGTCATGGGATCAAGCCCCGTGTTGGGCTCTGCACTCAGCCCTGGAGTCTGCTTGAGATTCTCTCTCTCCCTCTTCCATTCCTGCTCATGGTCTCTCTCTCCTTGTGTCTCTTTCTCTCAAATAAATTAATTAATTTAAAAAAAAAACATTCTTTTCTTCATGAGAGTTAGCTTAGAAGATCACACTGCTTACATCAGGGAAAGCTTAGGGTAACGTATCTTGGGAAGAGGATGAAGAAAAATGACTGCAAAACTAGAAAGACCTAGTACCTACATACAGTCCTATTATTATTATTTCGTCAAAGTTTTAGTTTGAAAAATTTAAAGCATTTTTTATGGTGACTATTTAGAAAAATTAAATAATTTGTAATTAGGGATAGAAATATCTTAGACTGAGTCATAATGACACAGATATTTGATCTATATAATAATAATAGCAATAATCAATTCTCCACATTTGCTTATGTAAAACTAAGCAAAATTTATGTTTTGACCAATTTTCTGGACTGAATCAATATTGAGTGTGGTATAAACAGTTTTTAACAAGAAAATAAGTCAGAAAAAGATTTTTGTCAAATAATTGTGAGAGATTATTGGTTTTATAGGACAGTTGATTAAATTTTTTCACACTTGAACTGGTTGTGACACCAATCCAGAAATTATTTCTGTTCTGTGTAATGACCAGCTGTTTTCCATGATCTCCTGGGAACAGAGGGGGAATGAGCATCAATAGCAGAAGGCAGTTCTCCAGGCAGTAGAGGCAAAATTCTGAAGTGTAGATTATGTTACTAAGTGTGTTTGCAAACTCTTTCCCTGGATACCTTAGAAAACAGACAGATGTGTGTCTTGGGTGGCAAAATTGCAGCGCTGTTCTGCACTCGGTGAGGTCCGAGCTCAGAGATATAACATGACGACTTGCAACTTGCAATGACAACTTCATTATTAGAAAGATAGAGAATCAGCTTTCCTGCACCTTAAGAAGGAAAAAGCCAATTAGAGGCTAAGTGTCTTAACTAAGATGAGAGGTAGTGTGGAAATGAATTCCTGCCTTCCTCATGCTGGAACAGGTAGCATTTTATGCTTCCTATTTTAGAAACCTAATAATCAGCATTTGAATATGGTGCCCTTATTCCTTGTCTGTATCTGTTATGGATAGTTCATCTTTAAAGGGTGTTGTTCTTTTTTATAAGGTATCAAAATGACTTTAATCCTTCCAGGTAAAGAGTCCCAAAGTATTTTTAAGAGGCAGCCAGGGAAGGAGAGTGTCTTTTTGATAGTTTGCTGACCTCTGCACGACCCACCCTGGAACTGCCTGGAAAGGCCCAGACTGTGTTGCTGCTCCCGGAGTTCAGCTGGTGACTCATCAGGGGCCAGGCAAACTTGAGTAATTCTAAGTTGCTAATGGCAATGAATGAATGTGAATCTCTGTTTTCCTTTACCCTGTTGTAGTCAGTTTTTACGGAATCATAACAGCATCCATTCTCTGGGTCATATTTTTCCTTCACGTGACTCCCAGCAAATGATGTGTCATTGAGGATAATCTGTGTTTAATCTTCATATTTACCCTGTAAAATAACATAGAACTAAGCAGTAAGGAAAATATTTATGTACATGCACATACATGTATATCTGCTGTATTCTGTCATTCTGATAGCTTATAATGACTTGTCCATCTTGCCTTTGAATCTAATAGGTGGTCTTTGTAACCAGGTTCTCTGTCTAAAGAGATAGGAAATGTCTTGGCTAAAGGGTAAAAAAAAGCCACAGCACGTATCAGCTTCTGATATGGAACAGTATTAGAAAGGCAGGCCCCCGACTTCCCTGATTCTTCATACCCTCCTTGACAGCAGTTGTAGGAGTGATTTGAATCTAGCATGTGCTTGGACTGAGCAGTGGAACAGGGCTCTTGTGTCCTCTTAAGTGACAGTTTCCAGTGTTTCATAGCCATGAACATGCCCTAAACAAAAGAGAATGTTGGAGTCCCTGAGTCTTGAACTATAGATCTGTCTTCTCATCATTGGAACACCAGCTCTGAGCAGCTGTGAGTGTAGGGGTGAGGACTGGAGAACGGGGCGGGAATGGGTGGCGAGTGACTATGTGCTCCTGGAGAGGAGAAGGTGGGTGAAGGCAGGCCCCACACACTGGGGTCTTTCCTGGCCGACACCTATTCCTATGTAACAAGTGCCCTTTCAGGTAAAAGTTGTAGGTTTCTTCCTGTTTAAGTAACAGGTAGTGGAGATTTTTGTCTCTGCTTTTGAGAGTGAAGCCACATGGTCTAGAGAATAAGGATTAGGTTGAACACAAAACCTAGAGCTAGAATGCTCTGTGTCTGTGTCATGAACCGTAGAGTAAATTTCCTGCAGGTCTGAGAGGCCAGGCTCTGATCGTTCACTGTTGCAGGGCTTTGGTCCGACAAAGACTGTGAGAAGTCTTTGGGGACTAGGTGAAGGGGAAATTTATGAGCCACTGTTGCTCTGCCTTTCCCTTCCCTGTCCTCTGAGAGGCCATGTATGGAAAGAGAGACCAGGCATCTGGAAGGTAGGATCTGGACTCCTAGACAGATCACTTTCCTGAGTCCTAACCTTGGTACTCAGCCAAAGGCATACACTAGAGAGCAGTCATTCTCCTTGAAGTCCTTTGGCCAAATAAATCTAAACTAGGGACTTCCCTCTACAGAACCTTTGCTCTGTGCCTTGGCTAATGGGAAAACACTCTCCCTCTGTCCTGTACTTTCTGGAGAGGTAGAGTGAAGCCATTGATACTTTTGTCACCACTGGGTTCCTGAAGGTAACCTTCACCGGCAACCACAGGGGCTTTTAAACTGTTTGGAGAAGGATATGACACCAAAGTCATTTGGAAAAGGAATTCTTCGTTTAGTCCAGGATGCCAAGTAAATGTATATTCTTCATCACATTCCTTCAGAATGTTTTGAAATAATTTTAGGGGGATCTTTTCTCCAGCCACCAGTAACGATGTCCATTCCCTCTGTTCTGTGGTCCATCTGTGAATAACAAGGTGTGGCTAAGGAGCACGGTCACTGGCACAGGTGAGCACGGTCACTGGCACAGGTGAGCTGTGTGGCACAGGCACACTGAGCACCCCCAGCCACCTGCCCTGTTTCGCGGCGGCTTCGGCCTGGGATGGTCACCTTTTGGGTTGAGATTGGCCACGTTTCTTGTTTATGTTGTTTCCTCATACCCTTTTGTCAAATGAAAATTGTTTTGTGTTCTTTCTGATGGAAAAAAAATTATTAATAAACTTGGCTTGCATTCAAGGAATAAAGGCAAGCCAGGATGATTCAAGTTTGGGGCCTGTAATTTTGTCTTCTGTGCGCATCGGGCTGCAGTCTCACAGGGGAATGAGTCTTCGATACGTGGGGCTGTATAAATAAGAGGGCTTTGTGATATGGGAGTACAGCAGCCTTAAAATAGTTGAGCTAGAAGAGGTTATGAAAATGCTATTTTTAAGGCTTATACATCTGTGCGAGGGAGCAACTTATTATGTGTTCATAATGTGTTAACCAAATGCCTAGAAGAGAGTGGTTGACTTTGTGTGGAGGAGAACAAGGGTAATGACAAAGCCACAATCCACTGGTGTGCAGAGAAGCAGAAATTAGGCAAGGAGTCACAGTGCTGGAGAGGCAAGATAACATCCTTAAAACAGTTCTATCTGATAACTGGCTAGACACACCATTAAAAAAAAGAGAGAAAATGTATCTTAAATGCTTACGTGCCAGATGGCTAAAATCTAAATAACAGTTTTCTATTGTCCAAGGCTATTCACTTGTCAGCCCTAGAAATTTATCTCTTCAAAACTTCCTATCCAGTTAACTTTTACTCGAATTGACATTTTTGGGGGGGAGGTTGGAGTCTAGCAACTTGCCAGCTATGTGATAGAATAAGTGCATTTGGATTGAATACAGAATCCAAAGTCAACTTTTTTTTTTCTTTTTAAATAATAGATTACTGGTTGGCGTGGAAGAACAGGGAAGTTTACATTAATATTACTTGTTCCCCCTCTTTATCCTTTAAAACCTTCAAGGTCCACTGTATACATTGTTTGCATGTTGTTTGCTAATAGACTATCATGCTGAACTCTGTATAGCGGAGCAGGGTGTCCAGTTCTTACTGTACTATTTTTGTATGTGATTCACTCAGTTTTATTTGTGGGGGTCCCGTACCATCATTTTGAATGGAAGAGTAAAGCTTTGTGTCTTTCTTCCACATACACCACTCCCTACAACCTTTCTAAGATCCAAGAGGAACATTTCTGATTGAGATTTGAGTTCACGGCTTAATCTAAACATGGAAAGGAAACAAAGTATCATAAGGCCAGATACCCCTCTGCATGGCAAATAAGTCTTGATTCTCTAAAGCTACGAGGTCATGGGAAAGTGGTTTTTGTCCCTGATGACCCCTGAACCTCAAACTGAAAGGTACACATTCTCCGCAATGCCGTGGCTTCCTTGCATTGTATTGGGCCATGTCAACAGGAGCAAGTGCTCAGACTTCAATAAAACACATGGACTCCTTAATCCGATGGATGGAAAGTTAAGTTTAGATGAACAAAGCATGAGACTCATTGTATCTTAGGCGTGTGATGAGAACAGAGGAAGGACCCATGAAGAGAGCTGTGAATAATGCCTGCATTTCAACAGGAAGTCTAATTAGATCCTGATATTTTAATATGGAAATGTTTTTAAAGATCAAACTGTAAGTAGGAAATATATGCCTTGTGCAAGAGAAGCCATGAAGAAAAGGAACTCAGTCCTAGAAACTGTGGGTTTACATTTTGGCAGGATGACTTTTGTTTTTCCTCATTTTTATTAGGGAAAATTCCTCTGGAGTTTCACAAGTGGACCTTTTGGGAGATGTATTTTTATTTATTCCATTTATCAGCCACAATCAGAGGCCCAGTTCTAAGGCAGTCTTCATTGTATACTAAATTGAGAAAAATGTGGACTGAATGCAAATTATTCTATTAACTTTTTAAAAGTTACATAAAACATGAAATTTGTTCATGATTCTATTTATGTTCAAGCATTTCTAGTGTGTGTTAATTGCAAATTACACATATTCATCCTTTTAAAATTATTAAAACATTTGGCTAACATTGTTACATTCATTTTTCACATGAAAAAACTGAGGTCCATCTCACATTATGGAGAAAATAAGCTGAAATTACAATTTTGGAATTCATACTTTGCCATTTCAAACCATTCTTTTAACGCTCTTTTTTTGTTTTGTTTTGTTTTTTTAAAGATTTTATTTATTTATTTGACAGACAGAGATCACAAGTAGGCAGAGAGGCAGATAGTGAGAGAGGAAGAAGCAGGCTCCCTGCTGAGCAGAGAGCCCCATGCGGGGCTCCATCCCAGGACCCTGGGATCATGACCTGAGCTGAAGGCAGAGGCTTTAACCCACTGGTTACCTGGTTACCACCCAGGTAACCTAACGCTCTGTTTCTATTGCAGTGCCTTAATATCAATACTTAATAGATTCTTAAGTGGTTTTTTTTTTTTTTTTTTCAATTTTCTAAGTAAAAGGTACCAAGTAGGCTAAAGGGAGATTTAAGACTGAGGGGAAATATCCGGCCTGGTTTTCATGGAGCCAAGGTAAATGAGCATTTAAGGCACATGCATGGAAAGACAAATGATACCCTTCACATTCCTGTGATTAATGACACATGGCTTTGGAATACAAATACTCCAGGTGAAGAGGCTGCCCACATACAACAAGATAATGCTCTCACTTCCCTCCAAATCACAATATCCAATGGTAAAAGCCAGCAAGCTCATATGTCAAGACTGGATTCTGTTCCCATCTTCTTTTTTCTTTGTATGTTATATGAAAATTGGAGTGGGGATAGATACCAGAGACCACAGTGATATCCACCAAAGAAGTTGTTTCATAAATTATAAGGGCAGTTGTTCCATGAGTTTGAAAGTGACCAGTCCAATGAACAGATGCAATCAATGTCTGCCTTTATGATTGAAGCCAACAAAATCTTTCTCCTCTCTCATTGCTGACTTCTAAATATCTGTTCTGTGAATCCACGATCCTTGCTGGATAATCACAGAACTCAGCATGCTGGCCCAGGCGTTGGTCCAGGAGTAGGCATGTGCACAGGCACGGCTAATCAAAGCGTCTTTCCTGATGTGTGGGCACTGGAAGAGAGCTTTCTTCTATTTGGCCTGTTTGAGTCCATGGACAGACTTGTGCTGCCAGTGGTTATTTTTCCTCGGATGGGAGGAAAATCTGTCTGGAAGTGAACCCCAGACTCAGAAATAAGTGGAACCATAAGATTGGGAGAAAGTTTTAATGACATTAGGAGAGCCCTCATATCTAGATGACCCTTTGGATTTCCTAGTGATACAAAGCAGTATTTTTTCATTTTTTGTCAAAAGCCAGTTTGAGTTAGATTTTTTCTATTTGCCATTAAAATGCTGATTATTAAAAGCTTAAGAAAACTCAACACCTGATGCTCTGTAACTTCCCCTTTCGAAGACTTTTTTTGGGGGGGTACCTCTCTTATGCTTCTTACTCTGAGTAATAAAATAAAATAATATCATAATAAAATATGATAAAATTAAGGAATTATAAAAATTATAGTTATATCTACATTAAAACCTGAAATTGGTGATACAAAGGATAAATGCGTAGGACTTTAGAGAGGGGCAGATGACTGGGAGCAGGTGTAATTCAGGGAAAGCTTAATTCCAGATGTAAACTTAGACCTTCAATATGACCAAGGGTTGAAGAATAGATGGTGAGGAAAGGGAAGGGTATTGCAGGTAAAGAAGCTAAGAGGAACAAAGGCACAGAGATGGGGAAGAGTAGAAGGGAAAATGCTCCAGGTGGAAAGGTGAGGTCATATATGAGATGGAGTTGTTGCATTATAACAGAGGGATGTAAAAAGCAGGCAATAGACCTTAAAAGTTTTGGCTAGGGACATGACCTGATAAAAGGGATATTTCATGAATATTAGTAGTAGTATGCTGCGCAAATGGAATGGGAAGTAGGGAGAAAGATATCAGGATGGCTAGTAAGGAGACTTATTTTCAGATTTTTCAGTAATGTGATATAAGAGACAATTAAAACTTGGTAGGTTGTAGCAGTGAGAATGCCGATGGAAAATGAGAAAGGTATAAAGACATTTCAAATGAAAAACATCCATAGGATTTGATTGCGAAGATGAAGCAGCAAGTAGAAGATGGTTAACTCTTGAGTTTTTGATTCTTCATGTTAGGACATGGCCTTGCACACATGGGGTTCGAATTATTGAGAAGTCCATACTGGAAGGATGTACTATTGAAACTGTAGGATTGGAATTTGGATTCCAGAATATAGAAAAGACAGGACTGGACACAGTGATTGGGAGTAAAGTTTCAAAGAAATGTAAAGTCAAGAGAATGAATGATGAGCGGTAAAGAGGAATAGAAAGAGAGACT
Source organism: Neogale vison (assembly GCF_020171115.1). Taxonomy (NCBI): domain Eukaryota; kingdom Metazoa; phylum Chordata; class Mammalia; order Carnivora; family Mustelidae; genus Neogale; species Neogale vison. The sequence continues at coordinate 229,524,468 of NC_058091.1, read as the reverse complement.
TGTGTGTGTGTGTGTGTGTGTGTGTGTGTATAAAAGAAAAAAAGTACTCACTATTCTTTCCAATTCAAATATAATAGTTGAGGTGTTTTAGTTATATATTTGGTTATATATTTATGCTGAAAATCTTGATTATGAATGACATTAACATAATAGCTTTAAAATTTTAAATTCCAAAGTTTGGCCCCAAGTTTCTTTAATTTGATACTTGTTTTTAATGATGTTTAGATAAAAAAGATGTCTTCCCAATCAGAATCTTTAATGGCTACACTTAATTAAACCATGATCCCTATTTTTCAATTCTACTTACCAGTTACAAAGTTCTTTGTTGGAATTCTTGTGTTGGGTGGGGAAGGGAAAAAGAAAAGCTCCGTGGACCACAGGGCATATTTTTGAAAACTCAAAAAAGCATCTTGAAATGCACAGACTGAGAAGAAAACAAACTCCCAGCTTTAAGAAAAAGAAAAAGAACAATATAAATTTCTTTAAATTTGCCTTCTTCACATGAAATTATTGATAGATAAAATTACTATGGAGAATAGACACACAATGGCCAATATGAGTAGGGGGATAAAATGAGGGAAGAAGATTATAGGAAGAATGACTGGGCAACAGATAATCTGTAGGTTAGGAGAATGAAGAGAAAAACAAGGAATTTGCAATAGGTCAGAAAAAGGTTGTAAAACAAACATAGTAGCAGGAGAAGAATTGGTAAACGTGGGAGATTTTGGTTGCCACAAAGAGCAACTTTGGTGACTGATAAATACTTGGAAAAGTTGGATCACATATGATTCTTCTTTTGTGTGTTTTATTTACCCTTACTGTTCAGGATATCTGATTTCAATCTAGCCTACTTGACACTGAAATCTTCTTAGCTATATCCATGCTGAGGTGACCTTCAGGAGTAACTCATTCATAGATCCTAGTCTGGCTGTAGCAGAACTACACTAAGACTACAATATGTTGACTTCACAAATTCTCATTTTTATTTCCAATGAATATGGTTTGAAGGAGAATTTTTGCCAAATGTCCTTTCAGTCTTTTCCTAAATTCATCTGTTTAACTTTTACATGGAGTTTCTACTTAATAGTATTAATGTTCATGGGTCGAATGAGACTTTATGTTGATGATACAAAAACCCCAAATCATCTGATTATATAACTAGAAACAAAGCATCATGATTGCTGTCTAACAAAAGGAAGGGCAACCTGTGCCACCACTGCACTAGCTGACCAGCAGAGCATAATCTAGAATGGTGGAGTATATGTTTTCCTTTTAATAATTGATAGATTTTGAAATTTGTCCTTGACTTCAAGGACTATCATCTGAGTTTAAATGTGAATTTATGCATCATTTCTGTTGATATTTGGGGGATACACAGTGGCAGACTTTGGCTGAAAAACAGAATGCATTTTGAACTCTCTGTGATTCTGCTCAATTTTTCTAACTGCATGACCCATTATCTATTTATTAGAATGTTAAAAATACACTCATATCCAAGTACATAGCTAAAAGCACAACACCTCTTAGCTGTGCAGATTTTACTTCAGAGAGTAGGAGGACAGTGTCTTTTTTAAAAATACTTTTTCCCTAAATTAATAATGACTTTATACTCAGCTTTAAACAAATTATAGTTTCAGAATCACTAAAACCTAGATTGTTAGAAGATCATTCTCATCTCTCTACCCACCTTTCATCTCTTTAATGATTACCTTTGGATTCATTTTGGGTTCTGCTATTCAAATTCTGATAGTCTAAGAATTAAACTTAAAAATCAACTTTTCTTGCATCCTAGATTTATTTTCATTGGTGACTTACTCAGTAACCTTGAGCTATCACTTCAGCTCATTCACCATATGGAATCTGTCATATTTGTTAATGAGAATCGTTTCCACAGAACTCCTAGGAGATTTAGAGGATAAATGGAATTTGGATTGGAAAGAGCAATATATTTTTGCTGATACATGTCTCTGTGTTGGCTTTCAGTAGGTATCAGATGTCATTTGCATAGAATTGCAATGAGCTAGGTAGCCCCATTTGTTCTCCTGGTTACTTTTTTTAAAAAATCATTTCCTGTAAATGTTCCTAGCAGCCCTGTAAAATGAGATGTGATTTTCTTTGAAATGAGGAAAAGAATAAACAGATAGATTGCTTACAAGCTTTTAAAGAAGTCTGTGCTCTATCCCTCACATAATTTTGTGTGGTTCTTATTCTTCCTGGGGTCAGAAATAAAAACTTTCAATTCATCCTTTTAGAAGATTTCTTGGGAACTGAGATGGAGCAAATTTGCCTCTCTTATCAGTGGGTCTTGTCATTTAGCTCTCTGATTCACTTAAGTTATCTGCTGGCACGTTGATATTTATGAGTGTGGTTTGGCTTGTGTTTGTGCAGAGTTTTATGAACTGGGTTTTTTTTTTTTTTTTTTTTTGCCAGTTTTGAGATGACTTTAACATACTGAGATGAAAAAAATGATGAGGATTATTCCTTACTGTGTAGTCTTTTATTTTCTTTAATGAAATGAATTTAGAAACTATATCCCCAATATCTGGTTAGGGAAATTTTAGATTATACTTACTAGGATAGAGAAATATCTCCAAATATAAACCATGTCTCCTAGGATTTAAAAACCCATCTCTAAAATATTAATTGGCACACTTAAAACCACAAGTCAAATCGAATCCCAAGGAGAAAAGCAAGAGCTTACTTTGGTAATACTGCATCTAAGGGAATAATGCCCAGGACAACTGGCCAACAGGTTTGGCTCAGTAAGTTAAACATTTTTTTGATACAATAACATTTACACTCAAATAGGCCCCATCAATCCTCCTTATGCTATTATAGTTAATTATGAGAGTGCTAGGGTTTCACCTGGATATGCTCCTTCCAGAGGCCCCTTCTTGCTGCAGTCCTCAAATGTCTGAATGTCTTAGTTTTTGTTTTTTGAGAGAGAGAAAGTGGGGGGGGGAGGGGCAGAGAGAGAGAGAGGGAGAAAGTCTGAAGCAGGTTCCCCACCTCATAACCCTGATATCTTGACCTAAGCCAAAATAGGAGTCCAATGTTTAAGTGATTGAGACAACCAGGTGCCCTGAATATCTTAGATTTTTATTATACCTTGGACAATGTATAGGGTTTGGACAATAGCTTGGTTGTTCTGGTCACAGGTAAGCTTGCCAACCTCACGAGTCCTTTCATTTTTCCATTCCTGCTTAGATACTCAGTAAGCCATTTGGAATTCCTGGACTCCTCTGTAATTAAATCTTTCTCACTGGATACATTAAGTTAATAATCCATTTTTCCTCCTTATTTAGGCCTGTTTTAGATCTTCTTAAACTGGTCTTATATATAATAACATTCAAAACAACCCTTATATTCTAAAATGGATTCCATTTTTAACTGACAGTATTTCTAAAACACAATATTTCACACTTTCTCTTTTTCCTGCAAATGGATTCAGACTCTAACATTTATTTCTTTTTAAATATCTGTCAGGCACCGTAGTTGACACTGGAGATCTAACAAAATCAGGGCATCTGATCTGATCTGAAAAAAATTTATAGTCAAGTATATGCTGCTTTGCTTTCTGTATCTTCAAGATGCCTAGTAAAACATCTAGGCAGGTTTTTTTTTTGTGCACAGCAGCTCAACAGAAGAAAGTTTTGTAGGAGAGTCCAACATGTTCTAATTTTAGCTTACTTTGGTTTTATTCTCCAGAGGCTTTATTTTGCAGGATATAGGTGGAGTTAATGGGCTTGGTTAATAATTCCTGGAGATTCTCCTTTGAAGGGGCATACTTTGCCCAAACAGTCAGCTATATAATTAAAAGTCATAACTGGGGTTAGTCATTATTGTCAGGTCTGCACCCCTAATTTGGTGGCATAGTCGGGGGCTCTTGAGACATTGCTCCGAAATGTTGGATGGTATCCCTCAGGTCAGTTTTAGCTAGGAGAGCTATTGCTGAGTGGGCTGTAGAGATCTCATAAAAATTACAGAGGATAGAATGGTTCTCAGTCCTTTTAGAGTGGAGAAATGGTACTGATTCTAACACAAAGGGCCCAAGGTAGACCTTGGGTTATATGTAACATATATATTATAACATATAGTGTTAAATATAAGTGTTAAGTGTCAGGAGATAGCTACAACTTCTTGAGGAGCCCTAATGCCCCTTGCTTTTCTCCACAACTTCATTTGTGGACTTTTCTAAGCAAGGTACATCTGTGAGTCCTGAAGTGTGGAATGAGGACATCTTGAGAGCATGGCAGGGCTGGATGCCAAGTGTCAAACATCCACCCTCTACGAGGCAGCACCCCACCAGGAGTAAAAACATGAAGGAAAAGCTTCACAAAACTCTTGTATGTGTAATTTCTTCTTATAGAAAAAAAAAATTCTGATATTCAAGACATACCAGGGAATTCCAATGTGTCTGACCTCCTCAGCTCAAAGAAAGCTTTCCCTTCCCCAGCTAGAGAGAACCGTATTTGTGTGACTTAACTAGGATGAGATAGAAGGAATTACCTATGCTACTTATTACCACTGTGGTTTGAAAAGAGGGTGAATTGCATCCCACATCAGATGAAACTGGATAGTCCTGAAGCCTCAGATTACCTCCAGATGATGCAAGAATCCTTTATACTAAGAAATTCACAGTTAAGATTTTTTCTTTCCTCTTCCTTTGTCTTCAGCATTTACTTCCATTGTTCTAAGTAACTGCTCCCAGCTTGGTCCACTCCATGGGTGGGCTTTTCTGAGTTCCAGTCTCTGTTTTCAGGGAAACCCAATCTTCCATGCCTGGCTGACTCTGGGAGGGATACCCCAGTTCTGGCAGGGAGTAGTCATAGGAGTTGAGGATTTCACAGTGCACTTTCTTGTGTATTTTTAGAATTCTTTTGGTTTTCTAGGCCAGAGTAGGGCTGTTCCCTATCAGTCTTTACTTCTTCCTGAGCTAATTAGTGTTGAGTTCTCCCTATCAGAGAGAGCTGACTTTGCACTTTCTTCCATAGAATATCGTCAATGTTGCCAGTTTTTTCCAGCTGATTTTTCTTCAGCTCAGTAATTAGTTATTTGTGTTTGCAGAGAATGGTATGGGGATGTTGAGATCAGAGAGATGGACTTTGTCCATTTTCTGGGAAGACTGCCTTCCTGCTACTTCAAACATGAGGAGGAAAAAAAGTGAGAAATTTTGACCTTGGTTTCACAGAATTCAGACGTATCATGGCTGCATCACATGTTTTTCTAAATAATAAAACCACCTCGGCTTCCCCTTCATACTTCTTTGATAAGCTTCTTGCTTTGCTTATAAAATAAGAAATCCTGTAAACGTACAAATGATGTTATATTTGGGAAATAAACGGATGTCCTAGATGTATTTCACTGGAGCATACTTATCATGCTGCTAAGTTCTGAAGTAGGTTAAAATACTCAAAACAGTCTCAGGTGGATCGTGTTATCAATTTTTCACTTACTGAAAATACTGCATTTGAATGTCATGCACTTTCCAACTAATTAGTGGCTACATTCTATGGTACCAAGTGAGGAATTTAGCCTGGGCAAAACTTTTGACTTCTCTTTGCTTCATTTGATTTTTCACAGTAGAGATGATTTTGTAGATAGTTAAACAAAGTAAGGCTAGCCCAGTATCTGGACATAAAATAAAAGAATAGGGGCCTGGGTGGCTCAGTGGGTTAGGCCGCTGCCTTCGGCTCAGGTCATGATCTCAGGGTCCTGGGATCGAGTCCCGCATTGGGCTCTCTGCTCAGCAGGGAGCCTGCTTCCCTCTCTCTCTGTCTGCCTCTCTGTCTACTTGTGATCTCTGTCTGTCAAATAAACAAATAAAATTAAAAAAAAAAAAAAAAAGGATATAACCCAGGGGTAGAACAAGGGACTAAGTACTACAGAAGTCGAGAGGCAGAGAGATGGGCATGGGGAGAGGCTTTTCAGAAGACAGGCCTCTCTGCAGAACACTGGAACTCAGCTGGGACGTGTTGAGAGGGAGAATAGAACGTCAGGGGAATAGGACTCCGAGAGTTGGTTTAGTTTGGCTAAAGGATATTGAGGAGTAATCACTGAAAAGGGAAGAACAAGTCACCCTGTGGAGGGCTTTAGATGTCAAACCAAAAAATATGAGCTTTAATTCAGAGACAGTATTTAGTAAACTGCCATAAAGAGCAGGGTTAGGGTTTTTTCCCCTCAGGGGCCAAAGTGACCCCGGAAGCAGTGATCTCAGGGCGTGCAGGGGTTACCTGACACAAATCTCACCCACAGAGGTTCTGGTCTTCTCTCATCTCTTACTCTGGGGAGGTGGGCTGGGAGCAGATACATTTCCTTCTGTCATCTAAGGATGAGTTTTCACTCACTGTGGACTGACCCTGAGTTGGAGGACTGGTCTGCACCATTTTTCTTAGGTCTCCTCAAACACACAGTCATGAGAGTTGCTACTCGAAGCACATCAGCGAGCCTGGTTTGCAGAAGGGTCAGGTCCCTGCTGTGATCCCCACAAAACTCTCCTCCGTGACCACACACAAAGTCATGGCATTTTAGTGAGAACATAGACACTCTGAGTGGGCTTTGTGCAATGATCTATGCTGATGAAACATAATAGCAGATTAGCTTAGCTTTATTGGAAGAAGATGAAAGTCTAGTCCCCGGCTCTTACTAAAAGGCCATAAGGCCCAATGGTTTTAGCTTAGATTGGTTTAAGGCTATAGACCCACTTTGTCTCCATTTCATAAGAGCATGAATTCTTTTTTGATCCTTCATGGTGAACATATGCTCTCTCCTTATAATCAGTGTGACAAAAGTCCCAATGGGAGTAAAGTTTATTATTCCAGGCAAGTTTGGGAAATCATAACTTTCCATGAATTAACCTATATTTCTAATTTACAGACATGGCATATTAGATGGTATTGTCAGTCTCCCAATTACGGGACAATTATTCAAGCTCTCACAGCCTAGTTGGCTATGGCTTTAAATGATTTTGCAGCCATAAGGCATTCTATTTTGAGAACTCTTTCCCTTTCTGACACTGTTGGTGAATTTCTCTGTCAGTGTCAAGATTTGATTATGCCAGCCCCTAATGAACAGAATGATAATTTTATGATGGCTTCCAGGCCCTCTATGATATAGCAGACTTTTATCAGATGTAGTTGCTAGGCTGAAGAGCTGTAGAGTAATAAATATATTTGACATTCAACAAGTAGTTTTGAGTAACTATTATGAGTCAGACACTCAAGTCCTGAGCCATATAATAATGGACTTACGAAATTTGGATTCTTTTTTAAAGTCAAACATCTGTATTGAGTATCTTTTAAATAGAATAATAGATTGGGGGGGCACCTGGTGGTGCAGTCTGTTAAGGGGCTGACTCTTGATTTCCACTTAGGTCATGATCTCAGGGTCCTGGGATCAAGCCCTATGTAAGACTCAGCACCCAGTGGGGAGTCTGCTTCAAGATTCTCTCTCTCCCTCTGCCCCTCCCCTACTCTCTTTCTCTCTCTTTCTAAAATAAATAAATAAATCTTAATAAAAATACAATAATATATTAGGAAGACAATTTAATCTTCCTGAGATGTCATTCGTCATTCTGTATGGTCCCATCCACCTCCCTGTCCAATCTTATACCACTAGCCTGACACCTCTCTCTCTGTTTCTATTCCTTAGGCATTTGGACTTCTTTCAATACCTTGAAGATACCAAGCAATCTCCTCCCTCAGATCTTGCACATACAGTTTCTTCTTTCCTAGAATGCTCTTTACCCCAGCTGTTCTTTCTCCCAGCTAGCCCCTACCCTGCCTTCAGGTCTCTGCTTCATTGAGACTATTTCAGGGAAGCATTCCCTGATCTCCCCAGACTCAAATCTCTTTGATTCACATTTTCAGATCTCTGTTTTATGTTTTATGTATTTTTTCTTTTTCAGAAATTTATCCACCTAAGTAATTTTTTGGGTCTTTAGTGGTCTACATTAGATCACTATTTCCATGTGAGCAGGTATTTTGCTCACTGTCACAGTTCTAGCACTTAGTATATTTCCATGAGATATTTGATAATTGATTGGGAGATTATCTTGTTTAAACCTTCCTTCACACCAGAACTCTCAAGCACAGAGATGATAAATGGTTTTCCCAAGAAACATAGTTAGGATCTGAATCAATATTAAATATTCAGATTCCCAATCTTATGTCTACTGTCCTAATATGCCAAAGTGGGAGTGAGGCCAGCTGGGCTGTGAGACATCTTCTCCAGTTAGCAGAGGTAACAAAGGTAGCACTCTGCATATATGTTCTTGCCTTCCAGCCAAGGGAATTAAAAAAAATATGTGCTGTGACATATTTTCAGATTTACAGAATGTTATGAAAATAGTACAAAGAATTCTTACATACTCTTCACCTAGGTTCTTCAAATGTCAACAATTATTTTTCTATCTATCTATTATCTCTATCTCTCTATTTAATCTATCATCTATCGTCTCTTCATTTCCATCATCATCATCATCCTGTGTATGCTTTTTCCCGAACTATTTCACCAGTAAGCTATAGATATGATATTTCCTTACCTCTAACGATTTTAGCCTTATTTTATTAAGAAATGAGAACATTCTTTTACACAGCCACAACACAATTATAAAAAGTAGGACAGGGGCACCTGGGTGGCTCAGTGGGTTAAAGCTTCTGCCTTCGGCTTAGGTCATGATCTCAGGGTCCTGGAATGGAGCCCCACATCGGGTTCTCTGCTCAGTGGGGAGCCTGCTTCCTCCTCTCTCTCTCTGCCTGCCTCTCTGCTTACTTGTGATCTCTCTCTATCAAATAAATAAATAAAATCTTTAAAAAAAAAGGTAGGACATTAAACATTGGTACATTATTATATAATCTGCAGTCCTTCTTCAGATTTTGCCACTTGTCCCAAGAGTGTTTCCTTCTAGCGAAAGAAAATTAGGATTATGGGCTGTCACCTCTCTTATCATCTTTTAATCTGGAACAGCTTTTTAGCTTTTTAAAAAGTATAGGCCAAGATTATAGCAAACTGTCCTTCAGTTTGGGCTGGTTAATATTTCTTCCTGATTAGTTTGAGCTTATGCGCTTTTGGCAGGAACCCTATGGAAGTGATGTTTTGTACTCGGTGCACCCGTCAAGAGGTGTGTTGCTGATTTGTTCTGTTATGGGCAACATTGACTCTGATAACTTAAAGTCCTGTCTGCCAAGTTTCTCTACTGTAAAACTCTGACTTTCCCTTTGGTAATTAATAAATATTTGTGGATAGGAACTTTGAAACTCTATAAATATCCTGTTACTTGTCAAATTTCACTGAGTTTTATCATTCCCTGGAGATTCTGGCCTGAATTAATTATTATGATGGTCGTTAAGTGATGATTTTTCTAATTTTATAATTTCCTCAGTACTTATTAGCTGCCTTTCTATTCTAAAGATTTATTTTTTTGCCATTAGTTTGTTTGTAGCAGATGGTCTCATGGATTATTTCTTTATTCAATGGGTTTTAATACTATTATTTATTTTGATATCCCAATTATCTCAGCTTTGGCAAGTAGGAGTCTCTCAGACTGGCTCCTATAACCTTCTGGCATGTCCCTGTGTTTCTTTTGGTTCTTCTTTATTTCCTGGAACAACACAATGTTTCTGGCTCTTTTTGTCATCTTTCTGCCTCAGCCCTGAGATTGACCATTTATCTAAAGAGATGGGCTCATTTATACTGGAGTATAATCATTTCTATATCCTTTCACATGTTTATGTCCATTTTTATATCCTCTCTCTTTACTCTCCCGCCTCTTCTCTCTCTCTCCTATTTATATATAAAACACGAGTTTACACTAACACCTCCATCTCCAGTCCAATACCACAGGGCCCATTCTTCCTTTCTTTTTTCTTTTTTCAGCTTCATCCCTTTCAGTATCTGTAAATCCTGTTTCCAACAATCATAAAACTGCTTCCCATTATCCACAATATAATAATTTTTTTTGCCAGTTCTAGAATATAAAGAAAATAATTTCAGAATTGCTAAACCAGGCCTCTGCAAAAAGAAAACATGCTAACTGGAGTTCAATGTTTGTTTAAAACTCTTTTGTTCTTTAGTCTGAGGGCATTTTGTCTAAATCTTGTATGCAAATGTTGCTTAGGTTAGTTCTCTCCTCAATTCATTTGGTGTGGCTAGGTTATTGCTTTGAAATATGGTTTATTTGTTTTTGTTTATACTCCATTTCAGAGATTTTTTTCTTTTTCCTTCCTGATTTTCTTTTGCTTTAATTCTCTCCTTTTTTGAGGATGTAAAACACTAATGTAGTTCCAAAAGTCAGAACTGTACGAAATGGTATATATACACAGAGAAGGGTCGTTGCCACCCTCGACTTCTTTCCCTGCTTCCCAGTCCTCAGGCATCTTGTTTAGGTAACCAACTGCATTCCTGTCAGTCTTATCTTCCCTCTCTTGTTCCTTGCATGTGTGATTAGATACCATATTTGCTTATATTTCTTAATGAAAATGGAGCTCTTTTTTGCACTCTGCCTCACCTCACAGAACTCTGCTTCATCCCTTTGCAGGGTGCTTAGGAGTTTACTGTGTAAATGTATCCGCAGCTTATTCAACGGACCACGTGTGTTGGGCATGTTGCTTCTGGTATTTGGCACTGACAAATAATGCAAGGAATATCTTTGTGCACCAGTGCTTTCAAGTTATAGGAGGTATATCTGCACAATGAATTACTTAAAAGTGGGACATCTATATCCTAAGGGGATACATATGTAATTTTGTTAGATATGGCACAATGTCCCTGTCTAAGGGCAGGACCAATTTTCATTCTAACCAGCAGGACAGGAGGGGACCCATTTCACCACAGCTTTGCCAATAGAGTGTGTTAGTATACTTTTTAAGTTTTTGCCAATCCAATAAGTGAGAAATTGTATCTCCATATAACTTTAATTTGCATTTATCTTCTCATGAGTGAGTTTGGGCAAGCTCTTTTGTTGAAGAGTAACTGTTTGCTTGTCCTCAGTGAGTAGGTAGAGACACAGCATCACACTTCTAGAAAGGACCGAACAGCTAACTCTCGTGTCACAGCTCTCAAAGTCCAACAGCAGTGCAGGAGCTGGGAACATGTTAGAAAGGTAAACTCAGGGTGCCTTGGTGGCTCAATTGGTTAAGTATTTGACTCTAGTTATCTGCTCAGGTCATGATCTCAGGGTCCTGGGATCAAGCTCTGCTTCAGACTTCGTGCTCATCAGGGAATCTGCGATTCTCACTCCCTTCCTTTCCCTCTGCTCCTCCCCACCGCTCGTGCTTTCTCTCTCTTTAAAATAAATAAATAAGTCTTGGAAGAAAGAAAAGAAAGAAAGAAAGATCTCAGATTATTCCAGGACATATATCCTTTTTTCATAGAAAGAAAGCATATTCTAACTTGAGTTCACAAATACCTACAGATCAAAAGCTCCTAAGAGAATCATAGTTCCAGGAAAAACTTTCTTGGTTGAAAAATCTCCCTTGTCAAGGCAGGGACTGAAAAAAAAAAAAAGGGAGTTGGCAGAACTAATAGATTGTCATGGTGTAGACAGAAGGGGTGGATTCTTGTCTCTGGTGAAATTAGAGAGCAGTAAGGAAATAGGGCAGGAACTGAGCCCGAAGGCTTAGGTTAGGGAGCTACGATGAAGAATCAAGTAGGAAGCTACGAATGAGAGAGCCTGTGGGCAGCCGAGAGGCTCACTCAGGATATATGGAAACTTGACCTTGGGCAGAAGCATAATTCTGAAACCATAAACACTCAGAATTGCCAGGTGTTGTTCTTGTGGGCTTTGTGGTGGGGCTGAATCTGAAGGTTGTAAGTGTTATAGGCCCAAACCCTCTGTGATAGAAAAATGTCACTTATTTTTACCCTTAGGTAGACACACACACACACACACACACACACACACACACAAAGGAAAAAGGAAAAAAAAAGTGAAACCTGAGATGGAGTATGAGCAGAAAGAAGAATCGGCAAAGGGGATTGCTGTGTTTATGTAACTGGGTGCGCTGGTTAGGCAAGAATCCCTTTCTCATGTCGCCACTATCAAGTTTTTAAGAGTAAGTAAATACTTTAGACCAAATCATGTTGTTTTAAATTTGAACTCATTTTTCTTGCATTTTTGCCATTTTCTTCTGTTGGGGCCAATGAAATAACAGAGTTTTCTATTAAGCAAAGAGTTAGCTTGAAGTTTAGATATTGGTTTTGGTTCTTATAACAATATAAATGATGGTCACATTTCAAGACATAAAATTAAACATTGTACTTTGGCTTTTTTTCCCCTCTTTTATGACTTTTTAATTTTTTTAAATTTGTTTTTAAAGATTATATTTATTTATTTGACAGAGATAGCACAAGTAGTCAGAGCAGCAGGCAGAGAAAGAGGGAGAAGCAGGTTCTCCACTGAACAGGGAGCCAGATGTGGGACTCAATCCCAGGGATCATGATGTGAGCTGAAGGCAGACGCTTAACTGACTGAACCACCCATGTGCCCCTTTTGTGACTTTTTAAAATATCATCTACATTTTGAGCCATTATTTCTCTCTATACACATACATACACCACATGTATATATGTAATCTGTAATATTAATATATATTTTTTGTGAATAAGTAGAAAATATCATTTCCTTTTACTCTTAAAAGTGTGTGTTTCCTAGAAACCAGGATATTCTTTTATATAACCACAACAGAGCTGGTGATAATAGGAAATTTAGCACTAATATAATGTTATTATCCACATTCCATATTCAGATGTTATCAATTTGTCCCAGTAAATCCATTATAGCTATTCTTTTCCTGGTTCCCGATCCAACCCAGCATTGGGTGTTGCATTTAGTTCTCTTTCTACTTAGTCTCCTTTTACCTAAAACATGTCGGTCTGATGTTTGCTCGTGATAGATCCTGGTAACGTATTTTTGGCAGGAATATCAGCAAAAGGATGTTCTGTGCTTTTCAGTATATCATTTCAAGAGTCACATAATGTCCCTGTGTTCCAATATTGGTGAGGTTAGCTTTGATTGTTTGATTGAATTAAAATATCCTCCAGATTTCTCTTTGTCAAGTTACTGTCTTTCCCTTTGCAATTAACAAGTAATTTGTGCAACTATTTTGAGACTATAGAAATGCCCCCATTTTTAATTAAACTTTCACCTACTAATTATCCTATTCATTAAGGATTTTCTAGCTTCTGTATTTATTATTTGGCATTATATGGTAAAGAATAATGTTCTCTTCCCTGGATATAATTGTTTACTCATTTGTTTATTTCGGTATAGACTCAGGAGTTTTGTTTCACTCAAATATTTATAATACGTTACCAATGGCATTATAATTTGGTGCTCAAATTGGTCCAGACTATTTCAGACTGGTTCTTGTGTGCTTCTGATGCATCGCCATCATTTTTTGAGAGCACCTCACTTCCTAGTGCACCCAGGAGCTTAGGGCTCATCCTGCACTTTCCCTGCTTCAGCCCTGGAATCAGTTGTTGTCCCAGGAGCTTTGGCTTTTCTTTTGATTTAAATAGATCAAATGTATGCTGTTACGTGGTTTTCCCATCCTCCTCTCACAGGTCTGTATCCCACACCTGTCAGCTTCCTTGTGCTTCTGCATGTACCCAGAACTAACTTCTACCTTATTTACGTTCGCTCTGTTCCTTTTGCTGCCCACCATGGTCTGATTCCTTTCTCCCATCAGAGAGGGATGCGAAGAAAGAGGAACTGCTGTGACATCTGTAACTCATTCCCCCAGGCTTGATTCCATTAAATTGTCCGGCTAGACAAGTGCTTTCTCCTTAAAGAATTCTTATATGTTTCCAGAAACCAGTCAATTGGGAAAAAAGAAAAAAAAAAAGTTGAACATCTTAGGAAGACCTTTAAAAAAATTAGTGAAATGTTATAGGAATATCTTCAATCCTTTGCAACAATATTTAACACATTCTTGAGCTCCCCTTGCAAAAAGTTTTCAGGCAAAACCCCAGCCCACATTCATTTCTTTCCTCTTTGAACTCCTACTCCACTTGGAGTCTGAACCACACAATTTAGCTTTTGTTTATGTGCCTGCTTTTTCTCTGATTGCTTCAAGTTTTCCATAATGGTTATTAACTCCTTCAGGGGAAAGACTGTTTTATATGTATACATATATATGATTTCTCCCACAGTCTGGGTTCACTCTCCCCGCACAAATACACACACAGTTCCCGGCCCTATGCCACACACATATAGGTACATTAAAATATGGTCGAAGAGGAAATTAACTCTAATCATAGAATACACTCAGCTACTTAGAAGAAATGAGCTGCACACCTGTGTTTTCTTGATTCTAACATATTATGCCACAAACTTCCCCAAATTTTGCCATCTGTTTAGTAGTACTATATTGCAACAGAATATCACCATCTTGTAATATTGCATGTTTTATCCCTTTTCCAAAAAAGTGAGAATTAAAATTCCATAGAAGAGGGAGATGGGGGATAACATGGATAATCTCTAAGACCAATTAAGGCACCCTTTGCAAGAAATTGATCTGATTATTCATTTCCTTTCTTCTGGATGACTTCCACCTAGCAGTTGAAGACGGTATGTTATCTTGATGGTAGATAAAGTGATCTGTACATTTGCATATCCATTGTTTAACTCATCGCTAGCTTTATTTTTTATTTATTATTTATCTATTATTATTTCTATTTATATATATTTATATAAATATTTTTATTTATATATATTTATATATAAAATATATTTATATATTTCCCACTAAATCTATTCCATAGATATTCATTTTAATTTTTAGAAAATTTAGAAATATTTAGATTTTAAATGCTGGAACTAAAAAAAAAAAAGCCACATTGAATTCTTTTTTTTTAACTAACTAATTAATTAATTTTTAAAATAAACATATAATGTATTTTTATCCCCAGGGGTACAGGTCTGTGAATCTCCAGGTTTACACACTTCACAGCACTCACCATAGCACATACCCTCCCCAATGTCCATAAGCCCAAACCCCTCTCCCAACCTCCCTCCCCACAACAACCCTCAGTTTGCTTTGTGAAATTAAGAGTCAATTATAGTTTGTCTCCCTCCCAATCCCATCTTATTCATTTATTCTTCTTCTACCCCCTTAACCCCCCATGTTGCATCTCCACTTCCTCATATCAGGGAGATCATATGATAGTTGTCTTTCTCTGATTGATTTATTTCACTAAGCATGATACCCTCTAGTTCCATCCACGTTGTCGCAAATGGCAAGATTTCATTTCCTTTGATGGCTGCATAGTATTCCATTGTGTATCTATACTACATCTTCTTTATCCATTCATCTGTTGATGGACATCTAGGTTCTTTCCATAGTTTGGCTATTGTAGACATTGCTGCTATAAACATTTGGGTGCACGTGCCTCTTTGGATCACTACGTTTGTATCTTTAGGGTAAATACCCAGTAGTGCAATTGCTGGGTCATAGGGTAGTTATATTTTCAACATTTTGAGGAACCCCCATGCTGTTTTTCAGAGTGGTTGCACCAGCTTGCATTCCCACCAACAGTGTAGGAGGGCTCCCCTTTCTCCACATCCTCGCCAGCATCTGTCATTTCCTGACTTGTTGATTTTAGCCATTCTGACTGGTGTGAGCTGATATCTCATTGTGGTTTTGATTTCTATTTCCCTGATGCCGAGTGATTTGGAGCACTTTTTCATGTGTCTGTTGGCCATCTGTATGTCTTTTTTGCAGAAATGTCTGTTCATGTCTTCTGCCCATTTCTTGATTGGATTATTTGTTCTTTGGGTGTTGAGTTTGCTAAGTTCTTTATAGATTTTGGACACTAGTCCTTTATCTGATATGTCGTTTGCAAATATTCTCTCCCATTCTGTCAGTTGTCTTTTGGTTTTGTTAACTGTTTCCTTTGCTGTGAAAAAGCTTTTGATCTTGATGAAATCCCAATAGTTCATTTTTGTCCTTGCTTCCCTTGCCTTTGGCGATATTCCTAGGAAGGTGTTGATGCGGCTGAGGTCGAAGAGGTTGCTGCCTGTGTTCTCCTCAAGAATTTTGATGGATTCCTTTCTCACATTGAGGTCCTTCATCCATTTTGAATCTATTTTTGTGTGTGGTGTAAGGAAATGGTCCAGTTTCATTTTTCTGCATGTGGCCACCCAATTTTCCCAACACCATTTATTGAAGAGGCTGTCTCTTTTCCATTGGACATTCTTTCTTGCTTTGTCGAAGATGAGTTGACCATAGAGTTCAGAGTCTATTTCTGGGCTCTCTATTCTGTTCCATTGATCTAAGTGTCTGTTTTTGTGCCAGTACGATGCTGTCTTGATGATGACAGCTTTGTAATAGAGCTTGAAGTCCGGAATTGTGATGCCACCATCTTTGGCTTTCTTTTTCAATATTTCTTTGGCTATTCAAGGTCTTTTCTGGTTCCATATAAATTTTAGGATTATTTGTTCCATTTCTTTGAAGAAAATGGATGGTATTTTGATAGGAATTGCATTAAATGTGTAGATTGCTTTAGGTAGCATAGACATTTTCACAATATTTGTTCTTCTAATGCAGGGGCATGGAACATTTTTCCGTTTCTTTGTGTCTTCATTGATTTCTTTCATGAGTACTTTATAGTTTTCTGAGTATAGATTCTTAGCTTCTTTGGTTAGGTTTATTCCTAGGTATCTTGTAGTTTTGGGTGCAATTGTAAATGGGATCAACTCCTTAATTTCTCTTTTTTCTGTCTTATTGTTTGTATAGAGAAATGCAACTGATTTCTGTGCATTGATTTTATATCGTGACACGTTACTGAATTCCTGTACAAGTTCTAGCAGTTTTGGAGTGGAGTCTTTTGGGTTTTCCACATATAGTATAATGCCATCTGCAAAGAGTGATAGCTTGACTTCTTCTTTGCCGATTTGGATGCCTTTAATTTCCTTTTGTTGTCTGATTGCTGAGGCTAGGACTTCTAGTACTATGTTGAATAGCAGTGGTGATAATGGACATCCCTGCCATGTTCCTGACCTTAGTGGAAAAGCTTTCAGTTTTTCTCCATTAAGAATGATATTTGCGGTGGGTTTTTCATAGATGGCTTTGATGATATTGAGATATATGCCCTCTATCCCTGCACTTTGAAGAGTTTTGATGAGGAAGGGATGCTGTATTTTGTCAAATGCTTTTTCAGCATCTATTGAGAGTATCATATCGTTATTGTTCTTTCTTTTATTAATGTGTTGTATCACACTGATTGATTTTCAGATGTTGAACCAACCTTACAGCCCTGGAATAAATCCCACTTGGTCATGGTGAGTAATCCTTTTAATGTACTGTTGAATCCTATTGGCTAGTATTTTGGTGAGAATTTTCTCATCTTTGTTCATCAAGGATATTAGTCTGTAGTTCTCTCTCTCTCTTTTTTTTTTTTTTTGATCTGGTTTTGGGATCAAGGTGGTGCTGGCCTCATAAAATGAGTTTGGAAGTTTTCCTTCCATTTCTATTTTTTGGAACAGTTTCAGGAGAATAGGAATTAGTTCTTCTTTAAATGTTTGGTAGAATTCCCCTGGGAAGCCGTCTGGCCCTGGGCTTTTGTTTGTTTGGAGATTTTTGATGACTGTTTCAATCTCCTTACTGGATATGGGTCTGTTCAGGTTTTCTATTTCTTCCTGGTTCAGTTGTGGTAGTTTATATGTCTCTAGGAATGCATCCATTTCTTCCAGATTGTCAAATTTGTTTGTGTAGAGTTGCTCATAGTATGTTCTTATAATTGTTTGTATTTCTTTGGTGTTAGTTGTGATCGCTCCTCTTTCATTCATGATTTTATTTATTTGGGTCCTTTCTCTTTTCTTTTGGATAAGTCTGGCCAGGGGTTTATCAATCTTATTAATTCTTTCAAAGAACCAGCTTCTAGTTTTGTTGATTTGTTCTATTGTTTTTTGTTTCTATTTCATTGATTTCTGCTCTGATATTTATGATTTCTCTTCTCCTGCTGGGTTTAGGGTTTCTTTCTTGTTCTTTCTCCAGCTCCTTTAGGTGTAGTGTTAGGTTGTGTACTTGAGACCTTTCTTGTTTCTTGAGAAAGGCTTGTACCGCTATATATTTTTCCCTCAGGACTGCCTTTGCTGTTTCCCACAGATTTTGAACCATTGTGTTTTCATTATCATTTGTTTCCATGAATTTTTTCAATTCTTCTTTAATTTCCTGATTGACCCATTCATTCTTTAGAAGGATGCTGTTTAGTCTCCATGTATTTGGGTTCTTTCCAAATTTCCTCTTGTGATTGAGTTCTAGCTTCAGAGCATTGTGGTCTGAAAATATGCAGGGAATGATCCCAATCTTCTGATACTGGTTGAGACCTTATTTAGGACCCAGGATGTGATCTATTCTGGAGAATGTTCCAGGTGCACTAGAGAAGCATGTGTATTCTGTTGCTTTGGGATGAAATGTTCTGAATATATCTGTGATACCCATCTGGTCCAGTGTGTTATTTAAAGCCTTTATTTCCTTGTTGATCTTTTGCTTGGATGATCTGTCCATTTCAGTGAGGGGAGTGTTAAAGTCCCCTACTATTATTGTATTATTGTTGATGTGTTTTTTTGATTTTGTTATTAATTGGTTTATATAGTTGGCTGTTCCCATGTTAGGGGCATGGATATTTAAAATTGTTAGATTTTCTTGACAGATCTTTTGAGTATGATATAGTGTCCTTCCTCATCTCTTATTATAGTCTTTGGCTTAAAATCTAATTGATCTGATATAAGGATTGCCACCTCTGCTTTCTTCTGATGTCCATTAGCATGGTAAATGGTTTTCCACCCCTTCACTTTAAATCTGGAGGTATCTTCGGGTCTAAAATGAGTTTCTTGTAGGCAACATATAGATGGGTTTTGTTTTTTTTATCCATTCTGATACCCTGCATCTTTTAATTGGGGCATTTAGCCCATTAACATTCAGGGCAACTATTGAGAGATATGAATTTAGTGCCATTGTATGGCCTGTAAGGTGACTGTTACTGTATATTGTCTCTGTTCCTTTCTGATCTATTACTTTTAGGCTCTCTCTTTGCTTAGAGGACCCCTTTTAGTATTTCCTGTAGAGCTGGTATGGTGTTTGCAAATTCTTTCAGTTTTTGTTTGTCCTGGAAGCTTTTTATCTCTCCTTCTATTTTCAATGATAGCCTAGCTGGATATAGTATTCTTGGCTGCATGTTTTTCTCGTTTAGTGCTCTGTATATATCATGCCAGCTCTTTCTGGCCTACCAGGTCTCTGTGAATAAGTCTGCTGCCAATCTAATATTTTTACCATTATATGTTGCAGACTTCTTTTCCTGGGCTGCTTTCAGGATTTTCTCTTTCTCACTAAGACTTGTAAATTTTACTATTAGGTGACGGGGTGTGGACCTATTCTTGTTGATTTTGAGGGGCGTTCTCTGCACCTCCTGGATTTTGATGCTTGTTCCCTTTGCCATATTAGGGAAATTCTCTCCAATAATTCTCTCCAATAATTCTCTCCAATATACCTTCTGCCCCCCTCTCTCTTTCTTCTTCTTCTGGAATCCCAATTATTCTAATGTTGTTTCGTCTTATGGTGTCACTTATCTCTCGAATTCTCCCCTCGTGGTCCAGTAGCTGTTTGTCTCTCTTTTGCTCAGCTTCTTTATTCTCTGTCATTTGGTCTTCTATATCATTATTTCTTTCTTCTGCCTCATTTTTTTTCCAATTTATTTATTTTCAGAAAAACAGTATTCATTATTTTTTCACCACCCCCAGTGCTCCATGCAAGCTGTGCCCTCTATAATACCCACCACCTGGTACCCCAACCTCCCACCTCCCCCCCGCCACTTCAAACCCCTCAGATTGTTTTTCAGAGTCCATAGTCTTTCATGGTTCACCTCCCCTTCCAATTTACCCAAAAGCACATACCCTCCCCAATGTCCATAACCCTGCCCTCCTTCTCCCAACCCCCCTCCCCCCAGCAATCCACAGTTTGTTTTGTGAGATTAAGAGTCACTTATGGTTTGTCTCCCTCCCTATCCCATCTTGTTTCATGGATTCTTCTCCTACCCACTTAAGCCCCCATGTTGCATCACCACTTCCTCATATCAGGGAGATCCTAGCAGTAATGGCCTCCATTTTTTATTGTACCTCATTAATAGCTTTTTTTTATTTCAACTTGGTTAGATTTTAGTTCTTTTATTTCTCCAGAAAGGGCTTTTATATCTTCTGAGAGTGTTTCTCTAATATCTTCCATGCCTTTTTCAAGCATGGCTAGAACCTTGAGAATCGTCATTTTGAACTCTTTATCTGACATATTACTAATGTTTGTATTGATTAGGTCCCTAGCCTTTGGTACTGCCTCTTGTTCTTTTTTTTGGGCTGAATTTTTCCGCCTTGTCATTTTGTCCAGATAAGAGTATATAAAGGAGCAATAAAATACTAAAAGGGTGGCAAAGACCCCAGGAAAATACACTTTAGCCAAATCAGAAAAGACCCCAAATAATGGCGGGGCAAAAGGGGATGAAAAGAGGTTCAGAAAAAAGATAAAATAAAAAGAAACAATTAAAAAAAGAAAATGAGTAAAGAAAAAATATAAAAAAGAAAAAATATATATATTGGATAAACTAGTTTAAAAACTTTAAAAAAGAAAAGGGTAAAAGTTAAAAAAAATGTAGCAGAAGAAGAAAGAAAAAAAAATTGAAAAAAAAATTAAATTAACTGCAAGACTAAAGAATCATGGGGAGAAGGCCATGAGTTCCGTGCTTTGCTTTCTCCTCCTCTGGAATTCCGCTGCTCTCCTTGGTATTGAACCTGTACTCCTTGGTTGGTGAACTTGGTCCTGGCTGGATTTCTTGTTGATCTTATGGGGCAGGGGCCTGTTGTAGTGATTCTCAAGTCTCTTTGCCCCAGGCAGAATTACACCACCCTTACCAGGGGCCAGGCTGAGTAATCCGCTCAGGTTTGCTTTTGGGACCTTTTGTTCCCTGAGCGCTTTCCATAGAGTTCCAGAGGACGGGAATGAAAATGGTGGCCTCCCAGTCTCCGGCCCGGAGGAGCCGAGAGCTCGGGGCCCCACTCCTCAATGCACCCTCAGAGAATAGCACCCAATCACTCCTGTCTCCCTGGCCTCCGGCCGTGCTCCAAACTCAAGGTAACCCCAAGCTGTGAGATCACTCCTCAGCTCTGTCTCTGTAGCAAGCTTCCCTGTTCTAATACCTGCGAGCTCTGCGACAGTCAGACACCCCCGATCCTTCTGTGACCTTGCAGGACCTGGGGCCACGCTGACCCCATGTGGGCTTCACCCCAGTTTAGCCTCTGGAGCGATGTCCCTCAGTGGAACAGACTTTTAAAAGTCCTGATTTTGTGCTCCCTTGCTCCGCTGCTTGCTGGGAGCCGGCCCCTCCCCCTGCGGTCAATCTTCCTATTGCTTTGGATTCATTTCTCTGCCAGTCCCACCTTTCAGAAAGTGGGTGATTTTTTGTTTCTAGAATTGCTGTTCTTCTTCTCTTCGATCTCCTGTTGGATTTGTAGGTGTTTGCAATCTTTAGATAAACTATCTAGCTGATCTCCTGCTACCTGATGTCATCTCAGCCTGCTACTTCTCTGCCATCTTGACCTGCTACCGCCATATTGAATTCTTATTCAAGAACATTGGTGGAATCTGCTCTTTTGATACTTTATTCATTAATTCATTAAACACTTTAATATGTGCCATGGACTGTGCTAAGCTCTGAAGAAGTGACCTACAAGGAGAGACCTACAGGATGAGCAGAAGCTGCCAGGTGACACATGGGAGGGAGAGGGCAGGAGCAGAGGAAACCACAAAGCAGGTCTCTGGGGTATGAAGAAACTCAGAGAAAATGTCCAGAGTACAGTGAGCATGAGGACTGGTTTGGGAGGAGGTTGCAGATGTAGGCAGGAACTCCGTTGTAAGGGACTTGTAGGTCCCATTAGAGTTTGGGTTTTATGCCAAGTTCAGAGCTTTAGAGTAAAGGGGAAGAAGCTCAATGGCTTGTGGCAAACAGCTTCATGTTTCCTAATAGGTCTTATCAGCCTTATAACATGATTTAATAATTGACATTCACAATAGCAAACATTTTCATAGAGAAAAGTTTGTGTTCTGTGTCATCTAATCTTATTAGGAAGGGAGGGAAGTTTTATAATATTTTTTTGGAAGTTTTTTTTAATCAGAAAGAGTTGAAAGTATGTTGGAAGTTAAACAGGTAGGCTGTAGTTATCCAGAGAATTTCTTTTTTTATAAAAGCTCTGTGTTCATCATAGTTGCATGCTGACTTGTAGCCCTTTAACTTAATAGATGATTTTTATCATCACATATGCAAAAAGCTTTAAAGTCTGTATAGAAGTATTATTTTTCATCTCTCATTTATTACACAAAGGAAATTTGATACTCTGTTGTTCCAGTCTAAGACCCACTCTTCACTCTGCTCTTACGTTTTACTTGTTTGATTTCTCTAAGAGATGCCAAAATTACATTTTATTTTTTATTTTTTTTAAGATTTATTTATTTGACAGACAGAAATCACAAGGAGGCAGAGAAGCAGGCAGAGAGAAAGGAGGAAGCAGGCTCCCCGTTGAGCAGAGAGCCCGATGTGGGGCTCGATCCCAGTTTCCTGGGATCATGACCCGAGCCAAAGGCAGAGGCTTTAACCCACTGAGCCACCCAGGTGCCCCCCAAATTACATTTTAAATAACTTTGGTGTATTTCATAACATTCTGCGTGTTTTCAGGAGATGCACAGTTCTTTACATAAATAATACCTAACTTCTGTCATGAACAAAATGAACTCAAAACTTTAGTGATGTATGTAATGTCATAGTTACTGTTTACTACTATTCTTTTTCAATCAAAATATAACAATAAGATTATTATTTAGGGTATTAGTTGGGGAAATAATTATTATTTGGGGAGAGGGTGAGGAGGGAAAATGACAGTTGGAGCATGGGTGATATTAAAGGTCACAAGAAACAGGGAAGAGATACTCTGTGGGAAGTAAAGCATGGAACAAATTACCCAAGTCAGTGATTTCAAATGGAGTGTAGAATCTTGCTATGACTCAGGAGAATGACAAGATAGATCTTTTGGTTTCAACAGAAATTTGAGGAGGAAATAGATTTATGAAAAGATGAGAGGGTATTTTACATTATCATGAAGTAAACTGGATAACTTGGTTTGGAGGCATTCCACAACCTACTCCAGACTACTTGACAAGGCTTCTACCATTTCCACTGAATGTTAAGTGCTGTCAACTTACCCAGGCAGTGCTCAGCCTCACTGTCATTGTCCTAGTTTTCTCTTCTTGTGTCTCTGGCTCTCAATTCAAGGTCCAGGGGAGTTCTTGGAACTTTCACAGTAGAAGGCAGGCCCTCCTCTTTCAAAGACTTAAAGTGGAGAATTTCCCAAACACAAGAATATGGAGTGACTAAAAAATATGACACATTTTACACAGTTCACCCCTTTGGATATCTTTTGAACGTATTTTTATTTACAAACATTGGTTCCAGGCTATCATTCTAAAGATAACCCTTAACAACCAAGGCATATTTCCCTCCTCCCCAAAATGAGAAAACCCAGAACCTCATCCATTGATGCCTGCAAGGCCTAGCTCAGGATCTTTGGGAAATGTTCACCCTTACACTGGTTCTGTCACAATCAGGTGTCCATATTCTATAACTTGTGAACTAAATTGAAAAGTTATTATCGGGGCACCTGTGACTCAGTGGGTTAAAGCCTCTGCCTTCAGCTTGGGTCGTGATCTCAGGGTCCTGAGATCAAGCCCCGCATTGAGGTCTCTGCTCAGCAGGGATCCTGTTCTCTCTGCCTGCCTCTCTGCCTACTTGTGATCTCTGTCAAATAAATAAATAAAATCTTTTAAAAAAAAGTTATTATCGACATGCTCTGTTGTAATAACTAAATCTGTTATAATAAATAAATGTAAGTCTGATATAGTAAGGAAAAGAACATAATTCATACATGTGTCCCTAGGTCATAGATAGAATTTCTCTTTACTTCAACTCATTTAATAATATATATTTTTTACTTCACTCAAGAACTTTGAGTCCTTAAGGATCTAAACCCTGTTGGTCATGCCTCTTTAGGGTTGCTGGGCTAGCTATCACATTTTTTAAAAGAAAAAATTAAGTACGTATTAAGAGGGGCCTTCTTTAGTTTCCATCCTCATTCTTTTAAATCTCCACTGTATTATAGTCACCCTATTTCTCCTAGACAGTCAGGATCAGTCAAAAATATATCTTTTCATTTTTACTAATCATTCCAATACTAGGAGAATCCCCAATAAAAGTGTTTTCTCAACTTCTAATTTAATGGAATCACATTTATGTCTCATAGTGATAGTATTCCTCCTATGGGTATCAAGGCCTCTGTCAGCAGAGCCTAAAGTAGCAGAAACAATGACCACATACTGAGTTTTCTGTTTGTTTCACAAGTATGTGTCATGTCCCACCTTGAGGCTAGAAGCTGCATCTCATATTACTGTGTTCTGAAGGGCTTGGTGTAAAGTGTGATACAATCTCAGAATTAGGCTATACTGCTTAAGAGGTTTAGCTCTTTTGAGAATGGGGGATTGGAGAACCTGATCAAATATAAAGAAGATTACCAAAGTAGGAAGCCAATGGTTCAGTGTGCTGTTCTCAAAGGTTGTCTGTAACTTGGACTTGATTATGGCAAATTTTCATTTCTATTATATAAGGATGTTCAGTCTCCTGGCTGGAATTTATATCAGATAGATACTATGGCATGCTCTAATGTGAAGTGTCCATTTATAGCCTGGATCTATAAAGTAGCTAAAGGTACAACGAACAAGGTCTAGCCCTCCAGAGAAAGGGACAGGCACAAACTAAGTTGTGTGTCAAGGTCCTGTCATGTAACCTTTAGTTTGTGGCAGGACCACAGAACTAGGAGGATATTAGAGTGTCATGCCTAAAAACTAATATGTACAGTAATGCCATATGGGTTGGAATAGTTGGTCTACAGATAACCTAGAGCTTTTCTTAGCAACTCAAGTATGATGCATGGCAGAGAAAGACCAATTCTTGACCATACTTGCTGCTGGACTAAGATTGTTGGTGAACTCCATACTGTGGTTTGAATGTTGATTGACTCAGGAAGTTGGTGGGGCTGAGAGATGGATTTGGAATGTCAGCAGCCCCAGTGAAAGGGGCAGAGGGAGGAGGAGCTGAAAACAGGAATAGGGTTGTAACCAAATATGAAGCCAAGTGGAATCTGGTAGGACGACCCAAGGTTGCTCATGTTTCAGATGTAAAGGATAAAGCCTTGTACCACATTTGGAGAAAACCACAGAGTGGCCTCAGGGAGAAACGTCAAGACTCAGTACCTGAATGGAAAGAAACACTGTAAAATTTAATAAACAAACATAAAGAATTAAAAAAAAAAATCCTGGAGATCTGACAACCTTTCTGTTGTTAAAGTGGCAAGGACATTGAAAAAAAAAAAAAAACTATCATAGAGTCATGGCTGCATTTGAAACCAGAATTGTGCAATGGGGATGATATAATCAGAAGAGTCCTCTGTATTTGAGATCCACCTCATGACATGTTATATTATTACAAAGCTTTGCTACTAATGAAGGAATTTTACAGTCAAAATTACAAGTACTGAGCACATTACAAAACTACTCAGTTGATTTATAGCACATTTTCCCTTGAGTCAGCCGAGGGAAAAGAGTGTCAGTATAGATATGAATCTGGCACTACAGACTCAGACCAGGAAACCATAAGTTGATCAAGCACACTGACATCTCAAGCATTAGTTCACAAAGAAATTACATTTGTAATCCTTAAAGTCTAGTTTTAGAAATGAATGCCTGTGATATTATGCACCAGCCTATGCTAACACTATCTTTGGTTTTGTTTTGAAAGTGACATTGATCCACTTCTGTTTAAACAAATTTAACTGTCAAGCCATTGAATTTCATTTGGTGGAGAATTTAACTTAAAATGTAAGAGTGAAAAGAGCAGGAGTGAGAGGTAGGCTAGAATTTTGCAACTGAATATGTGAACAGTGTCAACCTATTTTTTCCTGCTAGCTTAATTTTAAATTAAATTTTAATTTTAATTTTAAATTAATTTTAAATTTAAGTTTTAAATTTAAAGCTAATGAAATAAAAATAAAATTATTGTCCAGAATTGTGAATATTGGAGAGAGAGAGAGGGCTCAGCACTGTTGATTTCTCTTTCTTTGAAGAACAGTTTTGCTGAAAAAATGCAGTTAGTACATCAGGAACTCAGATTTAAGGGGGAAAAAAGACCAACAGTTTCATTCAGCACTTTTTTTCCTTTCTCAGCATGTAATCAAACGTAACACATATCAATTTGAAATGCCAACCATTAATCATAATCAGTTAGGAAAGCACACTGTACTCTTATGTCTCCAATTTAACTCTTAGAAGTACTCAACAAATCCCTGGTGACTTTGACTTCTTTCCTATTGCAGTAGTACATAACTAAGTTTTGAAAATTTGCTGCACTGGAACCCTTTAGAGTCTAGACAGAGATCAGTGGATTTCTCAAAATTTAATTCCAAATAAAATTTTATTCTGACTTTCAAATGAGAAAACAAACTTTCAGTGAGTTGATTAGGCAATTTCTCTAGATCCATACTTTTGGAAAAGCACATAGTGGAAACCAAGAGCTATCTAACAGGAAAACAAATTCTTAGGGAAAAAAAATGCAGCTAGATAAGACATTTCCTTATAGCACATGTGCCATACAATGCCTGTGGTAGAGCTAGAACATAGTGAGAGTGGAGGGCAGTAAGGACACAGGAGGGAGGTGGCTTGCACGTCAAATAGATGCTTTCCAGTATTGAAAAACCAAGTGGGGGTTTATTTTAGGTGAAAGGAAAATCCCACAGAGGATTAGAACTGAGAAAACAGAATGTACAAAGGCATTGAAGAGAGAGGAGGAAATAATGTGGGAATTGCATGTAATTCTTCACTTGTTTGTAGTCTCAAATTCTTTAGTGAGTCAGGTAAGATAGACCAGAAAGCACCAATTGACTAAGAATCCTGGGTGTTCTGACAGGGGGAGGAGCAAGATGGAGGAGGAATAGGAAACCTAAATTTCATATTGTCCCAGGAGTTCAGCTAAATAGTTCTCAAACCATCCTGAACACCTAAAAACTCAAGAGGAGATCAAAGAGAAGAATAGCAGCAATTCTAGGAACAGAAAAGCAACCACTTTCTGGAAGGTGGGACATGTGGAGAAGTGAATCCAAGGTGATATATGGAAAGATAGACCGTGGCAGGGAGGGGCCAGCTCCCACAAGCAGTGGAGCAACAGAGCACAAAATCTTAACTTTTAGAAGTCTGCTTTACTGAGGCTAAGTGGGGGGTGGGGCCCTCATGGGCACAGTGTGGTCTCAGGACGCTCAGGGTCACAGAAAGACCAGGGGTGTCTAAGTGTGACAGACCTCCCAGGTATCGGAGCGGAGAAGTTGGTTGCAAAGATGAAGCCAAGGAGTGGGCTCTCAGCTTGGGGTTGCCATAAACCATGATCCAAGGCACAGTCAGACCACTGCTCTTCAAGCAGGGACCCACAAGTGGCAGATCCAGGGAGACCCCACCCCTTCCTCCATCGGGAGGAGCAGCGATGGAGTGCACTGCAGGAATCTACTGGGTTTAGAATCTCCAAATGGGATCATGCTCCAGAGATAGAAATGCTTGATCACAGGCTGGATGAGTTCGGAGTGCACCTGGAGACCAGGGATATGGAAGTGATTGACTGCTTTTATCTGAGGGCACATTGAGAAGTGAGGCCCTGAGCTCTCACCTCCTAAAGGCTGGAGATTGGAAGGCCACCATCTTCATTCTTGTCCTCCAAAGCTGTATAGAAAGCATTCAGGGAACAAAAGATACTGAAAGCAAAACAGCAGTTTGCTTAGCCTGGCCTCTGTCAAGGGTGGTGCATTTCTGCCTCTGGCAAAGACATTTGAGAATCACTGCAACAGGCCTAAACTCCTGTGAGATCAACATCCAGCCAAGACCAAGTTTACCCATCAATGGGAACTGTGAAACTCCAGAACTAGGGGAATAGAACACATAGAATTCCTGGCTTTTTCTCCTGGACTCTTTAGTCTTTCAAAGTTAAATTTTTAAAATTTTCATTAGTTTTTTTTTTTTTTCTATTCTTTTTGGATTTTTTCCTCTTTCCTATTTTTACCTACTTTAACTATTTTATCTTATCAATACCTTTTAAAAAATCTTTTTTAATTTTCATTTTTATAGTCATATTCTATCCCTTCATTGTGTTTAACCTTGTTTTTTTAATACACACATAAGTTCTTCCTTCATTAAAATTTTGGGATACAGTTTCTTCTAGCAGATCAAAATATACCTTAAATCTACTGTATGGCTTTGTTCTAATCACCAGCCTGATCACATTCTCTCCCCCCACTTCTTTTTCCTTTTTTCAACCAACTGCTTATCTTACCAATTCCTTTTGAAAAAAAAATGAAAAAAAAAAAAAATAAAAAATAAAAATAAAACCTTTTGAAATTTTCATCTTTATACTTATATTCCTTCTCTTCATGTGTACATATGTAAATATATTTACATATAATAACATGTTATTTTCATATAATAACATGTTATTTATACATAACATGTTACATATAACAACTTATTTACATATATGTAAATATATATACATTTGTGTGTGTGTGTATATATATATATGTAAATTTTTTCTTTCTTTCTTGAAAATTTTGGGAGGTAGTTTCTTCTAACAAACCAAAATACGACCCAAATCAAGTGTGTGGCTCTGTTCTATTCACCAGCCTAATCTTAAATACATTTTTTTCCCTTTCTTCTCCCCCTGGTTTGGGTTTCTTCTGATTTGGTTAGTGTATATTTTTCTGGGGTCATTGTTACCCTTTTAGCATTTTGTTCTCTCATTCATCTATTCTTTTCTGGACAAAATGACAAGGCAGGAAAAACTCACCTCAAAAAAAAAAAAAAAAAGAACAAGAGGCAGTACTGACCTAATCAATATGGACATTAGTAAGATGTCAGAACTAGAGTTCAGAATGATGATTATCAAGGTTCTAGCTGGGCTTGAAAAAAGCATAGAACATACAAGAGAATCCCTTTCTAAAGAAATAAAATCCTTTTCTGGAGAAATAAAAGGACTAAAATCAACAAACTTGAAATCAAAAGCTATTAATGAGGTGCAATAAAAAAATGGAGGTTCTTACTGCTGGGATAAATGAGGCAGAAGAGAAAATTAGTAATATGGAAGACCAAATGATGAAGAATATAAAAGCTGAGCAAAAGAGAGACAAACAACTACTGGACTATGAAGGGAGAATTCAAGAGATAAGTGATGCCATTAGATGAAACAATGTTAGAATAATTAGGATACCAGAAGAAGAAGAAAGAGAGAGAGGGTAGAAGGTATATTAGAGCAAATTATAGCAGAGAATTTCCCTAATTTGGGTAAGGAAACAGGAATCAAATCCAGGAGGCACATAGAATCCTACTCAAAAACAAAACAAAACAAAACAGGTCAACACCCCATAATCTAATAGTAAAACTTATAATTCTCAGACACAAAAAGAAAATTCTGAAAGCAGCTGAGGACAAGAGGTCTGTTTCAAGTGACAAAGGTAGAAATATTAGATTAGAAGCAGACCTATCCACAGAAACCTGGGAGGCCAGAAAGGACTGGCATGGTATATTCAGAGCACTAAATGAGAAAAATATGCAGCCAAGAATACTATATCCAGCTAGGCTGTCATCGAAAATAGAAGGAGAGATAAAAAGCTTCCAGGACAAACAAAAATTAAAAAAAATTGCAAACACCAAACCATATCTATAGGAAATACTAAAGGGGTCCTTGAAGCAAAGAGAGAGCCTAAAAGTAACAGGACAGAAGGGAACAGAGACAATAAACAGTAAGAGTCACCTTACAGACAATACAATAGCACTAAATTCATATCTTTCAATAGTTACCCTGAATGTAAATAGGCAAAATGCCCCAATCAAAAGACACAGGGTATCCGAATGGATTAAAAAAAAGACCCATCAATATGCTGTCTGCAAGAAACTCATTTTAGACCCAAGACACCTTCAGATTTAAAGTGAAAGCATGGAAAACCATTTACCATGCTAAAGGACATCAAAAGAAAGCTGGTGTGGCAATCCTTATATCAGACAAATTAGATTTTAACCAAAGACTATAATAAGAGATGAGGAAGGATACTATATCATACTTAAAGGGTTTGTGCAACAAGAAGATCTAATAATTTTAAATATCTATGCTTCTAAAAAGGGAGCTGCCAATTATATAAACCAATTAATAACAAAATCAAAGAAACACATTGAAAATAATATAATAGGGGCACCTGGGTGGCTCAGTGGGTTAAGCCGCTGCCTTCGGCTCAGGTCATGATCTCAGGGTCCTGGGATCGAGTCCCGCATCGGGCTCTCTGCTCAGCAGGGAGCCTGCTTCCTCCTCTCTCTCTCTCTGCCTGCCTCTCCATCTACTTGTGATTTCTCTCTGTCAAATAAATAAATAAAATCTTAAAAAAAAAAAAAAGAAAATAATATAATAATAGTAGGGGACTTTAAAACCCCCCTCATTGAAATGAATATGTCATCTAAGCAACAAGAAAATGAAGGCTTTAAAGGACACACTGGACCAGATGGACATCACAGTTATATTCAGAACATATCATCCCAAAGCAACAGAATACATATTCTTCTCTAGTGCACATGGAACATTCTCCAGAATAGATCTCATCCTGGGTCACAAATTAGGTCTCAACCAGTACCAAAAGATTGGGATCATTCTGTCCATATTTTCAGACCACAATGCCTTGAAACTAGAACTCAACCACAAGAGGAAAGTTGGAAAGAATTCAAATACATGGAGGCTAAAGAATTTTCTACTAAAGACTGAATGGGTCAACCAGGAAATTAAAGAAGAATTTTAAAAAATCCATAGAAACAAATGAAAATGAAAATACAACTGTTCAAAATCTTTGGGATGCAGGAAAGGGGTTCCTGAGAGGAAAGTACATCTAGCAATATAAGCAATATAAGAAACAAGGAAGGTCTCAAGTATACAACCTAACCCTACACCTAAAGGAGCTGGAGAAAAAAACAGCAAAGAAAGCCTAAACCCAGCAGAAGAAGAGAAATCATAAAGATAAGAGCAGAAATCAATGAAATAGAAATCAAGAGAACAGTAGAACAGGTCGACCAAACTACAAGCTTGTTCTTTGAAATAATTAATAAGATTGATAACCCCCTGGCCAGACTTATCCAAAAGAAAAGAGAAAGGACCTAAATAAATAAAATCATGAATGAAAGAGGAGAGATCACAACCAACACCAAAGAAATACAAACAATTATAAGAACATATTATGAGCAACTCAAACCAGCAAATTTGACAATCTGGAAGAAATGGATGCATTCCTAGAGACATATAAACTACCATGACTGAACCAGAAAGAAATAAAAAACCTGAACAGACCCATAACCAGTAAGGAGATTGAAGCAGTCATCAAAAATCTCCCAATAAACAAGAGCCCAGGGCCAGAGACACCTTCCCAGGGGAATTTTACCAAACATTTAAAGAATAATTAATACCTATTCTGAAACTGTTCCAAAAAATAGAAATGGAAGGAAAACTTCCAAGCTCATTTTATGAGGCCAGCATTACTTTGATCCCAAAACCAAAGACCCCATCAAAAAGGAGAATTACAGACCAATATCCTTGATGAATATGGATGCAAAAATCCTCACCAAAATACTAACCAATAGGATCTAACAGTACATTAAAAGGATTATTCACCACGACCAAGTGGGATTTATTCCTGGGCTGCAAGCTTAGTTCAACATCTTCAAATCGGTCAATGTGATCCAATACATTAATAATAGAACAAGAATCGTATAATACTCTCAATAGATGATTAAAAAGCATTTGACAAAGTACAGCATTGTTTCTTAATCAACGCTCTTCACAGTGTTGAGATAGAGGGTACATACCTCACTATCATCAAAACCACTTATGAAAAACCCACAGTTAATATCATTCTCAATAGGGTAAACGGAGGTCTTTTCCCCTAAGGTCAGGAACACAGCAGGGCTGTCCACTATCACCACTGCTATTCAACACAGTACTAGAAGTCCTAGCCTCAGCAATCAGACAACAAAAACAAATAAAAGGCATCTGAATTAGCCAAGAAGACAACTGACAGAATGGGAGAGAATATTTGCAAACGACATATCAGATAAAGGGCTAGTGTCCAAAATCTATAAAGAACTTAGCAAACTCAACACCCAAAGAACAAATAATCCAATCAAGAAATGGGCAGAAGACATGAACAGACATTTCTGCAACGAAGACATACAAATGGCCAACAGACAACATGAAAAAGTGTTCCACATCACTGGGCATCAGGGAAATAGAAATCAAAACCATAATGAGATACCACCTCACACCAGTCAGAATGGCTAAAATTAACACATCAGGAGAAAGAGGTGTTGGAGAGGATGTGGGGAAAGGGGAAACCTCCTACACTATTGGCAGGAATGTAAGCTGATGCAGCCACTCTGGAAAACAGCATAGAGTTTCCTAAAAAATTCAAAATAGAGCTATATTTCAACCCAGCCACGGTACTCCTGGGTATTTACCCTAAACATACAAATGTAGTGATCTGAAGGGACACGTGCATTCAAATGTTTATAGCAGCAGTGTCCACAATAGCTGAATTATGGATAGAACCCAGATGTCCAGCAGTAGATGATTATATAAAGAAGTTGTATATATATATATTTTTTTTTGATGGCTGCTGAGTATTCTGTTCTATCCACATTGTTGCAAATAACAAGATTTCAGCTTTTTGATGGCTGCTGAGTATTCTGTTTGTACACACACACACACAAAACAGAATACTCAGTAGCCATCAAAAAGCTGAAATCTTGTCATTTGCAACAATGTGGATAGAACTAGAGGGTATTATGCTAAGCAAAATAAGTGAATCAGAGAAAGACAATTATCATATGATCCCACTAATATGAGGAATTTGAGAAACGAGACATGGGATCATAAGGGAAGGAAGGAGAAAATGAAACAAGATGAAACCAGGAAGGAAGACAAACCATAAGACTCTTAATCTCAGGAAAAATGCTGAGGTTTTCTGGAAATGAGGTGGGTGGGAGGGATGGGGTGACAGGGTGATAGACACTGAGTGGGGGATGTGCTATGGTGAGCACTGTGAATTACCTAAGACTGATGAATCATAGACCTGTACCCCTGAAGCAATTAATACATTATATGTTAATTTTTAAAAAAGGAAGTCCTGTGTGTTCTTAACCATTTCTTTGGACTAGAGAAAGAGGCCAAGAGGTCAGATGGTTTGCAAAGCCTGGGGTTTTTAGAGGCTGTGTAGGGACTGCCTGGACAAGCAGAAGTAGAAGACTGGGTTGGGGCTTCTGTGCTCCCTGTCTCCTCTTTCAAACAGCAAAGTTGTGCTTGTGTTTATTTTTTGTCTTAGGGTTCCCACATGAGATTTCATTTGAAAAGTAGTGTTCTGCTACTTTTAAAACAGTGTTAAAAAATAGGAATAAGTGGGAAGGAAGAAAATGAAGAGCCCTATACAAGATAGCGGAGAAAGGAGAGAGGCAGCAGCCCTGGGGGAGGATTTGGAAACATGGTGGGAAATTATTACTGTTAAGGTGGAACCACAATAAACTTGCTTCTTTTTAGGCTGAGAAGCAGGAACTGTTAAAATGTGAGAGTTTAATACAAAGGGGGATGGGACATGTTGGGAGGAGGACTGAAGTCCTATTGCCAACAGGAAGGGGTTGAATCTGAAGCTGATGTGAGTAGGTTGGCATTCTCTTCACTTTGTAAACTGTGAATGTAAAAGCTTAAGGATTACCTTTAACTTTTTAAAATCTCTTAGGCTTTAAATAAACATGTTTCTTAAGAAAGCTTATTCTTAATTTCTTAAGAAAGCTAATTCTCACACATCGTTATGGTTTGGAACTTTTGTCAAGATACCATAATCTGATTATTTTCTCCACGATGTAAACCTTGACAGGAAGGATATTGGTTAAGTATACCAACTATCTCCCAACAGAATGGGACGGAAGGTTGTAAAAGGAATGCACCGAACAAATATTTACACTTTGTGTGTGTGTGTGTGTGTGTGTGTGTGTGTTTTGGTTTTGTTGTTGTTGTTTTTTAAGATTTTATTTATTTATTTGACAGAGAGAAATCACAAGTAGACGGAGAGGCAGACAGAGAGAGAAAGAGAGGGAAGCAGGCCCCCCGCTGAGCAGAGAGTCCGATGCGGGACTCGATCCCAGGACCCTGAGATCATGACCTGAGCCGAAGGCAGCGGCTCAACCCACTGAGCCACCCAGGCGCCCTGTTGTTGTTTTTTTGTTGTTTCTTTTTTTTTTCATAGATTCCCAGGGTGGACAGAGTCTTTGGAAAGCCAAATCCTCATTCCAGTCTTCAGGACAGATGAAAAAGCTATAAACTTTTCCCCTTAGAATCCAGGTAAGGACATTTTACAATCTGCTTTAAAACTTACTCTAGCCATTAACAAGATTTCTAGTTAAGGGGCTCCTTGTCATTAAACTGCTTTTGTATTACTGCCAATTTAGTAGCTTCCCTCCCTCTTGAGAGGAAATGTGAGCAGCCACTCACTGTCCCCTGTGTGTGTGCAGAATTGTGGGCTGCAGAGACCTCCCTTCTGACCGCAGTGTGGTCTAAGAAATACTTGCTCCATTTCTCCCATCGTTTCTTATTGCAGAAATAGCTGAAATCAACTGTAACTTAGGGCCTGCTTCTCAAAGTGTAGCCCAAAGTCAGTAACATCAAAGTCCTAAGGATCTCGTCAGAATCTTATGAATAAGATTCTGCCTTTTAAGGGGATACTCAGGTGAGTCACAAGGACATTAATGTTGGGGAACCACTCACTGCATTAGGAGACTCTCTGGAATCATTATCCATGGCTGACAGGCCTTTAGAATGCTCTCCCCCAATGGCTGTCTCTTCATGCTTGTGTCTTTCTCTTACACATCTTCAGATTTGTATAGTCCAGCATAATACCTGGAACATGGCCCTTTAATTTGCATTAATGCCACAGCTCCGTCCATGTCTACTGAGTAAGTCCTAGGATTGGCACATGTCACAGTATAATCTTAACTGCACTGTGAGATATTCATGCGAGTGATTTTTCTGGAGTTTGACTGTAACCACTATTTTAGGCCACGTGTCATGAAACAGAGAATACTATTCCAAACTGATAACCTCTTTGTTTCACCTGGAATGATCTCTCCTTTTCTATACAGAGCACGTCTGTGATTCCCCATTCCCACGTTTCTGGGATTCAGATGATCTTGTGCTGTTTAATTACCGTGTTATGTCTTACTTAACTTTTATCCCAAGTGATCCCTGCTGGTGGCAGGAGGCATCTTTAGAGTAATTGTTGTATTTTACCTTTATCCTTCAGCTTTCACCAAAGTGACACTTGAGATATTTTCAGTAGTAAAAGGAAGGCTACAGGGTTTTTTCCTCCATCAGCATCTTTAAGAGTTCCCCACCCCCCTAGTTGTAACAGTAGCATTTTTTTGGATAAATAAATGACAAATAAAGCATTAACATCATAGATAACGTTCGCTTATTTTTAGCCCAATATATTTTTTCTTTCACTTGCACTCTACCCCTGCATGCTTTGGAAGTAAAAATGACAGGTTTTCCTCCTATCCAAGTACTAACCAGGCCCGACCCTGCTTAGCTTCCGAGATCAGACGAGATCGGGCGCGTTCAGGGTGGTATGGCCGTAGACAAAAATGACAGGTTTTCCTAAGAACATTTCTACTTTCTCTTGCTGCTTGTTTCCCGCATAGTCCTATCGTAGTCTGTTCAAAGGTACGGTGTTTTGTGGAGGGATGAGGATGAATTATTCCTGTTCTGCGCAAAGAAAGTTATTTTACCTGTTGCCCAAATTAAAAAGAGGCGAAGAATACTGCTTGATTCTAACCTGTCAGCAAGAGCTCAGGAGAAAGGAGTTTCCTAATGAGTTGGAGAAGTGCATTTCTAAAACATCTGTCGACACTCAAATCAGACTAAAGATCAGTACCAGTGTGAAACAGAGTTCAATTTTAAAAATTAACATATAATGTGTTGTTTCAGGGGTACAGATCTGCGAATCATCAGTCTTACACAATTCACAGTGCTCACCATAGCCCATACCCTCCCCAATGTCCAACACCCAGCCATCCTATCCCTACTCACCCAACCCCCAGCAACCCTCAGTTTGTTTTGTGAGATTAAGGGTCTCTTATGCTTTGTCTCCCTCCTGATTCTATCTTGAAACAGAGTTCAATTTTGATCTCTAATTTCTCCAAAATCAGTAGGGAAGGAAAATCACAGCTAGACTGGTGGCTTTCCATTTCTGTTGGAGAATGCTCAGGTGAAGTGTTATAAACACTCTGAATGATCTTGATATTATCTTGTGTGTAATGCCCTCGTGTGTATATTTCCTAGAGGGGCTAAAGTGGAGGGAGATAAAACACTTTTGTGGTTGCCAAAATTTCGGTAAGAAGCCTGGGACTTTCTGAGAGTTGCTTGAGTAGGCTGTAGCCTTGAGTTGAATTCAAGATGTAAAGGGTCACTGCAGATACTTATCAGGAGAGAAAAGAATCCATGATTGCTAAAATTGTGGCAGGCTGCATTCTGCTACAAACACCCATGGTTGTCTCCCCTCAGTGACCATCCTGAAGGACACAACAGTTCTTATATGGATAAAAAGCACCTCAGAGGATGTCTCCAAGACATGTGAGTGAGGCATGATTTTTTAAAAGGTCTCTTCAAGCTTGAAACACCTAAGTAGATGTTGAACAAATATGTGCAGTGAGATTAGAGCTCCGACTCAGAAGCTACCTACAAAAAGGTAATCTGGCATCTCCCTACATTTTTAGATTTGTGATTTTACTTATAGAACGTGAAAAGCATTGCATTATCCCACTCATCTGTGGAAATGTGTGAGTTTTGTTTTCTTTTTATGGTTCGTATTTTGGGAGAATGGTTGATTTTGGGGTCAGTATTGGTTAGACTCTAAATCTGATCCCTTGGAATCAGGGATTTCTCCCCCCATTGGCCAAAGAGTGAACAACTCTTCTGCTGGCTGTAGGAATATTAAAAGTTATTCTCTTAGATCTGGTTGATTTTAGTCAAGTGATGGAATTTTCAAACAAGCAGTGCTGAAGTGCTGTTGCCTCATATTGTCTTTGTCTTTGAAGCTGGAACTGTAGATTCTTCCCAGGGATGCTTGTCTAGAGGCGTGGAAACCAACGTACATGCAGTCGAATTTCAGTATTGACTTTAGGTTAATTAGCACTATTTGAGATTGAGGAGAAGAGACTGTCAACAGAGACTCTTGAAAGTTAAAATACAAGTTTTGATTACCACTCCGTGCCTATTTTCCTGAGAGATAGCTACTGTCAGCCTGGAAAATCACAAACCCTTTTTCCTTTCTTCCTCACTTTGATTCCACATATTCCCTTTAAAAATTAACTTTTCTCTTTAATGCCCAGTTCAGGTGATCTATGACACATCCTTATTTCAAGGTTTGTCTCTCTGTAGTTCATTAGACAAAGGAGATTTCAATGTCACAGGAACCTTTATTCATTTAGGGGAAGAAAAGGCCTCCTTTAAAATAGTAAATGAGAGGATCTGGAAAAGCAAAGATACTTTTTTTCAAGACATTTTCTGTCACTTAGATCAATGTTA
Organism: Neogale vison; assembly: GCF_020171115.1. Taxonomy (NCBI): domain Eukaryota; kingdom Metazoa; phylum Chordata; class Mammalia; order Carnivora; family Mustelidae; genus Neogale; species Neogale vison. Next base: position 229,486,689 of record NC_058091.1, on the reverse strand, counting down.
AGACCGTTAATGCTTTGATTTATGTTTGGGGGTAAGAGAACAAAGGAATCACACTTGATTAGAATCGGATTCCCCATGGATTATCAAGTAGAGGCATTAGAACATCTGATTCAGAGACCATTTTGTAATCATGCATTTGTGTAGCCTATTGATAAAAGAAAAGTGTTGTGCTGTGATTTCCCTATCTTGTTCCAGGCCAAAGCCCTGGCTAGCTTCTTCTAGCTGTGACCTTTGAAATGGATTTTAGCACTTACTTCCAATACCAGAGTAGGAATCCAAATATCTTCAAGGGCACCATGGCAGTGCAAAGTGACTGGTGACAGGGATCTGTGACAGCCCTCTCTGGCCAGCATCTATTGCCCTCCCACAGAGTCAGTGCCTTCTAAGTGCACCTGCTGTGCTTTCTGCTTTCTCCCAACATAATCCTCATCTTGTTGCTTTGTAATGGTTTGGTCCTCTTCTGTCTTTTCTAGTTCCATGAGGAGAACAGCTGTAATGGCTTTGCTCAGGGCCTGGCATGCCTAGGGCATCACTTAATATGTGCCTGATTAATAAGGAGACAACAAAGAGACTGATGGAAGCAGCTTGTGAGGCACATGGACTTAGAGTGCTGTACTTAGATCACTTTCAGAAGTAGAAAAGAAGAGAAAATGAAGCCTTTATACTGATACAGATTTTCTCATTCTGTGTAACAACTCCTGTAAGTTTGATTCAGTTATCTGTTTGGGAGGTAATATGGACAGGGCCATTTGAAGTTCAGTAGAAGGTAGCCTATCAGTGAGGGCAAACTTCTATGCATGACATACATACAGATTTTGAAGAGTCTTTCTTGGATTAAACAAGAAGAAATGAGATTTTTAGGGGCGCCTGGGTGGCTCAGTGGATTAAAGCCTCTGCCTTCGGCTCAGGTCATGATCTCAGGGTCCTGGGATGGAGCCCTGCATTGAGCCCCACATTGGGCTGTCTGCTAGGGAGGCGAGAATTCTACCACTGAACCACCAATGCCGGCTGTCTGCTAGGCAGGGAGCTTGCTTCCTCCTCTCTCTCTGCCTGCCTCTCTGCCTACTTGTGATCTGTCTCTGCCAAAGAAATAAATAAAATCTTAAAAAAAAAAAAAAAAGAAAGAAAAAGGAAAAAAGACCTGATTTAAAAAAAAAAAAGAAAAAGAAATAAGATTTTTAAAAGCATCTCTTGCAATGAATTTTGGAACACTGAAAAAAAATTAACTTAAAAGAAAAATATCTCTTGCACCTAGAGCAAGCAATGTTTTAAAATATCCCTCTGGGTCTAAGGGAAACATAGGGTTTGTTTTTAAAGTATCAAACAGAACATATTTCTTAGACACCCATTGTTTTCTCAGCCTGATCTAAAAATGTGTAGTTAGAGCAGAGTAGAAGAAATGGTTATGGGGACCAGAGTTGATAATGCAGTTGGGGTGGGAAATGCCTACAACAAAGAGGGGCATGATCAATTGCTTATCATTTGGAAATATTTTATGCTAAATTATGTTTCTAATTATATACAAATTCACTGACAACTCCAAATAAAAAAAAAACTCATATAAATAAAATTTTGATATACTAAAAAATGTATTATTGAAGTTCAGTCTGACGTTTTGACCAATAGGGATTGGAAACTAGAAACTGAGACTTTTTTTCCAAGTTCTTTGTGGACTACAGAAAATGCTCAATTCTTTGGAATTTTCAGATGACCAACTCCTCTGAAGAATAGCAGTAAACAGCTGATCTTTATTTAAGGTATTTTGATCAGTTTTCTAGCTCAGTACTGATCCTACTGATGAGGATCTATAAATCAGGATATATGCAGCCAGTAGAAAATCTGTAATAAACACAGAGGCACTTCTCCCTTGTGCCTCAGACTTCTGCCCCTCTGATTCCTTCCCCACATTCCATAAGATCCCAAGCCGTTAGAATGCTAGTCTCCTTTCTCCTTTGCCATATTCTTTAACAAAGCAGCACACTCAATTTTCTAATCTTGTTATTCTCTTTTGTTCCTGGGTGCTACTTTCTGGGCTGATTCTCAAAATCCTTGCCTCTGCTTTGCTTTCTCTAGGTGGCTGCCCTTGCTAATTTTTTTGACCTCCTCAACTGTATAAAGGTCATCTGTCTGCTGCCCTATCTAAGTTCATTTGTGCAATGAGCAAAGATGCAGACTGTTAGCTCTATCAAATCTCTGTGTGTAAGAATGCTGGGACAGTATGCTGTCTTTAGAGTGAGACAGTGAACCAAGTAATTCCCTGGAATGTTTTCTGAGATTCCATTGTTAAACTCTAGTTTCTCATTAATGGCTCTAAATCCTCAAGATTGGAATTTTAAAATTCTTTTCTGTGTGTGTGTGTGTGTGTGTGTGTAGGGGTAGGATGGAGGCATTGGGGGTAGTTGAGGGGGCAGTGAGCACTGTTATTTGAAGGTATTTAGGCTCTAAGGCAAAATCTAAAAATAAAGCATTTTGCTAGGAAGAAAAAAAAATGGAATGTAACTCTGAGTTATTGATTTATAGTGCAGTGCAGTTTTCATTTGTGACTTGCTCAATAAAAATTTAATGAGACCTTTTCTGCACCAGCCTCTATACTAGGCACTGGGTAGTTAGACACAAAGCTTATCTGGAGGAAGCAACTGCCCCAAGACAGACAGGTTATTCTAAGTGATGCTGTGAGTGGAAATACTTGCAAAACATTATTGTAGTAAGCTTGTTGAGGGCAGAGTCTGTATCAAATTTACCTTTGTGAGTTCAGCTCCTAGCTCAGTGGTTGGCACATAGTAAGTACTTGATAAATATTTAAAGATTGATTAAGTGTATGTATGCATGAGTTCTGCCCCCTCCATCTTTTTTGTCTTTGTTAACCATCTCTTATTTTGATATGTAGCTTTGTGTCTCTGAGACTGTTTTATGAATGCTTCCTTTATCTTCTATAGATCGCTATTTGGCAGCTTGTTTTAGATCATTGATATTTATTGATAAATGAGTTCGTAGCCATTCAGCACCTTGGCTTGCCATAACAGAGTAAGCAGGTTGAAAACTAATTGGGATAAATAGAACAGCTTTCAGATGCCAGTGTTTTGTAGATGATTCTCATGTGAGGTTCTCATATTTGATGGGGATGACATGGGAAAAGAAAGCTGAAGAAACCAACACCTTATACTTTGTGTCCTTCTTTAAGAAGAGGCAATTAAGTTGTGCCTGGTGGCTCAGTTGGCTAAACATCTGACCCTTGGTTTTGGCTCAGGTCATGATCTCATGGGTAATGGGATGTAGTCCCATGACCAGTCTGTGCTCAGTGGGGAGTCGGCTTGAAGATTCTCTCCCTCTGCCCTTCCCTCCACTTGTGCATGCTCTCTCTATAAAATAAATAAATAAATCTTTTTAAAAAAGCAGTGACATAAAAGAAAAAACAACCACCTACCCATTGACATTCATGCCCATATAATGTGAAGCTTTGATAAAATGGCCATGGATATTTTGGGTCAGATTAAAAAAAAAAAAAAAGGCAATATCCTCCTCCCATCCCTTTTTTCAGTTTTTGAAATTATAAAATGCTTCATAAATACAAAAGAAAATAGATAATATAAAACAATTACAAAATGAACCCCCCCCCCACATAGAAATGGCAAATGTATACTATAGTGTCATTCCACCTGACCCTGGGCCTCTTCCCGGTTCTATCTTCTGCCTCCTACACAGAAATGACCACTGTTCTGAACTAAATACCTGAGTTGTGATGTATTTATAAATCGAAATCACACAGTAGTGAAAAAGGATGAACTACTAACTCACACATCAGCTTGACTGATTCTCAAAGATACACTGTTGAGTGAAAGGCAAGCCACAGAAAAAATGTATACAATATGACAGCATTTACATTAGCTTAGATTTCAAAAGAATATAAAATGTAACAGTATGTCATCTGGAGATGTATAAACATATTGTAAAACTATAATGAAAAACAGTCATTTTTAAACACATGTATATTTTTTAAAGTATATTTTTCTTAAAACTTCCTTTGCTCTCTTAGAATATATTGGTGGTTACATGAGATCATATTCGTGCAAACAGGAAGAAAGTTTCATTCGTTATCCTGGCTGGCTGGATGGAATGGAATACTGACAGACCAATTAAATGAAAATTTAGTAGCTTCAGGGAATATTTTCCTGTCATTTGAATTTTCCTGCAAATTTAGGCAACATCACAGGATGTTTTTAAAGGGTACATTTATGTGCTACAGTTCTTTTTATAGAGCTACAAAACTGAAAAGGTCAATCTAAAGGCTCCATGACCCATTTTCACTTTGGCTTATTAGATTTGTGGTGAACTTCCTGGATAAGTAGTAAAGGTAACACTTAACTTGTAATAGTGTGAGCAACATAGAGGAAATATCAGTGACTAGCATATAGGCTGGAGCAGAAAACACAGGCTATCAATTCAGTGTAAATTATCTTATAAAAATTGGGGCAAAACAAGCTAAAGTTAAATGTTTAATGTGCCAGGTTCTGTGATATGTCCTTTTCTTGTTTAATCTTTTTGATGTCCCCTCTAGGTAGGCGTTATTATCCTTGGTTATACAAATGAGGACACTGATGTTTACAGGGATTAAATTACTTGTCAAAAGTCATAAAGTTGGTACATGACAAGGCCAGGATTTTAATTCAGTTTCACTTGATTCTCACCACCTAGCTATCTCCAAAACTTAAGTTGGTTATCAAGGAGGAATAAAATGAGCTTTATTTTAGGTGTGTGGTGTGCTCTTGATTAAAATACCAAATGGAAAAATAAATGCCAATTTAGAAATATTCGTGCTTCCTCTTCAAATCTTCATGTAGATGGGAAGCTATTATCAATTAAATAATTGTTATTTATTGGCCAAAAGGTGTAGCCCTGAGACCTAGGGACTTAGAAAAATTTGAACATGGAGTCAGAAGACTTGGGTTTGAGTTCTTCTCTGGCCATGATTAATTGAAATGATATGACCCACTAAAACTTGGTTTATTGAGCTCTGCCTTGTTGGGGCTCATTACCTCCTTACCACTTCCATTTCCATCCCCTTCAATCCAATAGGCAACCATTCTAATGTGTTCAATATTCATCCTTTAATTTGTAAGTGTTACAAATTTGAATTGGAATTTTGTGTGTAGTTGTTATTAGGACCCTTCACGTTTATTTTGGTTTCCTCCCTTTCAGATAGGGTCACATTTCTAGGCTCCCTTGGGATTGGGCATGGCCATGTGACTTGTTTTGACAGTGAGACATCAGTGTAATTAGTATGCATCATTTCTGAAAGGAAGACTTTGAAAGTCAGGGCGTGGGAGACTGCATTTTCCTCTTCTTACTGCAGTGACCATTGGTGATTCTGAGCACCTAATCAAGGTTTTGTTATTTTATTCTGAAATGTGTATTAGTGCCCTATTATCTAGAGGTCTTCTCATGAAGTCAGGAATCATGTACTGTCATTTGTACTGTATTTGTGTGTTTTTATTTTAATTTTCCTTCCTGGTTGTGTTTCATTCATCTGTTACCTATGACTTTATATTATTCTCTGATATATATAAACTCTGATGGAACTTCATATGGGTGTTACTTGTTAATTAGTACATTGGTCTCTCTCTCTCTCTCTTTCTGTCACTGCATCTGTCTCTCTCACACACACACTTACCTCAAGGAAAGCTGGGTCCAGAGGAGTTCTAACTCAGATCTGCACAGCACAAAGTAAGTGACTACAATTAAAGGTCTCATGATGTATTTTCTATCCATCCTCAAAATACAAAAGCCTTTTGTTTCTAAGTGAATTTGCAAACCTCTCAGAACTTCCTCCTGTGTGTTTCCAGGATGGCATGTTTTATGGTATCTAGGAGTTATGCTTTCCTAGTATTTAATGGATTTAGCTGATTGCAGTTTGTTTTATCTGACTCATGCTTGGTCTAATTATTTTGTATTATTTCTAAAAGATTTTATTTTAAAAGTTTTTTTTTTTTAATTTAAAATCAACTATTTAACATATAGTGCATTATTAGTTTCAGAGGTAGAGTTTAGTGATTCATCAGTTGCATATAATACCCAGTGCTCATTACGTCAAGGGCCCTCCTTCATGTCCGTCACCCAGTTACCACTTCCCCCATTCTCCCCCATCCAGCAGTCCTCAGTTTGTTTTCTGTAGTTAAGAATCTCTTATGGTTTGCCTCCCTCTCTGTTTTCATCTCATTTTATTTTTCCTTCCCTTTCCCTATGTTAATCTGTTGTTTCTTAAATTCCACATATGAGTGAAATCATATGACTTAACTTTCTCTGACTGACTTATTTTGCTGAGCATAACACCCTCTTGTTCCATCCACATCATTGCAAATGGCAAAATTTCATTCTGAAAGATTTTATTTTTAAATAGTCTCTACACCCAGAGTGGGACTTGAACTTAAAACCCTTAGATCAATCTAAGTGTTGTATGCTCAGTTCACTGAGCTAACCAGTGCCCCTAATTTTTTTTCTATTGTGAACATTAGAGAAACTTATATAATCATTTTCTCTGCCATACTGTCACTACCATTATTCTTTAAGTCAAATTTGCCACAAGACAGTAAAGTTTAGGTTATTATATTCAAAGTGTTTGTGGAAATAATTCAGAGAACACTATGTACAGAGATCGGATAGATAACCTGGTACTACAATTCTTAGTTCCCTTTAGAAAAATAGTGTTTTGGGACGCCTGGGTGGCTCAGTTGGTTGGGCGGCTGCCTTCGGCTCGGGTCATGATCCCAGTGTTCTGGGATCGAGTCCCACATCGGGCTCCTTGCTCGGCAGGGAGCCTGTTTCTCCCTCTGCCTCTGCCTGCCTCTCTGTCTGCCTGTGCTCACTCGCTCTCTCTCCCTCTATTCCTGACAAATAAATAAATAAAATCTTTAAAAAAAAAAAAGAAAGAAAAATAGTGTTTTTCTGTAATTACTCTGTTAACTCCCAGTTTGCATAAATATAATAAGCATCCTGATACCGAATTGGGTTCCAGTTTACATGCACCATTGTAGTCTGTGAACAAAGAAAATCACACAGACCTCAATCCTGCCATTAGGAGATTTCAAGTAAAATGAATAAGCTACTTCTCTAATCTCCCCCCTAAGTGTCTTGTAGTGGTTTTGTCATACTGTTCTTTTGTTGGCTTAACTCTGTAAGAACTTGGGACACTCTTCCCCAGCTTCATTGGCCTCTTGCTGTCCTGGCTGTTTTCCTTTCTGTCTTGTAGCTCCTGTTCTGCTACTTCTCCTATTCTTAGGCCCATCTTCCTCCACATGGATATTGGTTTGGGTAATTACTCAAAGCTCGAGTCTAGACCTCCTCCTCATACATTGCATAATTTCTCCCAAGGCAGTATCATCCATTTCCAGGGCTCCAAAGACACCTATGTGTAAATGACGTGCAGGTGCCTATTTTTTTCCTCTCATCCAAGATCCATTCTTGAATAGCCAGTTGTGTACATGGCATTTCCATCAGGATGATTCAAAGAGAATCGAAACTAATATGTCTAAAACTGAATTCATGATGGTGCCTCCATGTCTTTCTGTAGCTGGGGGAAAGTCAGGGAGAATTCTTGTGGGTGTGTGTTCTCCCCTGGTTTCCATGGTTTGTGTGGTGCAACTGGCTCCCTTCAGATGGTCACCAGATCCCTAAAGAAAATGCTTTCTGAGCCTGGAAAGGAATGAAACAGAAGATCAGATGCCTTTGGTACCTGTCTTACATATTCTCACTGACCCCAAAAGTCACAGAAGAATGTTCCTATATATGTCAGAACTTCCTCTGTCTCTCTGTCTGAGAGCTTTCTTTACATCCAAAGGTATGCTCAGTAGTACTGCAGGAAGGTGGGAGGGCTGGTGATTTACTACCTCAGGAGCAACCCTCGCTCAATAAGAACTGGAATTGTTATGAATATCCAAGCTTCCTCACCTCTTGGGAGAAGAATCTTGAGGTGTGTTTTTTACATTCTCCCAGACACTCGCAGCAGCCATGGACCCCATTGTCCTTATTCTACTAGTTCCTCTCCCACTTTCCCACTCCCTCCCTGTGCCTATTGGTATCACCTCCAGAATAAGTGATTTTCACAAAATTCTTTTCTCAGGATGTGCTTTTGGGAAAACTCAGGCTAAAGTATTCAGTATCACAGGGAACTAACAGCCCACTGCGTGGTCTCCTACTTCCTTTCCCTTCAGTTAACATGCACTGACTAAATTTCCTATGGTTGAGATCATTGAACACCCTTACACTGCCTTTTGGGCAAAGCCTTATGGAAAAAGAACACCAAAGTGAGCTGGTGGATTTACCCACTGCATATGAGTGTCTTGGCACTGGGTATAATCAAAAGTAAAGGAACCTTGAGAAGATAAGTAGAGTGCCAGCCCCTGGCCATCTCTATTACATAGTACTTTTCTAGTGCAGTGTTTCCTGGTAGAAATTTCTCCAGTAATGGAAATGTTCTGTATCTGCCTGGCCAGTTTGTTAGCCAGTGGCTACATGTGACTAATGAGCACTTGAAATGAGACTAGTATGAATGAAGAACTCAATTTTACATTCTGTGTAATTTTAATCAATTCAAATGTGGCTGGTATATGTCTACTGTAATGGACAATGCAGTTCTAGAACTCCTTATCTAAGTGAGTGGTGGTGATACTTTCCATTGTGTATTCTGTACATCAGATAAATAAGAGTCCATTCTAACATTTCCTGTCCCTCACACTCAAAATACAATTCACCACAAGGTCTTGTTAATAGCCACTAATTATCTCTAATTCCTTGGCTTCTTTCTATGGCCCCTACCACCACTGGAAACCAAACTACCATTTTCTGTTACTTTGACTACTGCTGGAATGCCTTCTAGTTTTTCCTCCCTATATTCATTCTCAACTTCCTTTAATCTACTCATTACCTGATAGCTTGGCAAAATACAAATTTTCGTCACCAGGTTAAAACACTTTAATGTTTTTGAATCTATTTTAGATAAAATCCCTGCACTCTCAACATGGCTTACAGAAGCCTTATGTGGCCCTTTCTACCTTTCTTCTAATTTCCCTTTCTCAGGATACATTCCTCATGAACAAAATACCAAGAGCATTAACATTTTTATTTACTTAATAATTAATCTACTAGGACGCCATGTTTTTCATAGGAAAAAATGATTTCACATGTATATACCTTTAGGTACCTATTTTAAGAGTATTAATATTTTTAGGAAAATCATCTATGCCAGTGAAGGGTTTTTTTTTTTTTTGTATATGCTAATAGAACAAAGCTCTGGCAACCTAATGTGATGATGGTAGGTGAGAAGATATTTATGCAAATAGAAGTAAAATGAAAACTTTTGGAAAATAAGTGGGTTCAGAAGGGAACTGAGAAAGACAGGAACTGAAAATGAGATAGGCAAAATTTGAGAGACTGAAGGAATCAGTTTTTCTAATAATTCTTAAAAAGTCAGGGAATTCCCAAATGAGATAGAAGAAGTTCTGGGATGGGTGAAGTTTGAAAGATGCTTGTTAGAGCCTTAGCTCAGGTATGTGGAGTTGTGCTGTCAGCAGTACACAGAGAAAAGACTTGTCAAAGGATTTAATCTAGAGACTAGTAGCTATGAAAGCGTTTCTTCCTGAATTTAAGGGAGTTGACCTGGGGTCATGTTAGAGATAGATCTATGTATCTATCTATCTGTATCTATAGATATATATTTAAATTATATATAATTTATGTAGAAATTTATTATATATTTAGTTATATTTATATTATATATAACTTATGTAGAAATATTAAGCATATTGATATATTTATAATGTTTCATTACCATATAGATTTAACAAATATATCTGTCATTTATCTATGTTTCATTGGAAAGGTAAAAGAGAAATGAAGAGGAAAAAATAGATCTGGTGTGAAAGAAAAAGTATTACAGAGGAAAGGCAATAGGGGATTAAGTCTTTTGACCAAAAGGGGAATAAAATAGGAAAACAAGGATGATCTAGAAAAGACAGAGTAAAAGTACATTGAGTTAAATTACACAAATAGGCTTATGGCTTACATGTATATATTTATTTTTATTTGACCTCTGTACTGTTTGAACTCCAAAATTCCATCATAGTGAAAGTCACTGGTACACAGGATGCTCAGCGTACACGTGTAATCCTGCAGGAGGCGCTGTGGGAAAACACCAGGAAATGCTTTTATGAGAGGAGAGGAGGTAATGTTCAGGGAAAAGTCCCCTGACAACCTAACCAGAAACTACTGAGCATTTCCTGGAGAGACAAGATGAGGAGGTAGTCTTTTCAGTACTTTTCCCCGTACGCATACTCTAACCCACACCAGTCACCCACCCTCCTGACGCCATGACCCGAGTTTCCATCTGGCACACAGTTCCCCTCAGAACATTTACTTCTGTGCCTTTTCCTCAGGGCCTTTCAGGAGAATGACTTCTGATTAATAATTAAATCATGGAGGAATTTATTTAATCATTTAATAATCTATAATTATTGATTAATTTTTCATACTTTTAGCAGTGCATTTTTCTACTATGTTCTAGAGAAATTCTACTTAAAAGAGACACATCTTGGAGACATTTATGTCTTAACCCAATGAAAAGAATCAACAGAGGAAAGATCTCTGAACCAGGGGTGTCAGTGTTGAGATTGGGAAGTCAGGAGGTCTTAATACACCTAATCACATGTGTATCCCTCTTGTGAGAACAAAAACCAGCTGGAATCACATAGCTCACTGTCACTTTATTAGCAGGACACTACTATTCCAAGAAATTCTTGCTTGGGAAGAAAAAGTTAAAAATAATTTAATTAGTTATCTCAAGAATTTATGGAACATCCATTTTGGGTTTTTTTTGTTTTTGTTTTTGTTTTTGTTTTTGTTTTTGTTTTGATAATGGACCATGCAGCTAATCTCCTTAGCCATCTCCATACTAGGTCTCTCTGTGAGATTCAGCTAATAACTTGCCACTCTTCAAGATTCCCTTCGAAATCTCACCTCGTTCCACCTATCCTAACAACTTGTCATGAACTTTGCTCAATCCCAGTCAAGGTCCCTCGCTCTCACTTCCCGCCAATGAGGAATTCACTTTAAACCACACCCCAAACCTCCTAAGAATCTTCTTTTCCTGCTTCTCTCTAGTATGCTACTAAGACTCTGTCAGGGTAGTAGTCCTTCTTGCTGCAGGAACCAATAAACTTGTCTTTGCTTCAGCCACAGGTTCTTTGGGGTGGTATTTTCAGGGACTATGTAGTTGACACACTGGTGCCGATGGGTTTTATGAATAGTGTTTGCACAAGTGTCACACAGTAGATGCTGTTTGGATATGATGTGGGCTTTCTTAATCGAAAGGTCTGATGTTTAAAGATGCTTGTGGACTTCCCAGTACAGGACCTGCCATTAGAATACCAACATCTCTGCTTGGCAACTGTCTTAGGAGTCAGCAAAGAGCAGCCCTCTGGTACTTCCCCATGGCCCATGACCTTGTTGTAATGGAAGCTTTGAGGCATTAGAACTCTGTTTTACTGCCATTTAATCCATTAAGGTTTATCTCCAGAAGAGAAGTATATAAGTTCATATAGAAATGATAAAGCATATTGGGTATTTTTGAAGGGTGAAAAATGTGTTAAAACACCAAATGTTTATGCATTCATTTGTTTAAAATTAGCACTTGAAGTAATGGCTTCAAAGAAAGCATAGAATAATTAGAAAATTCACTCACGCTCATTAGGATGTTTAGAGAGTTGCAATTAATGATTGCAAAGAGAATCATACTCACATAAGTGTCATTCTACTGCAAAGCATGAATGGTTTCCTGAGAGCAGAGGAAAGTTTATTTAACTTTTTGGGATGGCCAGTCCTCCATAATCAAAATGTGGCCTGCCAAGTTAGCAACTTTCACTCTTTATTACATGAATACTTCTATCTCTACTGATTTAATTTTGAAAAATGCACTTACTGCTGATTTGAAAATGCCCCATGCTTGCTTCTGTCAGATTTGGTGATGTAGCTAGAAACCAGAGGGACCACTGATTGTAAGTGGTATTGAAAACAGATTTGTAATTTTGACTTAGGTTGCAAAATGGAACAGAGGCTTTTCTTAACTCACTCTACTAGAACCTGGCCAAGTCCTCCTCAATGAACTCTTCATTTGTTAAAGTGATATTATCTGTAATAAAAATTTCTATTTATAGCATTAATAAATGTACATTAAAAATGGCAGATAGAATTTATTAAGTCTTCACTAAGTGTTCAGGGGGCCCTGTGCTAAGGCTTTCACTGCATACTCAATTTTCATCTTTGCAACACGCCTGTGAGGTGTGTGCTGATATCATCACCATCACACTTATTGACTGACTGAGGCTTTAAAAATTAAATAACCTGCCCAAAGTCACATGGCTAGTAAGTGGCCATGTAGGGCTCACCTCAGTGTTGCTTGACCACAAAGTCCTTCCTTGTTCCCATCATGCCACATTGTGAGATGCCATTCTCTGAAGAGCAAGGACTTATCTCATATTGTAGTTCCCTTAGAGTAACTACCTCTGTACACGTATTACACAAAATATAGTAATGTCTTGATTGATTCAAAAAGCTATTAAGTGACATGAACAGATGGCCGCTGAAAAAATGCTGGAGAGGATCACAGATAATTCAGTGAAAATGCTTTTTATTTCCTCTCAAAAGTGCAAGCTCACTTAGGTGGTTTATCACTTACAAAAACCAAGGTAGCCAAGTTTCTTTCATTCATTTAATAAACTTTTATTCACTGTATGTTTACTGTGGGCTAGACACTGTGCCAAATGCCCTGTAGACAGAGTGGAGAAAAACCACAGTCATCACTTTCAAGTCCAATGGGAGAGACAGAGAGAGATGAGGAATTTAACAATTAAAACACGGTGTGATAAAAACAAAGTAAAAAGTCTAGAAATAGAACTATGTAGCAATTCAATAAGGAAAGGACTGTCTTTTCAACTGAAGGCGTTAAAACAATTGAATATCCACTGGCACAAAAATGAACCTCAACCTAAAACTCACACCTTACACAGTAATTAACTCTAAATGTAACATGTAAATGTGTAAAGCTTTTAGAAGAAAACATAGAAAATATTCTTGACTGAGGGTTTAGCAAAGAGTTTGTATGTGACACCAGAAGCACGGTCAATAAAACAAAATCCATAAATTAGACTTTATGAAAATGACAAACTTTTGCTCTGAGAAAGATCCTTTTAAGAGAATGAAAGGAAGATATTTTAAGAGAATGATAGAAATATTTGTTAATCACACTATCTGATAAAGGACTTGTAGTCAGAATATATAAAGAACTATCTGGGGGCACCTGGGTGGCTCAGTCAGTTAAACATTTGCCTTGGGTTCAGGTCATCATCTCAGAGTCCTGGGATTGAGCGCCACATTGGGCTCCCTGCCCAGGGGGAGCCTGCTTCTCCCTCTCTTTCTTGCTCTTGCTCTTTCTCCCTATCTGTCACTATCTCTGTCTCTCTCTGTCAAATAAATAAAATCTTAAAAAATAATAAGTATTAGAAAAAAGAGAAAAAAAAGCACTGTCTAAACTCAATAATGAGAAAACAACTCAGTCAAAAAATGGGCAAAAAATCTTGATCTTCACTAGAAAGGATATACAGATGGCCAGTAATCTCCTCAGCCTCATGAGCCATTAGACTACTTAAAGCCATAATTAGGTATCACCACACACCTATAATAAAAGCTAAAATAAATACCAACAACTTCAAGTTTTGGTGAGGGTTCAGAGCAACTGGATCTCTCCTACATTGCTGGTGATAATGCAAAATAAAGCATCTGCCCTGCAACAAAGTTTGTCAGTTTTTTTTTTGTTTTTTTTTTTTTTTAGATTTTATTTATTTATTTGACAGAGATCACAAGTAGGCAGAGAGAGAGAAAGGAGGAGGAAGCAGGCTCCCTGCTGAGCAGAGAGCCCGATGTGGGGCTTGATCCCAGGACCCTGGGATCATGACCCGAGCCAAAGGCAGAGCTTTAACCCACTGAGCCACCGAGGTGCCCCAAAGTTTGTCAGTTTTTAATAAAGTTATATTTACTATATGATCCAGCAGTCACCTTCCTAGATGTGTATCTTAGAACAATTGAAACTCAAGTTAACACAAAAACCTATTCACAAATGGTCGGAGAAGTTTGTTTATTTATTTTTTATTTATTATGTTATGTTATCTATCTATTTATTATGTTAATTAATTAAAGTCTATTTATATTTATTATTTAATCAATTAATTTAAGTTTATTATTTATGTTACTTTATTTATTTATTTATTTATTATGTTACATTGGTCACCATACAGTACATTATTAGTTTTTGAAGTAGTGTTCCACGATTCATTGTTTGCATATAACACCCAGTGCTCCATGCAATATGTGCAGAGAAGCTTTATTTATAATACCCATCGAACTTGAAACACTCCCCGTATCCTTCATGGGTGAGCAGGTAGACCAACTATGATACATCCATACAATGGACTACAACTCAGCAATTGGAGGGAATTAACTATTAATAGACACAACAACTTGGCTAAATCTCAGGGGTATTATGCAGAATAAAATAAGTCTTAAAAGGTTGTAAAGTCTGTGATTCCATATGTATGAAAATTTTGAAATAACAAAATTATAATGATGCAAATCTATTCTTGAGATAAAATTTTATAGAAACACACAACACGAGGTGCATGTAAAATCTAAAGAAACCTGAGTAAGGTGTGTGGTTAAGCGTGACATTACCAATGTCAGTTTCCTGGTATTGTTAATGTACATGGTTATGTAAGATGATTTCGTCAGGGGAAGCTGGGTGAAGAGAGTATTGGAATTTTTTACTATTTTTGTAACTTCCCATTAGTCTAAATTTATTTCAAGGTAATTTTTTTAAAGTAAAGATAGTTGAGGATGTTATGAGGGTATAGAGATGGAAATAAAAGATCTCTATTTATTTGGGGGATAAAGGAATAGTAAAAATGTTGGGAAAAAACACAAGAGGCAGTAACAGTTAGCTGAATGTTCAGAATGAGAGGTCTGCCCAGCAGGATAAATTTGCTCCCCACACAGGTGTCTCCATGGCCAGCATGTGGTCCAGGGGCTCTTCTTTCCTCTTGGGAACACAACAAATCCTCCTAACTGAGGATTCTGCTTCCTCCTTTGTTCACCCCAATGACCTGAATGTTTCTTTTGAAATGGAAATCAGGTAAAAAGCTCACCTTCCACTTGGAGTAATAGCCCCTTCCTTGCAATGGCTTCTGCAGTGGTCCCGCACCACCTTACCTCTCTGACCTCTGGTCTGGCTACTCCCCCTACACACCTCTGATCCAGCCTCAGTGGCCTCTTTGTCGCTCCTTTACCACATCAGGCAGCATCCAGTTCCAAGTTCTCATTAGCTGTTCCCTCTGCCTAGCATCTTCTTCCCCCTTGTCTGCATAGCTCATTCCCTCCTCTCCTCCAAGTATCTGTTCAGCTCTCTGCTCTTACTGGGGCCACCCAAAAAAGACTTTAAAATTATAGTGAATTCCAGCTAGCCTCTCCTATCTCTCTTCCCCAGTTTATTTTTTTTCCCTAGTCCTTGTAACCTTCAATGTTAGCACATTTTATATCATCTATCTATCCATCTATATCTTTTTTTCTTCCACTACATCATAAGCTCCATGAGGACAGAAATGTATGTCTACCATTTTGTTTTCTTCACTGCTTTATCCCTAACACTTGAAATCCTTTTTTTCTTTCAACAAACTTATCTGAGACTCTGTATTCATTTCCTATTGCTGCTGTAACAAATGACAGCAAATAAATTACACAGATTTATCTTACTGGTTCTGGAGGGGAAGATAATCCAACATTGGTCTTGCAGAGCTAAAATCTGGATCTAGATGCCAGTAGGGCTGCATTCCTTTTGGAGGCTCAGGGGACGGAGTCCGTTTCCTTGCCTTTCTCAGCACCCTGAGTCTGCCTGTGTTCCATGTTACATGTCCCCCTCCCCCAGCATCACTCCTTCTTTGGCTGTCATTATCTTATCTTCTATCTCTTTGTGACCCTCATTTAGAATCCTTGTGATCCCATTACATTGTGACTACATTGGGCACATCTCCATGATGAAGGGGAATGTTTACATTTCAAGATCTTTAACTTAATCATATCTAGATTTTTTTTTTTTTGTATGGCATAACATATGCGCAGATTCTGGGGATTAGGAATAGACATCTTTGGTGGAGGCATTATTTTACCAGAGGGCCTATTATTTGTTAGGGCCTATTGTATGTCTGGTATAAGCCAGTCAACAATAAATAAATCAAAAATAAACAAGATAATTTTAGCTATTAATAAAGGCAATACAGAAAATGAAGGAGGGTGATCTAATAAGCTATTAATAAAGGCAATACAGAAAATGAAGTAGGGTGATCTAATAATCTAATGTGTAGAGAACAACTGCAGGGATAGAAATGGAAACCTCTGAGGATGAAAATTTGAGAGAGAAAAAATGATGACAAAGAACCAACCACCATGATCGGAGAGAAGCTCACCTCAGGGAGGGAAGAGCAAATGCAAAGCAGGGATCTTGTGTCTTGTGGCATGGGTGCATACCAGCATGGTAGGACTGAGACCGGGAAAGTACACAGGAATCAAATTACCCAGCTCTTCTGGGCCTCACGAGGGCCTCTGATTGTATTTGGAGGTTGATGGTAAGCCCTTAGAGGGCTTTTGAAAGGGGAGTGATCTATACTGATTTATATTCTTAAAAGATGACCATAGCTATGGAAAATGGATTACAGGAGGCAAGAATGGATGTAGAAGACCTGTTATAAAGCTACCACTGATGGTAGTCCAGGTAGAAGGTCACAGTTTCTTAGATAAGGGTATAAGCCATGGAAGTACACACACACACACACACACCTGGATGTATTTAGCATGTATCTCATTGGTAACACCCATATGTATACCTATGATAGAATTATTTGCCTATGGGAACAAAAGATTATTCTAAGAATTTTGGCCTGAGAAGTGGTGTCTATAACAATGCTATTTACTACGGGAATTTAAAGAGTGGATTTGTGGGAGTGATGCTGAGGGTTCTGTTACAAACCCCCCAAGGGGCCATGTGGGGAGGACTTTAGCTATATGCATCTGAGGCCCAAAGGAGCAGCCAGGGCTGGAGCATTTGGGAGTATAATGTAGCTTAGATGGCACTTAAAGGCATGGGAGTGGATAAGATCATTTAGAGAGAGAACAGGGGTAAAGTGATTATGGCAAGCTCCAGATAGCAGTAATAATAATAGTAAATTCTTATATAACACTGAGTTTGCTAAGCCCTGTACTTTGATCTTTACATATATTAGTATATTTAATCCTTGCAACAACTCAGTGAGGCCGTTTCTATTATTAACATACTCTATTTTGTAGTTGAGAATACTGAGGTAAAGAGTTCTGAAGGTCATACAGCTAACTAACAGGACAAACCGGGATTTAGACTCAGGAAGTCTAATATGACAGTCCGTGGTCTCAAACATTGAGTTTATACAATGTTGTTTCCATCTTAAGTAGAGTCTGGATGTGAAGCAGGAGAGTGAGTTTCTTCTTGTCTTGCAGAGTTGAAGAAGGACTCTCAAGGACAAAGGAGAGTGAGCAAAGCGATGGAGTTTATTAAGCAAGGACACAGAAAAAGCTCTCAGGAGTGAGAGGGGTCCTGACCTGATTGCCAATGAGGGCTTTTCATCTCTGGCCTTTTATTAGGTCTTTACCAGGAAACGGGCTGGTGGTTGTTAGGTCATTGGTCTGGAAGTAGACATGATGCACAGACACTGTATGAGAGTTTTTGTTTCTGGGACATCGATGATCTATAGATAGGCATTGATAGTTCTGGTTAATCTTTATAGTGAAATTTTCTTCTGAGGCCTGACCAGTTTTTATGATTACTTTTATTTTCTGTGTTCACAATGTAATTATTAGAAAAAACATTTTAACCCTAGTAATTGGGATAGGATGGTCTAAATTTTCCTGATCTCTGTATTTGTTCTGTCTCAGTGTCTTTATATCTGAAATACCCTCAGAACCTAGGCAGGGGCCTCCTATAGGTATAGGCCTATAGGCCTGCCTATACCTGAGCCCTATCCCTATTCAGATGAATGTAAGATTATGGACTAAGTTGTTATAGTTTACACTTGCTCAGTGTTCTATTATCTGAAGCAACTACTCTGATGCAGATTGGACCTGGAGTTGGCAGTCAGCAAAATTCAGTGGTGAGAGAGTCCACTTCCACAAAAATATGTTCTTTCCTTTCTTTTTTTTTTTTTAAATTTTATTTATTTTAAGGAGAGAGAGTGTGAGCAGGGAGAGAGGCAGAGGGAGTGGGTGAGAATCTTAGGCAAACTCCCAGCTGAGCACGGAGCCCCATGACTGGGACGGGAGAGAGGGGATTGATTGATCTAATGACCCTGAGATCATGACCTGAACTGAAACCAAGACTTAGCAGGCTGAGCCACCCAGGCATCCCTGTTCTTTCCTTTCAATGTGCTCTAACTTTACATTTTTAAAGAACTTTTTCATCCCTAGAACCAAAGTTCTTTATGCTGTGATGGGGTGGGATTTGATAAAATGCATTATGCATGTTTTTTATAAATAGACTTACCAACAACTCCTAGGAAATTCTGTGGTTCCCTGAACCATTGCTTGATAATCTGTTCACTTATCATGACAAACAACCCATCTTTGAAAGGATAAAGTATCTGGAATCAATTCCTAAGATGAATCACATTTTAATAATTACATAAGATTACTCATAAATTCAAGGGAGTTAGATTTGAAAAACTAAATAAAAATCAAATCAACCCAACTTATATTTTGCTTACAGCATGTTCTTATATACACCCACAACATGTTTCTTTTGTGAACACTCAACCTGAAGATACACTGAAGGGAAATTTCCATTTCTGTGACTTTGTCAGTGACACAGTCTGGGTAGTGATACGCAATGTTCTTATTTCACTGTGTGGGACACAGCAGAGTTTGCTGGCTAACTGACTAATGAGTGTCTGTTCAAGACAATCTAGAGACCAGTGTCTAAAGAGTGAGTCAAAGGGCAGATGTCCCAAGAGAACCACTGACAAGTCTGAGTCTCCAGGGTCTCAGGATAAGGGCAGTGATAATGATAAAGCTGCCTCTGATTCAGTATGTACTTCGTGGGTAGTGATTCATCAAAGTCATTCACTGATAGTTGATTGAACACCTACTATGTGCAAAGTGCTAGGGTGGTAATAATGAGAGAGACAATGAGGATTATTTGCATGAACCTCGTGGACTAGTAGGAAAAACAGACAAATGACTAGTAAAAATCAAATGTAATGAGGGAAGACGGTTCTGTGGGGGAGGAGGTAGATGAAGAAATTTTGCTAGCTGGCTTTCACTGCTTTGAGGATCTGGCTTTGATATATTTATAGGATCTTGGCAAAATACTTGAAAATTATTTTCGGTGTTAGTGTTGATCAGAGGATTAGATTGATTTGAATTCAGTTCTCTGGAATCCTTAAGAATCACAAGCCCACAATCGTAAAAATCTTACCTGTATCCCATATACTAAGCTACAGGTAAGATTTTTAAGATGGGAGATAATACTGGTATTTTTGTTTGTTTTCTCTAAGGTTTCCTACTCCTTTGATCTATGAACATCTAAAGAGATGCTAATTTTAAACCCTTCAAAAATTGCTTTCTATCTCTCCTCCTGAATTCCACTAAAAATAAACGGGGCAGGTGTGCTACTCAAGAGGAGGCTATTTTTTGGGTTTAGAGGAAGACACCCAACTGTGGGTACTGGGAAATTTGTTACTTAGTTCATTCTTTCATTTACATTCACTAAGGGCTGGGATGCATTAAACATTATGCTAGGAGCTTTAGGTTCCAGACCATTGTATGAAGAAAAATGGTCCCCAAAGATTTCCACATCCTAATTCCAGAAACTGATAACTATGTTAGGTTTCATGGTAAAAGGGAATATAAACTGCAGGTGGAATTAAGGTTGCCAAACAGGGGCTCCTGGGTGGCTCAGTCCAGTAATTGTCTGCCTTTGGCTCAGGTCATGATCCTGGGGTTCTGGGATGGAGTCCCACATGGGGCTCAGGCTCCATGCTTAGTGGGGAGTCTGCTTCTCTCTCTCTCTCCCTCTACCCTTCCTCTCCCCACCCCATCCCCCGTTTGTGCTCTCTCTTGCTCTCACTTTTTCCCTCTCTCTCAAATAAATAAATAAAATCTTTTAAAAAAAATTTTTAAAGTTGCCAATCCGCTGATGTGAAGTGGGGAGAGGGTCTTGGATTATCCAGGTGAGCTTAATGTAATTACAGGGTGCTTATTAGTGGAAGAGGGTGGCAAAAGAAGGAGAATGAGAGAGATGGCAGCATGCGTAGATTTCATCCCAGCATTGTTGCCTTCAAAGATGGAAGAATGAGGCCATGAGCCGGAGAGTCTAAGTGGTATTTAGAACTGAAAAAGATAAGGAAGTGGATTCTCACCTGGAACCTCTGGAAAGCAACATCATCCTGTTGACGCTAGTTTCAGCCCAGTGAAACCAATTTGTGTTTTTGACCTCCAGAACTGTAAGATAATACAATTGTGTTAAGTCATGAAGTGTGTGTTAGTTACAATAGCAATAGAAATCTGTTGCTCAGACCACAGATGGTTCCTGTCCTCAAAAAAACTAATAGACTGGTAGAGATGTTAAGAGTTCAAAGAAGTAATCTTACAACTAGCAAAATTGAGTGTTGCCCAGGGCTGACACTGAAATAAGGCTAGTAGAAAGGATAAAATACCCTCTTTACTGGGCACTAATAGCTATTTTTACTGGCCATAGCTATTTTTACTGGCCATATCATCATTTTGGCCAACAACAGATAGGATAATGCTTTGTGGGCATTTCCAGGGAGAGCTGAGGAATTTGCCAGCGATATTAGCAGGTGGACTCACAGAGTGTTGAAGAGGTGGAGGTAGGGATGCTGACTATGTTTAAAAGAATCTAAGATGATTACATTTTAAATACCACCTGTGCAATGACTTCTAAGACTTACATCTTATATTTCTCTCAGATCTAACTATATACCCTAGATCTCCCCTTGAGTATCTTGATTGGCCAACCCCAAACTTTTTTTCTTTGCCCTCAGTTTGTTTTATGAAGTATTTGTCCTTTCAGTACATGGCACCTCTACTTCTCTAGGACAAAAATCTTGGAAACTCCTTTGACTTCGTTTTAGCTTTCACCCTGTATCATTTTCATCTGGGAACCCAGTTAGTTTTACTTTTCAGTGTATTTACACTATAAGCACTCCTCAGAACTAACTCTGCTGCATTCCTAGTCTTAGCCACTTCCACTATTAAAAAATAGTAGCCTCAGATAGATCTGTGTCTTCCATCCTTTTCCACATGCAGTCTTCTCTTAACCATAGAATTCAGAATCGTCTTTGAGAAATGCAAATCATTATTTTCCAACAATGTCCAATCTCACTCAAAGCAAAAACCAAAATCAAATTAGTCCTAGGGAATCTACCCAAGAGAATTAAAGTTGTGTTCTCATGACAACTGCACATAGGTGTTTGCAGCAGCATTATTCATATTAGCCAAAAAGTTGAAATGACACAAATGTTCATTAACTTAAAAGTGGTTAAGCAAGATGTCATATATCCACACAATAGAGTTCCCTTTAGCAATATGAAGAAACAAAGGATTAGAACCTGTTAAGAAATGCATGAATCTGATAAACAGTAAGCAAAGTGAAAGAGGCGAGTCTGAAAAGATCACATGTTTTTATTCTATTTATATGCCATACCTCAAATAGGCAAATCTATAGAAATGGAAGTACATTATCGGTTGCTAGGGAAGAGGATAAGGGAAGAGGGGAACAACTACTAAAGAATATGGGCTTTCTTGTGGGGTGATGAAAATGTTCTGGCAGTAAATGGTGAATGATTGCCTGGTTTTGTGCATATACTAAAAACTCCTGACCTATACTTGGAGGACGGTGTTGTATCTGAACACCACTGGGATTCTACCAAGAAGGGAGATGTTGAAAAGATGAACAAAAATGTCTACTTCATCCCTCTAGGCCTTTGAGTGGCTAACTCTGTCTCAGTCTTCTCTACCTGGAGTTAGTTCTGACACAAGCTTCAGCCAATATCTCAGCATGAACCAGTGGCTGTGGTCAGGTACATGCTGTCAATGCAACTTACCCCTGGGGACACTAACCTTGACCACCTGGGGACACTAACCTTGACCACACTAACCTTGACACTAACCTTGACCACTGTGTGGGTTGGGGTTTTCCAATGCCTCCAGCAGGTCCAGATTAGAATCTTGGGAGGATTGAAAGCCCTGAAAACATTTGAAGATCCATCTCCTCTTTATATGAATTTAAAAGAATAAATTACCATATTGAAAAAAATAAGCCCTGAGGTTTTCCATAATGACTACATTTTGTTAGAATTTTCTTTTCTGAAGCTATAAAATTAGTTCCTGAAACTTCTTCTGGTGCTTCTGCCTTGTTGGTGTCCTAGGTATAAGCTTTATCCGTCTCTCTGTTGTCCCAATAAAGGTTCCTCTGGGACAGAGGAACAGTTCTCACTGTGAATCTCATTTGAGACACATTCTCACTTTCTCTTTCATTCCCTGTTCCTTCTGAAAGGAGGGCCTGGTAGGTCTTTGTTAGTTTTCTTTCTTTTTCCTCACTCAGTTACATATAAATGTAAGGATACCTTGCATTTAAGTGAAATAAGTGTTTTTATTTCTATAGGCATGTATTCCTATTGTATTTAAGTGGAATATCTATGCTAGAAGTAAGAAAAGTAGCTACAAAGGTCAATAAAGTTTGGCCCTTAGAGACCTTAGAGTCTGTGGGAAGTAATCCCTCAACCTAACCCAAATGCATGAATCATTGCGTCCTGGTCACATAGCAGATGACTTGTGTTTTTGGATTAGGAGCTAGCTGGGAAATCCCCAAATGACATCCCCACCTTCTAAATTTGACCTTGTTGAAATAGAGGCTGGGTAATTTTTAATGCTTATTAGAATCAGCCGTATGTTGGAACAACTACAATAAGTAGGAACTATGGTAGGTGACAGGAAACTCAGAGAGTAAGTGTAATTAAGTAGTTAAAGTCATGCAGCTGGTAAGGGTTCATCCTGTTGGCTGGGCTTGGAGAGTCTTGGCTCCACTAGTTGGCTTAGGTTTTTCTCACTTCAGGTTAACATAAAATCCTGATACTTTTTGGACTGCTAGGTCCAAGGATAAAAGAATTCTTTCTCTGCCCTAAAGGACTCTTTTTCATCTTGATAAGGATTTACTCTTAAAGAGATGTTGAGAAAATTTAGAAAGGACTTCATTGCTTTTGTTCCAGTATTATTCTTAAGCAAGTCAACATCACACAGCAAGATTAGCTGTTTATTGAGAATTTTGTATTACTTTAATTTTAGCATTTGTTTAATAAGCCCCACAGAAGAATGTGTTAGAAGCGTTAATGCTGCTCCATTACTAATTACTTACTGCCATAGGAGAAGAATATATAAAGTGCTAATCAAAAGGATCCATGTATTGGGTAGATAACAACACATTCGGGGCCACTGAAACGTAGATCTTCTCCACTATTGTCCTCTTTTAGCCCACTCATATCATTATCCTTATCAGAAATTGAGATCTCTATTAAATGGCACTTACACCAAACAGGAAAACTACTTAATCTCTTTGATACTGATTATATTATAGGCAGAGAATTTTTTGAAAATATCCAACATTTGGTAGGGAATAGGGATGAAGCACATAATAACAGATTTGAAATTAAAAGTTTAAAATTTGTAGCTTTAAAATGTGGTAGTATATTAGTGAGTTATAGATCACTAAAAAAAAGTCACTGACTATTTTTACTGAGCCACCACTGGGTGGCTCAGCAGGTTAAGCCTCTGCCTTTGGCTCAGCTCATGATCTCAGGGTCCTGGGATAGAGGCCCACATGGGGCTCTCTGCTCTCTCTCTGCCTGCCTCTCTGCCTAGTTGTGATCTCTCTCTGTCAAATAAATAAATAGAATCTTTAAAAAAAAGAATGTATAGATATGTATATATAATATACATATTATACATGTATTTTATATATATATATATATATATATATATTTTTTTTTTTTTTTTTAACAGTTTGAAGCAGATAGAGCTAGTGGTCTCTGAAACACCCAAAGAGTTATTCTTTACCTGCTTTATTGTAAATAGAACCTCAATTTTTTTTTTTTTTTTGAATAGTAGTTATATATGTTCGTTTCATGATTTGAGGTAAGGTTAAGCTAGTCAAAAGTCACATTCTCCTACTAGGAGGCCTCTGAAAAAGATCAGCTTTCCAGATAAAATGACAGTTAGACCACTGCTATCCTGTCCTTCCTCTTTTTATCTCCTTTGAATGTAGATATGATGCCTGGTGCTTTTAGCCATCTTATGACCATGAGAGCACAAGCCACAGGAAACAGAAGGAGAAAACGAGCCTCTTTTATATTCTCCTCATTGAATCTGCCATGGATTTCCTGTCTTTAGACTTCTTATTATAATATTCAGTTTTAAGGTACATAGTTATTTTTGTACTTTACCTTCTCTGGAATTCGT
The DNA here is from genome assembly GCF_020171115.1 of Neogale vison. Classification (NCBI taxonomy): domain Eukaryota; kingdom Metazoa; phylum Chordata; class Mammalia; order Carnivora; family Mustelidae; genus Neogale; species Neogale vison. The sequence continues at coordinate 229,462,044 of NC_058091.1, read as the reverse complement.
GCCAGAGGCTTAAAGACTATAGTCTTTAAGCAGAGCACACTTCCCATTTCTAAGAACTAAGGGAGGAGGTGGGGGACAGGGTAGGTTTTAGCAACAAGGGAAAATCTATTTTCAAGATTTTCTTTATTTATTTGCAAGAGAGAGTGTGCACATGAGCAGGGGGAGAGGCAGAGAAGCAGACTCCCCACTGACCAGGAAGCTGGAGGAAGAGCTCAATCCCAGAGTCCTGGAATCATGACCTGAGCCAAAGGCAGACTGGCTGAGCCACGCAGGTGCCCCTCTACTTACTTTAAAAGTTAGTTTTAGAGCTCAGTACAGTGGCATTTAGTTCTTGCAAAGACAATTTTAAGAATAAATCACTTCTGCTCTTGAGGGCACAGAGACCAATATAGAATGGAAAACTCACTGGCAATTTTTAGTTGAAAATTATTGAGAAGAGCTAACTTGAATTTGAAAATTTAGAGATTTCTTAACCAGTTTATTTGACATTTTAAGGAATAGACAGAGGTGGTATAATATAGTTCCAAACTTAAGACATCTATATCTAGTAAAATTCTAAGTATTAAACATGTTTCAAAATAACTTGACAGCATTTTTCTTTAGGAAAATAAAATAATTATGGGTTCTTAGTGCTGCAGTTCTGATGAAATATAATATATGAGAAAGAGAATCCTTCCTTGGTTGAGCTACTTCTAGTTGGGTATTTTGTTGGAGGTGAAGTTATTCCCACTGTATATAAGGTAATTCCGATTCTTGTTCCAGAAGCTATACAAGAAAATATGTTGTATGTCCTAATATATAATTTTCAGGACCCTTTAACATGGCCTTCTAGTGCTCTGGGTGTGAAGGCCTTCTTTTAGATACCCAGATTGGCTTAAATATTAAATAATATTTCCTATAAAAATCTTGTAAATGCCCTCGTTCATGCAGGTTGAAAAAAATCCCTTTTAAACCATACTAGAAGTATGTTCTACATTTTTTACCATGAAAAAATCCATAATAGTTTGAGTCATAAAACCTCTGCCAAAATAATATATCAATTCATATCTGGATCTAAGACATTACGATTCAAGGGAGCTAGGCACCCATGCCCACACACTCCCACCCCCACAAGCATACCCATATTATAATGTTTTCGGATAGCTCCTTCTTCAGCTCATATTCTAGGAACTATTTACTTTACAAATTCAGAGTACTGGGTTTCAGCTCCCAACTGGATTTTATAATTTAGAAAGGGAATCCGCTCTACCAGAATGAATGCTAAGTATTGCTACCAGACATGCTGATCAGTGTGCTAAATAATGTGCTTCTATGAGCATCTAGTAAGGAACTCTTCATATTGTAAAGCATTCCTTGCTCATGGAGCTTTGCAGTTTTTGTTTTTTAAATGTATTTTAGGATTAGTATTATTCTTCATTATTTACTGTTAATTTTATGGTTAGTATTCTTTTTATGATCAACTTCTCTTTCTCTTCAACGTTTCAATCTGATAGTGTCTGTGTAATATTTATTCAGGGCAGAGAAGGAACATACATTAAATCTCCAAAAGAGGGGGTTCCTGGGTGGCTCAGTGGGTTAAGCCTCTGCCTTAGGCTCAGGTCATGATCTCAGGGTCCTTGGGATCAAGCCCTGAGTCAGGCTCTGCTCAGCAGGAAGCCTGCTTCCCCTGCTCTCTCTGCCTGCCTCTCTGCCTACTTGTGATCTCTCTCTCTCTGTCAAATAAATAAAATCTTTTTAAAAAATCTCCAAAAGGGGGGGCGCCTGGGTGGCTCAGTGGTTTAAGCCTCTGCCTTCAGCTCAGGTCATGATCTCGGGATCCTGGGATCGAGCCCTACATCGGGCTCTCTGCTCAGAGGGGAGCCTGCTTCCTTCTCTCTCTCTCTGCCTGCCTCTCTGCCTACTTGTGATCTCTCTCTCTGTCAAATAAATACATTAAAAAAAAAAAAATCTCCAAAAGGGGTTGATTATTGTGTAGCTTTCTGTCACAAACTGACTTGTTCCATCTTCAAAAAAATCCCATCAGGTAGGTAGGCCCTAAGTTATACTCAGTGTTATATCTGAGGAACTCCAGACCTAGAGGGACTTACTTAGTTGTTCAAATTGCTAAGACATTTTGATCCACATTAATCAAACTCTAAAGCCTAGGCGATTTCCAAATCATCATGTTCTCTCCAGAGAGTGAAAGATGACTGGTAGCTAATAGCTGAATGTCTTAGAGATGTCATTGAACTAGCAGTGTCCCTCCCTTCGAAGTGGTAATAGTCACCTGAGAAGTAACATGCCACATGGTATCGTGAAACAGCTTGGCTAAGGGAAAAACTAATGATGGAACCAAAACAATTCCTCTTAGATACAGGTCTGGCCTTTCAGCACTGTGTGTGGTTAACTTTGAGGTCAAGATCTTATGGGCTCCCTTTTCTAGTGTTGACTTACTTCTTGATTTTGTGCAGTTGGCTCAACCTCATTCAGCTTCGGCTCCTTCATCAGCAAAAGGCAGTGAAGACTGAAGCAGTTAGCTACCTTAGTACTATTTAGAAAGCACTCAGCTGGTACCTAGCATTTAGCTGGCCTCCGGCAAAATTCTGGAGGAGCCAACGGCTGTCCAGGAACAGACTACCTCAAAGTCAGGTCTTAAGCATCTGTCGACCCTGAGACCAGGAGTGCTTTGGCAGAGGTGTTTCCCGTGAGCAAAGCACAAACAAAGGCTGAAATGTTCAACTAGGAGTTGCCTGGGAACACCATGAATGAAAAGAAATGACCCTCCATTTAATTGCTAACAACTGCTAAACATACACAGAATCAGCTTTGATTTTCAAAGGTGATAGATACCACCACAAAAATTATCTAGGTACTTCAATAGTTATATGGTATTTTCTCCAAGGAGGTAGTGCTTTGCAGTTACCTTAGTGAACAGCTGTGGTCTCTGTTTATAGGGCTCTTCATGATTTGAGTGTCTACACTGTGCCTCATGGGCTGTAAAAGAAGCCAACTCACCTTGCCTGCTTCTTGTAAAGCATTTAAAAAAAAAAATACAGGGGTGCCTGGGTGGCTCAGTGGGTTAAGCCTTTGCCTTTGGCTCAGGTCATGAACCCAGGGTCCTGGGATAGAGCCCCACATCGGGCTCTCAGCTCGGCAGGGAGCCTGCTTCCACCTCTCTCTCTCTCTCTGCCTGCCTCTCTGCCTACTTGGGATCTCTCTATCAAATAAATGAATAAAATCTTTAAAAAAAAATACAAAATTCATTCAGTGAAACCACCTCTCCCAGCTGAAACTGCCTCAGCTTGGATATCGCTGTGCTCTCTGATGACATAGTCTCAATTTTCTATTCTCTGGGATGCTAGCAATAGGGAACTTGACCGAACACCCCCCACCCCGCCCCACCAAGTTCCATATTCTTAGACATAGAAAAACAGTATTTTATGTGTAAGCTAGATCTTTGTTTTATCTTGTTCTACTTTTATTTTTACCTAAGTTGTCCTAGGAAGACCTGTTCAGCCTTCACAGCCTGCTGAGAATATTTGCTAAGTATTAAATTTTGCTTCTTATATTTATCCAGACAATTATCTCAAACTTTTAAGTGTTTCTTCTCAATTTTACTGCCCGTAGTACTTCTCAGCTGAATTGTGATGAATTGTGATGAGGCATCTGCTTGCCGACAAGGCTGGATTTGCTTTATGGTATTGTGTGTGAGATTTGAGGGTGTCAAGGGTCCTTCCTTGCTGCAGACTGCTGTTCGGCCCTAGACATCTATCAGTAAGTGGCCAATACAGAGATAATAGTTGAATTTGAGAAACTCCTCCTAACACTATACTAACCATCCTTCCTAGGGTAGGAACTAGGAAAAGGTGAACAGTACATAGTCCTCAGGAAAATGTCTGCAATTTCCTGCTAGCTGGGCACCCTGCTGCAATATTGCTATGAACTGCTCCATTATGGCTAAAAGATGGAGGAGAAGGTTGAAAGGCTTTTCTAATTAGTGCTTGTTCTATGGCGGTTGGATGACTGGCCTTGAAATTGGAACAGGGCAGGTCAGACGTGAAAACTCAGGGGAAAGCTTCCAAGCATCAGAAGTCTTTAGCTCTGTTCGTACTACACTATCACATTCCTACAGCTGGGCAACCCTCATGGTATGTGGCTTTTGGTTTCCTTGTACTTCCCCAAGCATTAAGGAAGCTCCAGCTCACTGGTCAACCAATCTGGGACTTTTCCTAACTGACTCTCTGTAATGAGAGTGCTACAGGTCAAACTAACAAGATTCAGTTTGTCAAGTTCTTAAGCTTGATAAGAAGCCCCTGATTTCTAATGAAGGAGGCTTGTCACTTCTTTACAATTAGCCTTGAAGATCTGGGTGTTTCCCAGAAGCCTCTTCTTCTTACTGGGAAGATGAGTCACTGGAAACTGTCAACAACCATGGTATGAGGACATTGCTAACAGAGATCTTTGAAATTCCCACAAAACCCCTGCATCACTGTTTTGTTATTAGCTTTAGCCTCTTGACAAATCTTCCCTAGAAATTTTATCAGCTTTCACTGACGAGAGTTTCAAAGGAGCTGGGACCTTTCTGAGAAGTGTTAACGTGAGGGATGGGACCAGAACTGGGCAGTAGAAAGAAGACCTAGAAGCAAAAATTGATGGAACACCCATTGTTGTATAATAAATGGATTGTATAGCTTTGTGTTCCAACCTGCTATCCATTATCCTTTATACTGTGCTCTACCATGGTTTTATCATTTATTTATAAACCTCAACAGGATAAGAATATCTTTTTTTCAGAACTTACACATGATATCAGGGTGGAAACTGACCTGCTGAGAAATTAATGGGGTTTTCCAGAAGTCATATGATAAGCGGTTTCTTAGAGAAGAATACATTTTCCAGTTGTAGAAATGCCTTCTGGTGTTCAGTTTCTGTCCTCATCCTTCTGATCCTGAGTTTTCAGGCCTTCTTCCTTATTTTTTAATGGGTTTGTGCTTCTGTCCTGGAGAGTCTGACTTTCTTCCCCCTATAGATGTCAGTAAGGACACCTGCACTTGAAGAGCAACTGGTGAGGAATGCCTGGGGGTTAGAGGTGGGAGCCTCGCATGGTGCCCTGAGGGTCTTTAAGGAGATCTTCCTGCTGTGGAAACCAGGGGAAGTAACTGGGAGAAGGCTTGCTAAGGGTGAATTATTTCCTGGTATTTCCGTTGACATCATTAGTGACCCTCTCTAGCTCCTGCAGCAGCAAGAAGGGAGTGCTTACCGACTGTGTATAAGGACCCAAGCCCTGGCCTTGCCGTTAGCTCCAGCGGTGCCCCTGAAGTGTTTGGCCTCAGGCTGTCATTGTACCTCCTCTGTCTCTTGATTTGTAAAGTGAATAAAGAGGCTGAACTCTGAGTGCAGCAGGCTTTTTTCCTTCTAACTTTGGATGATATTAGAAGCCTTGTGATAGAGTGGAAATTACACACAAACATAAGCAAATTTCCAGTGACATATGTGGTTTCGTCAGGCGGAGCTGTGTGGGTTTCAGTTTCTTCACAGAGAGATGCAGAGAGTAACATTTACCTTTCACGGCTGTTGTGAAAACCAGACAGCGCATAGAAGGCCTTGACAAAGTGCCTGGAACTTGAAGGTTCCAAACACTCCATCTGACGGTGCTGTGACCTAGTCCTAAGTGATTAGGCAGATTTCTGTCACTTCTTAGGAGGGGACATGATTCTAGGCTCCTCCCAGCTCGTGTGCAATGAGGAAGGCAGCTCTGTCCTGGCACCTCGTGTCAACCCCAAGAGAGCCCCATTGTCCATTTTTTTTTTTTTTTTTTTGCCTCAACCCAACTTCTATGGGCCTGAGAACTTCCCAGACCCCTCACCTGGCTGAGAAGCTCTGCTGGTGGGGGAATGTGGGGAACCATGGCTGGTGAGTTCATTCAACTCTGGGAAGGGTCAAGTCCTGTGGGCTAAGAGGTAGTCAAGGACAGCTTCTCTGAATGCTTTTTTGAACTGAGCAGGACATAGAGGTATAGAGAGTAGACAAAGGAGAACTGAAGACACCCATTTAGGCTAATCTCCATGTTTCAGCGGAATTGGGAGTTCTTAGGAAAATGAGCACCAACTGGGAGAGAAAACAAATCCATCTTAGATTTTCATGGACAACAAACCCCTCATTTACAGGAAAATGGATCGTTTGACACCCTAGAGACATTATCTGGAAGAAGATAATTTCATAATCTCTTGTGCTGTAAGAGCTAAAACCTATTTTGCAGTTCTAAAACCTATTTGGCAGTTCTAAAACAATAATGTATTCACCTTTCCTGAACAATGGATTTTCAATCTCAGTATTGAACCTGGACCAAAATTATGTCCTCTAGAGGTCACCAATGCACCAGATTTGAAGGCCATAGAGGCTTCCAAAATGCCTAGGAAAAGCCAAGTGTCCCGCTTATGTCTGAGTGAAAGAAAATAAGGCAAATAAATTATCAGAACAGCTGTTCTCCAGCTAGGCTCTCAAGAAATAGGAAATCTTGTCTTGAATAGCACATTTTATATTGATTTTTCTTGGTTTACTTTGGCTCTCTTATGCACTGATCTAACTAGAGGAAACTCTTAGAATGGTTAAATGCTTCCTCACGGATAGCTTAATTGTAGAAGCCGGAGAAGAAACTTTTCTGTTTTTCTGTATGGGAAAAAGCCAGTTTTAGAAATGAGCTTTTAGAGCTTCCATTAAACGAATGCTACATTCTGTGGTGCTCTGGCCAAGGAGTCTCCTCAGCTCAATGTCCTTAAAGGGCATGGGCACGCAGAGGTGAGCAGCATGGGAAGCAGCCCTTTAATTAACTGTTACATAATTTCTGTGTTGTTTTACGTGGGAGGACACTATCCCAAGTACTTGGATCTCTGCAGAGGAAATCAGGGACCAGCTGCGAAGGGATCCCATTTGTAGTTAAAACATATCTTTCCTTTGGAAGAGCTACCATCCAAGGGATTGGCAAGCTGGAAGCCCCAGTGGGACTTTCTTTAAGTCGTTTGCCTTTTTAGTTATTCCGAAGCTCTCAGCTTGTGTGAAGCTAACTGTCTTCCTCAGAGAGAACTTGCTTTGAGAACAATGCTGTGGAATTCAGCCGGGGGGGGGGGGGGGTGGTGGCGGTGAACAACAGGCTGCTGAGAGCCCGGGATATGTTGAGGCATAGCCCACGTTGCTCAAGCCCTGTGACCTGAGAGTCACCACCAGGGGATCACAGCATTGTTCCTGCTGCTCCCGTTCCTCTCTAAGGAGAGGAATTCCTACATCAAGACTTTCCCAGGGTCCAGGCACTTGCCAGCGCTGACCCATCAGGAAATAGCCTCTCCCCTCTGCCTTCCCACATTCCTTCCGGAGCATTCCCCAGCCCAAGGTGTGGCCAGTCCTCCGAAGATCTGCTGGTGTTGATTGACAAGTAAACAAAAGCTTCCTCCAGATAAGAAATCTCACAGTACTATAGGAAACCTATTTGTTCTGGGTGGAGCTTTCTTTCTTTCTCTCCTTTCCCGCCTGCAACCCCTGCCACCACCACCCCCACCCCCAAAGTCTACATTGCTGACTATGTAGTTTCTTATCCTTTTTGGGGGGGATATGTGGAACAGCCAATCTTTATAAGTTTTGTTTGGGTAACTTCTTTATATTACTAATTCACAAGGAAGTAAAATAGTGTCCTAGAGGGTTTACGGTGTTCTTTCTCGGGATTATTAGATCTATTCCTTAGCACTAAAAAAGAACAAAAGCAAATTTTCATTTCTGAAATGTATTCCTTAGCTCTCTTAAAAGCTGACCCTTTAAAAGCTGCTAGTATTGCCGAGATTTGGGAGCTCAGGGAAGGATGCCACTTGTCTCTCATTCTGGAGAATGCTTCAGCTTGGATTGTATACTAGGGGAAATTTCAGAGTATTGTACAATGTTTTAGCTCAGTGAGGTGAAGACTGGTTTCACCTCCTGTCAATGTGGGGCAGACAGGGAAGTGTCCTGGGACTCTCCTGTTTTATCTTGGTTATCAATTGTGTAATTGTGAGCAAGTCTCTGGTACCTCAGTTTTCTTATTAGTTAAAATGAAGGTTTGGTCATAATCCTCTTTGAGGTTCATTTTGAAGCAAACATCTATTTTGAGAAATCAAAGCTGTTCAATCACAGGCTACTTGCACCTTTGCAGGTGTATGAGTCCCCCAGGGCTGATGGAACAACATTACCAAAAACTGGGCAGCTCAAAACAAAAATCTAAAACCCAAAAACAAAAACAAAATACCCCACAAATTCTCACAGTTCTGGAGCTGAATTGGCCCAAATCATGCTGTAAGTAGGCCATGGTCTCTGATGGAGAGAATTCTTCCTTGTCTCATTTACCTTGTGGAGTTTTCTGGCATTCTTTGGCTTGTAGAATATGCCTCCCTCAAGTCACATCATGATTTTTCTCCATGTGTGTCTTTCTGTGTGCGTATCTGTTTGTCCTAGTCATGGGATGCCTGATAAAAACACCAGTCATGGGGTGCCTGGGTGGCTCAGTGAGTTGATCCTCTGGCTTGGGCTGGGGTGGGTGGTCTCAGGTCTTAGGATTGAGCTCTGCGTCAGGCTCTCTGCTTGGCGGGGAGCCTGCTTCCCCCCGTCTCTCTCTCTGCCTGCCTCTCTGCCTGCTTGTGATCTTGTCAAATAAATAAATCAAATCTTAAAAAAAAAACAAAAACACCAGCCATATTGGATTAAGACCCACTACAATGACCTCAGTTTAACTTGATGACTTCAGAAGAGGAGCAATTTTGCCACCCAAAGATATGCTTCTTTGGGATATTGAGTATGTTAAGCTAGTTATTTTTAAGAATGTACAGACACAAGACAAGTACTGAAAACCAAGTCAAAGTTACCGTTTTGTAGACCTTTACATTTACAAGGGAAATCTCCATTTTTGTCTCCCTCCTGTTTCAGGAAGAGGAGGATGACTCAGTCTTTTGAAACTGTTATCAATTAAGAAGGCAGTGCTAAAATCTGCATAACAACCCTACCTTGTTTACTGTGCTTTTCCTGGTAACTTCCCATAAAGAACTCTCCTTGGCAGCATCTTTTGTCTTTAACAGGGGTGGTATGTAAGATGATGCCACAGGCATTTCATAGTTAAGTTTTCCGAATCTTTCCCATGTATACAGGAGGTCTACATGTTATTCAATTGTTGTTTTTCTCCTATTAATCTGTCTTACGTCAATTTAATGATCAGACCAGCCAAAGACCCCAGAAGAGATGAAGGGAAGACTTCATTGTCCCTACACTTCTGTCAAGACCCTACTTCCCTAATAAGGTCACATTCTGAGGTACTAGGGGATACAGACTTCAACATATCTTGGAGGGGGGAGTGTCACAATTCAACCCATTATAAGGAACAACGAGAAAATCTCTGTGTTGCTTGTTTTCTCTGTGACCTCTGCATCTGTTCTCCATGTTGTTCTGTGACCTGAGAATCATGCCTACATGGATCACACCAGGCCCTTCCTGTTCCTTGTTCTCTGGCTTCTAGTTGGCTTGGCCAATGGCAAGGCATGGGATGCAAGAGGATAGAGGTGGGTATTTTTTCCTCCCGAGGATAGGAGGGCGTCATCATATCTGGCTGCATCCTATAAGGGCACCGTATTTACACAGGTTTCTTTGTTTCTGGGGACCCTTAAGAGCTTCTTCAAATGTTTGAGCTTAATAATTCTTCAGTAATTGTCCCCACCCTCTTCCCCAAACTGTTGTTCACATTGGTTTCCCTACCCATACTTTAATAGTGTTCTCTTTATTAAACTCTTCTTATATTATTCACTTGGAGTGGGCCATCTGTTTTCTGCAGAGATCCTAACTCTGCTCTTAATGACTGAATTGTTTTCTAGAAATTTAAGGTGTTAGTTTGGTTTGGAAGACGCTAGCTAGGCAAGCTGTCTTGCAGTTTGCTAAAACCTGCCGGGTGATTCCTAGTCCAGGAAACTTTCAAAGGGCCAGGTCCAAGTCCTTTATAAAGCCAAACTAGCAATACAGATAAGCAGACTTGATGGATATTTGGATGACATAGCTTTAGACATCTATAGATTCATGGCCATTGTAGTACAGCCTCCCCGGGTAGTTTCATATCCTTGAGCCAGGTCTGATTTTACCTGGTAAGTGGGGAGGACCAAAGCTGCCTGAATATTTCTGGTCTTGTCTCTGCTTCCTTGAGGGATGTCACTTTTTTCTCTCACCCAGTGATCATCTCTCTTTCTCAATAATGCAATGTCTTCCTTTTTAAAAATTGTTTTGCACTTTACAATTTCAAATGCTTTTTAGATCATTTCAGTCTTTGTCAACATAAGTGCTAAGGAGAGACTATCTACAGGTCTCTGATTTCCAAATAGAAAAAAGAAGCGTAAGTATACAACAGACTGATGAAAAACTCTAGAATGACCTATTCTTAGACTACTCTGTGAAGTAAACAGTATTATTTCTTTCACCACTGGAGAAAACTGAGTTTTGCCTGGTTCAGTAAATCTTTTTGCTTACTCAACTACCCATGTTTTCACATTCCATTATTTGCTTCTAAAATGTTACATTTATTTTCACTGTAATGTTCATCAGCCCTTAAAGACGAACATCTGTACCATGTGGTCAGGGACTTGGCCTGTTTCCTCTTCCCCTCTCCAAGCTAGTCCTTAGTACTCAGCATACTGACTTCATAGCTTATTCCTTACTTCACTGACTGCATGGCTCCTTATAAACCCATTTATTTCTCTGTGTTTGATATTTCTAGGGCTTACTTGGAGCCTTCAATATTATCTTCTATGCTTGACGTTACCCCCCCCCCCCCACACACACACTTCCTCCCTTCACTGTGTTTCAGGCTCTTCTATCTACCCTGGGCACTGCCATGGGTGTTGCTTTCACTTTGCTTGGATCTGCAGTAAAAATCTATCCACACTTCAGTGTGCTAACAATTTCTTTTGAAAGCCTGTTATGCACTGGCTTAGCAGAACTCCACTGTGGTCATGAAAATGGACACCCAGATTTAAGGGTGGGAATTACACCAAGGATATGAAATGTTTCTTAAAACGTACAAGGGAGATGGGCACATTACTGGGAAACAAACACTTGGCGTATTTGTGGCTTGAGTTTCTAGTTTATACTCAGAGAATTCTGAGTTGGTTTGCATTAGAAATCTTATTATCCCTTTTAAGGGAGGGAAAAAGAAAAACACCAAACCCTCATTACAGGGTAGAAAGGTTTTCTTGGGTAGCTTTTTCCAAATCACATTTGCTGGCTAAAGTGTGAAGGGATAAGAAATGCTTGAATTCTGATTTCCTCAAAGCCCACTTGGCTTTAAGTAAGAAATGGAAAACATCCTACTAAATACATTTTGAATTGTTTGGGAACTCAGACATTTGGAAAGGCACTTAAGATATTTGAGAATGCCCAAGTTGGTTTCAATTTTACTCTGAACATTTTCTAAGTACATCATTGCCTACAAAGTTTTATTATTGTAGTCACAATAACAGCGAGGGCTTTTTTTTTTTTTTTTTTTTTTTTTTAAGATGTAAAGTGATATAAAAGAGAAGAGGAAACCTGGTGAGAATAAGAATAACCAAACCTCAAGAACTCTTATTTCTAGTTCACTTTGGGGGTTAAAAGCATGGAGCACATGAAGCTCACGTCCATGATAAGGCAAAGGGTGGTGTGAAATGTGTTCAGTCTTTCTGTTTGTGCATTTTGTGTTGCATTCCTGCTCCAGCACTTAGACTGACTGCCCACTGTCTACCAAATCAGGTCTGAGCTTCTCTCTTGCGAGTTCACAGCTGTCCACAGTGGTACCCAGCCTGGTTTCCTGCTCTGCATGAAGAATGGTGTCAGAAAAAAGCTCAGCTGAGCAAGACCATCCTGGGAAGGGTCAGACCTGAATGGGATGAGTTCTCTGGGGCACAAGAGGAGCCTGCGGACACGGTTCCTAGGGTTGCAGAGTCCCCCAGACTGGTTACTGAGGCAGGGACTGACGTTCAGCTTTCTGATCTCAGTAAAATGTGGGGACTAGATTGCAGGAGTACAGCAGAAACATTGGTATTTATGCAAGGGCACAAAGGCCCAGAGCACCTAGTGGGGAGGCTTGAAATGCCATGCTTGAAGCTGCTGCACAAGTGCCCTAAGTATGAAACAGGAGTGGTCTGAAAAGCTTAAACATCTGGAAGCTGAAGGCAAGGATCACAAGGCTCCAGGGCTGGAAATTGGGAGGTGGGAGGCAAGACCCCCCCTTCCCTGTGCGATGGCTTATTTTAAGCCTCATCTGTGTTCTTGGGGCTGTAGACATGCCTGGGCATATCTGACAGATTGGAAGGAAGAGCCAGAAGGAGTGTGTTTGCATAAAAAAATGAGATGATATCTGGTGCAAGTGGCTTTCTCCAGCAAAAGGGTGGGGAGAGTGGGTGAGTATGCATACAATACGGGCTGTCACTCTGTTATTAGCTCTCCCTGTACAGATTTATGCCTGAGTCCTAGGTTCGGAAGAGGCTGCAAATAAAAATGGGAGGGGTTGTTCTCTTGCAGAATTTGAGCAAAAATTAGCACTGTTTTGGGACCAATGCACAGAATAACATGAAATTGAGAGAGATTGTTCCAACTCCATTATGAGACACATCAAAGCTTTGCTGTGCTATGGGGCTTTTAGAGGGGATACTGCCATTTTTTAAATTGATGACTAGCACATCAGAGATTTAATCTGGAGAAGAGATAAGTAAAGCCCACTTCATGTAAAATTGTAATAACTAATGAGATGCATCACTGTATATTCCTCCAAGATACTTATTTTATTTTTCCTTCTTTAAAAATCATAGGAAATTTTCATTGGGTGACTTATAATATATTAAGAAGATGTATTTGTTTAATCCTTATTTCTGTGAAGTGTTAGGTCTGTAAGAAAAGCCTATTGCCTAATAAAAAGTGCATCAGTTTTTTTTTTTTTTTTTTTACATACTTTAGTTAGCGGTAAACATGTCGGTATTATTAAGCACAAAATCCTTAGATCTCGTCTTCTTGGCACTTCTTTCGAGGTATTAGAGCCAACATCCACTCTTTCTATGTTTACTATGATATATTTACTATGATATCATTATGGATGATTATTATATTTATCACAGCTATATAATTTATTGTATTAAAAATGTTTTTTGTATGCCTCTAAGGGAGGCAAAACCATTTTAGAGTTTGACATGTTTTTCCTTACAATGGCTGATTAAAATAACAAGGGAAGATTCTGAAAGAGTCCAAAGAATGGACTCAAAAGGCCTGGAATTAAAAACAAACAAACAAACAAATAAATAAATAAGAAAAGATAAAGAAAGTAGAGTTGACTGATGAATTTAACTGTCCATTGTACTGATTCCAGTAGTCAGTCATTGGTTTGGGCTACCTTGCCATATATCCGAGGAACCCCAAGAGCTGCAAAGAATATTATTTCATAGAAACAGTTTCTATCTAATATAGGATCTTAAGAATTAAAGAAATGTGAAATGTTCGTCTTCTCAATGTTACATTAATGTTGGGGGAGGGGAACTCCCAGCCTGATATCCAGGCTAATTCCTGGTGTTTCAAAGACCTGAACTTCTTTTGAAACTAGGTAAACATTTTTGTGGCTCAAAGGACTTTTGCCTTAAAACTCATTTGAAAATGGAATCAAGAGAACGAGAAGAAAAAAAAGGTAATGTCAAATATCAGGGAAAGGCTTTGGGTAATGGAGGCTGAGAACTGGGGGGACGTTTGAAGTATGGTGACCAGATATCTAGTTTGCCCAGGACTGAGGAGTTTCCTGTGATGCAGGGCTTTCAGTGCTGAAACCTTTCATGACATGAGGAGCCTATGGTCACCAGTTGTTGAGAACATGCTTCCCAACTTCTTCACTTTACACATGAAAAAGTAAGGTCCAGTTAGATGAAATGGCTGACCAGTGGCTGAATCAAGATGACATTCCAAATCTGGTGTTTGCCAACACCTCCCTCCTCCCATTGTGTCCTTAAAAACCAAGGGAAAGAACAGATAAACTATGTGAGAGATATGAGTGACCACAGGAAACAGATAACTTTACTCATGGAAGTACAGCTGCAAGGCATTCTGGGAATTCAGTTTTTTTTTTTTTAAGATTTTATTTATTTATTTGACACACAGAGATCACAAGAGAGGCAGGCAGAGAGAGACGAGGAAGCAGGCTCCCTGCTGAGCAGAGAGCCCAATGCAGGGCTGGATCCCAGAACCCTGAGATCATGACCTGAGCTAACGGCAGAGGCTTTTAACCCACTGAGCCACCCAGGTGCCCCTGGGAATTCAGATTTGGGCAGTTACTGCCAAGACAGGGTTGGGGCCAGCTGTAGGCAGACTCACCGAGGTGTTCCTTACACTGTTTAGTGAACAGCATTGCATTGGTTTCCTAAGGGTGCCGTAATAAGTTGCCACAAGCTTGGTAGCTTAAAAAGCAGAAAATTATTTCCCCAAAGTCCTAGATGCCAGAAGTATAAAATCATTGTATCAGCAGGGTCACATTCCCTCCAAAGGCTCTATGGGAGAATTTTGCCTTGTGTCTTCCAACTTCTCAGGGCTCCATTCATTTCCTGGCTTGGGGCTGCATCACTCTGATCTCTGCCTCCATTTTTGCATCTTCTCTTTTCCCCTTCTCTTACAAGGGCTCTTGTCATTGTGTTTAGGGCCTACCCTAATCTAGAGGCATCTCATCTGAGATCTTTACCCTGTAGCTGCAAAGAATATGGTCAATCTTAGCAAATGTTTCATATGCACTAGAAGAGGATGTGTATTATACTGTTGTAACTAAAAATGCCAATTAGGCTCAGTTAGGTGACGGGATAGTTCAGATTTTCTGTGTATTGATTTTCTGTCTACTTGTTCTGTTAATTACTGAGATGAGGTATTACAATCTCTAGTTATGACTGGACATTTGTTTGTTTCAGCCTTTCAGTCCTTGGAGAAGGTTTCTCTTTTCAGGTTCATGGAGCAGTTGTTTCACATATTTGGAAACTCTGCCGTTTGCTGAATGGATGTTTAAAATTACAATGTCTTCGTGAAAAATTGACCCTGTTAACAATTATGAAATGTTCTTCTTTATGCCTGGAAACATGTCTGGTTCCGAAGACCACTTTTTCTGATATAATATAGTTACCCCAGCTTTCCTTATGTTGATGTATCTATGGTGTATTTGTTTTTCATCCTTTCACTTTTAAGCTATTTGTGGATTTGCATCTAAAATTGGTTTCTCCTAGACAATGTCTAGTTTGGATCTTGATTTTTTTTTATCCAATTTGGCAGTCTTTGTTATTTAATTGGAACATTTGGCCTTCAATAATTAATGAAGTCATTGATATGATTTGGTGTGTAGGGTTGACTCTTGAACAATACTGGTTTAAACTGTACATGTCCACTTGTATTCAGATTTCATACAGTTCAATACTGTAAATGTATTTTCATTTCCTTATGATTTTTAAAAATTTATTTAAAATTTTTTAAGATTTTATTTATTTTTTTGAGAGAGAGAGACAGAGCACATGAGTGAGAGAGAGAGCAGGACCAGGGGAAAGGGTAGAGGGAGAGGAGGAAGTACACTCCACATTGAGCAGGGAGCCTGATATGGGTCTCAATCTCAGGAACCTGGGATCATGTCCTGAGCCAAAGGCAAATGCTTAACTGACTGAGCTATCCAGGCACCCTCCTTATTATTTTTTAAATAAAGTTTTCTTTAACTTACATAATTGTAAGGATACAGTATATAATAAATTTAATGTACAAAATATATGTTAATCAACTATGTGATTGGTAAGACTCTGTGCAATAGTAGGCTATTAATAGTTAAGTTTGTGGGAAGTTAAAAGTTACAGGAGGATTTGGGGGGTACCTGGTGGCTCAGTTGGTGAAACATCTGACCCTTGATCTCAGCTTAGGTCCTGATCTCAGAGTTGTGTGTTTGAGCCCATTGGGTTTCATGCTGGGCATGGAGCCTACTTAAAAAAGAAAAAAAAAAAAATTATAAGAGGATTTTTGACTGCATGGAGAGCCAGGTCAGTGCCTTAACCCCTAGTTGTTCATAGACAAGTGTATATACCATCTTACTGTTTTCTACGTGTTCCAACTGGTGTTTATTTTTGTTTTTTTCCCCTTCCTTTTTGCTTAAAGAATTTAAGAATCCTTGTAGTAAAATTCCTTGTAGTAAAATTTATTTACAAATTTAGTTAGTCTGAAAAACGTTTTATTTTTTACTTATTTTTTTGAAGATTTTTTTTATATTTATATGAGAAAGAGATCACAAGCAGGGGGAGGGGCAGAGGGAGAAGCAGACTCCCTATTGAGCAGAAAGCCACACATGGGGCTGGATCCCAGGACCCTGGGATCATGACCTGAGCCAAAGACAGCCGTTTAACCGACAGAGCCACCCAGGCACCCCCTTAAAAAGATTTTAGTTGGCTTTTAGTTTGAAAGATATTTTCACTATAAAGAATTTCATGTTGTCAATTATTTCCTGCCACCTGTGAAAAGATGCTATTCCATTGTTTTTTTTTGTCCTTTGTCCAAAATGTTATTTTGAATAATAAATCTATACTAAATTTTTTTCTTTGCTTCTCTGATAAGTGTGTGCTTTTCTTTGAATAATTGAAAATTTTTCCCTTTCTTCCTGTATTTTAACAATATTGTGAAGTGCTTAGAGGTATGTGTGTACATTTGCATGCATGTACACACACACATACATATGTGTATTTATCCAGCTTGGGTTTTATTGAGCTTTGTGGATCTATGGGTTTATAGTTGTCAACAAGTAGGAACAGTAGGCCATCATTCTCTCAAATATTTTTACTCATTTTTCCTGTTCTGGCTGTAATACCCTGCCACCATTTTTCTCCTGGAATTCCAGTTACATGTATGTTAGACCACTTGGTGCTATCATACTTGGTTATGAAGTCTCTGTTCATTTTATCCTTTTCTTTTACTATTTTTCTCCTTGTATTCTTCATTTTGAATAGATTGTTTTTACTGTCTTTGAGTTGATTGTTACTTTCTTTCACAGAATCTAATCTACTATTAAATACTAGTCAGCAAAAATTTTTATCTCAGGAAGTTACATTTTGTTCCTCTTTATATCATCTATTTCTTGCCTCATTATGTTCATGTTATCTTTGACATCTTAGTGTATGTAATATTTATAATCACTGTTTTAATGTCCTTGTCCTTTAATTATATCATCTCTCTCATTTTGGGGCCTCTTTCTTTTGTCTGATTTTTCTCTCAATTATGGACATTTTCCTGCTTTTTTGTATTCTAGCATTCCTTCCTTCCTTTCCTTCCTTCATTCCTTCTTCCTCTCTCCTTCTTCCTCCCCTCCGCTCCCTGCTCCTTTCCTTTCTTTTCTTTTTTGGATGCTGGATATTGCAAATTTTTCATTGCTGATTGCTCATTATATATATATTTTTTACCTTTATTAAATTTTTTTTAATAAACATATAATGTATTTTTAGCCCCAAGGTTACAGGTCTGTGAATCTCCAAGTTTACACACTTCACAGCACTCACCATAGCACATACTCTCCCCAATGTCCATAACCAAACCCCCTCTCCCAACCCCCCTCCCCCCAGCAACCCTCAGTTTGTTTTGTGAGATTAAGAGTCACTTATGGTTTGTCTCCCTCCCGATCCCATCTTGTTTCATTTATTCTTTTCCTACCACTTAAACCCCCCATGTTGCATTTCCGCTTCTTCATATCAGGGAGATCATATAGTTGTCTTTCTCTGGTTGACTTATTTCGCTAAGCATGATACCCTCTAGTTCCATCCACGTTGTTGCAAATGGCAAGATTTCATTTCTTTTGATGGCTGCATATATTCCATTATATATATATACCACTTCTTCTTTATCCATTCATCTGTTGATGGACATCTAGGTTCCTTCCATAGTTTGGCTATTGTGGACATTGCTGCTATAAACATTCAGGTGCATGTGCCCCTTCAGATCGCTACGTTTGTATCTTTAGGGTAAATACCCAGTAGTGCAATTGCTGGGTAGCTCTATTTTCAACTTTTTGAGGAACCTCCATACTGTTTTCCAGAGTGGTTGCACCAGCTTGCATTCCCACCAACACTGTAGGAGGGTTCCCCTTTCTCCGCATCCTTGCCAGCATCTGTCATTTCCTGACTTGTTGATTTTAGCCATTCTGAATGGTGTGATGGGGTATCTCATTGTGGTTTTATATGTATTTCCCTGATGCCAAGTGATGTGGAACACTTTTTCATGTGTCTGTTGGCCATTGGTCTTCTTTGCAGAAATGTCTGTTCATGTCCTCTGCCCATTTCTTGATTGGATTCTTTGTTCTTCGGGTGTTGAGTTTGCTAAGTTCTTTATAGATTTTGGACACTAACCCTTTCTCTGATAATGTCGTTTGCAAATATCTTCTCCCATTCTGTCAGTTGTCTTTTGGTTTTGTTAACTGTTTCCTTTACTGTGCAAAAGCTTTTGATCTTGATAAAATCCCAATAGTTCATTTTTGCCCTTGCTTCCCTTGCCTTTGGCGATGTTCCTAGGAAGAAGTTGCTGCGGCTGAGGTCAAAGCGGTTGCTGCCTGTGTTCTCCTCAAGGATTTTGATGGATTCCTTTCTCACACTGAGGTCCTTAATCCATTTTGAGTCTATTTTTATGTGTGTTGTAAGGAAATGGTTCAATATCATTTTTTCTGCATGTGGCCATCCAATTTTCCCAACACCATTTATTGAAGAGGCTGTCTTTTTTCCATTGGACATTCTTTCCTGCTTTGTCAAAGATTAGTTGACCATAGAGTTGAGGGTCTATTTCTGGGCTCTCTATTCTGTTCCACTGAGATATGTGTCTGTTCTTGTGCCAGTACCATACTGTCTTGATGATCATCACGGCTTTGTAATAGAGCTTGAAGTCTGTAATTGTGATGCCACCAACTTTGGCTTTCTTTTTCAATATTCCTTTAGCTATTCAAGGTCTTTTCTTGTTACATACAAATTTTAGGATTATGTGTTCCATTTCTTTGAAAAACATGGATGGGATTTTGATAGGGATTGCATTAAATGTGTAGATTACTTTAGGTAGCATAGACATTTTCACAATATTTGTTCTTCCAATGCAGGAGCATGGAACATTTTTCCATTTCTTTGTGTCTTCCTCAATTTCTTTCATGAGTACTTTATAGTTTTCTGATTATAGGTTCTTTGCCTCTTTGGTTAGATTTATTCCTAGGTATCTTATGGTTTTGGGTGCAATTGTAAATGGGATTAACTCCTTAATTTCTTTTTCTTCTGTCGAGTTGTTGGTGTAGAGAAATGCAATGATTTTCATGCATTGATTTTATATCCTGACACTTTACTGAATTCCTGTACAAGTTCTAGCAGTTTTGGAGTAGAGTCTTTTGGGTTTTCCACATATAGTATCATATCATCTGCAAAGAGTGATAGTTCCACTTCTTCTTTGCTGATTTGGATGTGTTTAATTCTTTTTGTTGTCTGATTGCTGAGGCTAGGACTTCTAGTACTATGTTGAATAGCAGTGGTGATAATGGACATCCCTGCCGTGTTCCTAACCTTAGCATAAAAGCTTTCAGTTTTTCTCCATTGAGAATGATATTTGTGGTGGGTTTTTCATAGATGGCTTTGATGATATTGAGGTATGTGCCCTCTATCTCTACACTTTGAAGAGTTTTTTTTTTTTTTTTTAAAGATTTTATGTATTTATTTGACAGAGAGAAATCACAAGTAGACGGAGAGGCAGGCAGAGAGAGAGAGGGAAGCAGGCTCCCCGCTGAGCAGAGAGCCCAACGCGGGACTCGATCCCAGGACCCTGAGATCATGACCCGAGCTGAAGGCAGCGGCTCAACCCACCAAGCCACCCAGGCGCCCCCTTTGAAGAGTTTTGATCAGGAAGGGATGCTGTACTTTGTCAAATGCTTTTTCAGCATCTATTGAGAGTATCAGACAGTTCTTGTTCTTTCTTTTATTAAGGTATTGCATCACATTGATTGATTTGCAGATGTTGAACCAACCTTGCAGCCCTGGAATAAATCCCACTTGGTCGTGATGAATAACCCTTTTAATGTACCATTGGATCCTATTGGCTAGTATTTTGGTGAGAATTTTCGCATCTGTGTTCATCAAGTATATGAGTCTGTAGTTCTCTTTTTTGATGGGATCCTTGTCTGGTTTTGGGATCAAGGTGATGCTGGCCTCAGAAAATGAGTTTGGAAGTTTTCCATCCATTTCTATTTTTTGGAACAGTTTCAGGAGAACAGGTATTAATTCTTCTTTAAATGTTTGGTAGAATTCCCTTGGGAAGGTGTCTGGCCCTGGGCTTTTGTTTGTTTGGAGATTTTTGACGACTGTTTCAATCTCCTTACTGGTTATGGGTCTGCTCAGGTTTTCTATTTCTTCCTGGTTCAGTTGTGGTAGTTTATATGTTTCTAGGAATGCATCCATTTCTTCCAGATTGTCAAATTTGTTTGCATAGAGTTGCTCATAGTATGTTCTTATAACTGTTTGTATTTATTTGGTGTTGGTTGTGATCTCTCCTTTTTCTTTCATGATTTTATTTATTTAGGCCCTTTCTCTTTTCTTTTGGATAAGTCTGGCCAGGGGTTTATCAATCTTATGAATTCTTTCTGAGATCCAGCTCCTAGTTTCGTTAATTTGTTCTATTGTTTTTTTGGTTTCTATTTCATTGATTTCTGCTCTGATCTTTATGATTTCTCTTCTCCTGCTGGGTTTAGGGTTTCTTTCTTGTTCTTTCTCCAGCTCCTTTAGGTGTAGGGTTAGGTTGTGTACTTGAGAACTTTCTTGTTTCTTGAGAAAGGCTTGTACTGCTATATATTTTCCTCTCAGGACTACCTTTGCTGTGTCCCACAGATTTTGAACCGTTGTATTTTCATTATCATTTGTTTCCATGAAATTTTTCAATTCTTCTTTAATTTCCTGGTTGACCCATTCATTCTTTAGAAGGATGCTGTTTAGTTTCCATGTATTTGGCTTCTTTCTAAATTTCCTCCTGTGACTGAATTCTAGCTTCAGAGCATTGTGGCCTGAAAATCTGCAGGGAATGATCCCAATTTTTTGATACTGGTTGAGGCCTGATTTATGACCCAGGATGTGTCTATTCTGGAGAATGTTCCATGTGCTCTAGAGAAGAATGTGTATTCTGTTGCTTTGGGATGAAATATTCTGAATATATCTGTGATGCCCATCTGGTCCAGTGTGTCATTTAAGGTCTTTATTTTCTTGTTGATCTTTTGCTTGGATGATCTGTCCATTTCAGTGAGGGAAGAGTTAAAGTCCTCTACTATTATTGTATTGTTGTCAATGTGTTTCTTTGATTTTGTTATTAATTGGTTGCTCCCATGTTAGGGGCATAGATATTTAAAATTGTTAGATCTTCTTGTTGGACAGACCCTTTGAGTATGATATAGTGTCCTTCCTCATCTCTTATTATAGTCTTTGGCTTAAAATCTAATTGATCTGATACAAGGATTGCCACCCCAGCTTTCTTCTGATGTCCATTAGCATGGTAAATAGTTTTCCACCCACCCCCTACTTTAAATCTGGAGGTGTCTTCAGGTCTAAAATGAGTTTCTTGCATGTAGCATATTGATGGGTTTTGTTTTTTTATCCATTCTGATACCCTGTGTCTTTTGATTAGGGCATTTAGCCCATTAACATTCAGGGTAACTATTGAGAGATATGAATTTAGTGCCATTGTATTGCCTGTAAGGTGACTGTTACTGTATATTGTCTCTGTTCCTTTCCGATCTACTACTTTTAGGCTCTCTCTTTGCTTAGAGGACCCCTTTCAATATTTCCTGTAGGACTGGTTTGGTGTTTGCAAATTCTTTCTGTTTTTGTTTGTCCTGGAAGCTTTTTATCTCTCCTTCTATTTTCAATGATAGCCTAGCTGGATATAGTATTCTTGCTGCATGTTTTTCTCATTTAATGCTCTGAATATATCATGCCAGTTCTTTCTGGCCTGCCAGAAAGTAGGTCTCTGTGGATAAGTCTGCTGCCAAACTAATATTTTTACCATTGTATGTTACAGACTTCTTTTCCCAGGCTGCTTTCAGGATTTTCTTTTTGTCAGTAAGACTTGTAAATTTTACTATTAGGTGATGGGGTGTGGACCTATTCTTGTTGATTTTGAGGGGGGCTCTCTACACCTCCTGGATTTTGAGGCTTGTTCCCTTTGCCATATTAGGGAAATTCTCTCCAATATACCTTCTGCCCCCCTCTCTCTTCTTCTTCTGGAATCCCAATTATTCTAATGTTGTTTCATCTTAAGGTGTCACTTATCTCCTGAACTCTACCCTCGTCGTCCAGTGGCTGTTTGTCTCTCTTTTGCTCAGCTTCTTTATTCTCTGTCATTTGGTCTTATTTATCACTAATTTTTTATTCTGCTTCATTTATCCTAGCAGAAAGAGCCTCCATTTTTTATTGCACTTCATTAATAGCTTTTTTTTTTTAAAGATTTTATTTATTTATTTGACAGAGAGAGATCACAAGTAGGCAGAGAGGCAGGCAGAGAGAGAGAGGAGGAAGCAGGCTCCCTGCTGAGCAGAGAGCCCGAAGCGGGACTCGATCCCAGGACCCTGAGATCATCACCTGAGCTGAAGGCAGCGGCTTAACCCACTGAGCCACCCAGGCGCCCCATTAATAGCTTTTTTAATTTCAACTTGGTTAGATTTTAGTTCTTTTATTTCTCTAGAAATGGCTTTTATCTTTCCATAGAGTGTTTTTCTGATATCTTCTTTGCCTTTTTCAAGCCCAGTTAGAACCTTGAGAATCGTCATTCTGAACTCTAGATCTGACATATTACCTATGTCTGTATTGATTAGGTCCCTAGCCTTCGGTACTGCCTCTTGTTCTTTTTATTGTGGTGAGTTTTTCCGCCTTGTCATTTTGTCCAAATAAGAATATATGAAGGAGCAAATAAAATACTAAAAAAGTGGTAAAGGCCCCAGGAAAATGTGCTTTAACCAAATCAGTAGAGACCCCAAATCTTGGGGGGGAGAAAGGGGATAAAAAGAAGTTCAGAAAAAAAAATTTTTTAAAAGAAAACAAATAAAGAAAAAATATAAAAAAGAAATACATACATATATATATATATAAGTGGGTCACCCACTTAATTTTGGGAGTATTTTGATCTCTTAGAAGAAATTACCTCCCAAAATTTTAAAGAATGTAAAACATATAAGGTTAAACACAATGAAGGGATGGACTATGCCTATAAAGATGAGAAAAAATTTTTTTTAATTTCTAAAAAAGGAGTTGATAAAGTAAGTTCATTGGGAGAATAAAGAAAAAGAAAGTGGAGAGAATTTGCTCCAGCTGGAGACTAGAACAAGCCTGGAGCTAGATTTTGGGTATATTTTGATCTATTAGAAGAAGTGGTACCCCAAATTTTTTAGGAAAAAAACCTTATATGTATACAAAAAATAAAGTTAGATACAATGAAAGATAAAATATGACTATAATAAAGAAGGTTCAAAAAAGATTATTTTTTTTTAATGAAAGGTATTGTTAAGATAAACTAGTTAAAAAACGTTAAAAAAGGAAAGGGTAAAAGTTAAAATAAATTAGCAGAAGAAAAAAAATTAAGAAAAATTAAATTAATTGCAAGACTAAAGAATCATGGGGAGAAAGCCATGAGTTCCATGCTTTGCTTTCTCCTCCTCTGGAATTCCACTGTTCTCCTTGGTAAGTGAACTTGGTTTTGGCTGGATTTCTTGTTGATCTTCTGGGGGAGGGGCCTGTTGTAGTGATTCTCAAGTGTCCTTGCCCAAAGTAGAATTGCACCGCCCTTACCAGGGGCCGGGCTGAGTAATCCGCTTGGGTTTGCTTCCGGGAGCTTTTGCTCCCTGAACACTTTCTGTAGAGTTCTGAAGGACGGGAATGAAAATGGCGGCCTCCCAGTCTCCAGCCCAGAGAAGCCGAGAGGTCAGGGCCCCACTCCTCAGTGCACCCTCAGAGAAAAGCACTCAATCACTCCCATCTCCCTGGCCTCCGGCTGTGCTCTGAGCTCACCCAACCTCTGACCGGTTCAACGTAACCCCGAGATGAGAGCTCACTCCTTGGTTCTGTCTCTCTAGCTGGCTTCCCTGCTCTTATACCTGAGAGCTCTGCAACACTCAGACACCCCCAATCCTTCTGTGACCCTGCGGGACCTGGGGCCATGCTGTCCCTGCGTGGGTTTCACCCCGGTTTAGCCTCTAGAGTGATGTCCCTCAGTGGAGCACACTTTTAAAAGTCCTGATTTTGTGCTCTGTTGTTCTGCCGTTTGATGGGAGCTTCCCCCCCGCCCCCTGCGGTCTATCTTCCCCTTGCTTTGGATTCACTTCTCCACCATCCTACCTTTCAGAAAGTCATTGATTTTCTGTTTCTAGAATTGCTGCTCTTCTTCTCTTCAATCTCCTGTTGGATTTGTAGGTGTTTGCAATGGTTTGATAAGCTGTCTAGCTGATCTCCTGCTACCTGATGTAGTCTCAGCCTGCTACTTCTCCGCCATCTTGACTCCTCCCTCTGATTGCTCATTATTATTATTTACCTTTAAAGAGTATTAAACATTTTTCTGGAGAAAAGTCAAGTTCGTTACAGATTAGTTTGATTTTTTGAGAACTTAGTTTTAAGTTTTCTGAGAGTCAGGCTACAGTGGCCTATATTCTAGAGCAGATTCATTCCACTTTTAGGGTGTGGACTTTTATGTGTCTATTAATTGTCATGTTTGTTCAGTGAGGTCTCTCTACTTTGGATGGAGCAAAACTAAACAATTTCTAGTACTATGTGACCACTAAGAATTCTGTTCTAGTTCTCCTGGTATTTGTTTTTTTCTCAGAAATCATTTTTGCATATAACATGTAATGATTGATATTTAGTCAAAGAATCAAGAAACTATTTAGACATTTGACCCTCTTTTTCTGTGTTGCTTCCTGCTCTCAGAAATAATCTTGCACCAACTCTAGAAGCTTCATCTTCTCTGAACGCAGGTATTCATCTCAATTCAATAAGACCTCTGTCTCTGTTTAGATTCTCCCTACCTGGGCTGTAGTCTGAAAATTCCCTCCAGGCAAGTGATGATTGGGTTCATCTAATTTTTTTCCTTCTTCTCTCAGGTATCAAAGTCCTAGTCTATCTGTTTCTAGTGTCTAAAAATACTTTTTTGCATAGTTCATAGTTAATCGTGAAAGGGTGATTCCAGCCACTATTACTTATAGCCAGAAGTGGAAGTCAATATTTGGATTTTTTTTATACATGATCAAATTAGTTCTTAAGATAAGAAATTTGGAATTTATCTTTAAATTCTAGTTGTACATATACAACTGGTTAATTCACATTTCCACCTGGACCTCTAATAGCCCAAACTTAACATTCTTCCAAACGCAACTCTTAATTTCTATAGTGTAGGACACCCAAAGGTGTACTTTTGGGTAATAAGTCTATACTAAAGTTTATCTTTGTTTCTCTGATCTAACATAGTATAGGACACCCAAAGTATCCTTCCCTTTGTCTTTACTATTCAGTTAGTGGCACCAACTTCTACCAAATCATCCAAGCCAAGAATGTGGATGTCGTATCACTTCCATTTTATGTTTCACATCTTATATTCAACTCATTAACTGTCCTATTGGTTCTGTTTCTAAGATATGCCACTCTCATATACCTCTAATTCTTATCATTTTCACTGATAACAACTTGGATCATTGCCTTTCACTTAATTATTGTAATAACCTCTGTACTAATTTGCTATCTTCTAATTTTGCTCTTCTCTTACTCATTCTCCATACAATAGCAAGAGTGATCTTCTCTAGAATGTAAATTGAATCCCATCATTCTCTGATTTAAAACTTTCCGTGACTTCCTTTGCACTAAGAATAAAGTTCAAATTCCTTAATGCAATCTGCAAAGGCCCACAAGACCCAGCTTTTGTCTACTTTGCCAGTCTAATGCTTCACTGCTATCCCCATTGTTCACTGTGTTCTGACCATGCAGTTCTCCTGGAAGTTATTTATAGGCTACTTGTCCTCTCAAGACCTTTGCATATGAATTGCTTTTCTAAAGTGCACTTTTCCAATTCTTGGTATGGTGCTTCCTTATCCTTAAAGTTGCCGTTTATAGACTACCTTTTCTTAGATATATTCCCTGATCATTCCATCTAGGGAAGTCACCCTAATCCATTGTTCTATATCATTGTTATGTATACATGTCATTGTTTCCTATGTGAAATTTAACATTTTCTTTGGGTAATTTGCAAATTTAATTTTTAAAAATCTTTTCCCCACTAAGATCTAATCCCCATGTGGTAGACACCTGCCTGTCCCTATTGCCTTTTATTGGTCTTCTAATGTCTAGTGCAGTGTTGGGCTCTGTGATTATCCAGGCTTTATATCTCAGGGCATCACCCAAACTACAGAGTTGAGAAGGGGAACCATATAGATACAGGTAACCTTACTGAGTTGAGAGGATAAATACCTGACTTTGTGGGGTCTGAAATTCCTAAAATTGGTTGGTTGAAAGGATTAATGTATCTTTCTTTAAAAGAAAGAGCTGAAAATAGAGTTAATTGATATATCTGGTAGAACTCTATAGATCAATTGATAAATCTGGTAGAACTGGATGTAAAATGGTGTAACATGAGAATTTAGCACAGTATCTGACTTAGCACTCAATTCGTTATTGCTGAACCCATGAAAATTGACAGGAACCTTCAATTACACAATGTTGCCTCTTCATATTGGAGAGAATTAACAGAGCCTCCATTTCATTTCATCCACAGGAACATGGAATTCATTTCAACTTGTTTTTTTCTCTGACTGATAGTAGAGTGAACAAGATTGTTTAAAATACAAAAGCAAAGCATTCTCCTGCACTGCTCATCCTAATTCCCTTTTCTCCCTGAAAATAAAGGGCTGTATACAGTGACAAAACTATCCCTTTACTACCATTCTGCAGATTATCACAATGTGTTCAACACCTAGAAATCACCGGGAAGGCTTAATGGCTTTCTGATATTATCCTGTAGTACAATGTGTGCATGTACAAACTGCTTCACACTTAAACACCTTCCTCCATACCCCAGTTCACAAACATGTAATGCCTATCAAGCCTCAGGCCATGGGGAGTAGAAGGTTATATTTATGAAGAACGTTCCTAGTCAGGATCATCCTTCTTTCTTCTTCCCTGTTGTGATATTTCTAAAACTCATGATGCTAGCGTTGCCTGTTATTTTGAGATTAGTTACTTCAGGTTCCATCAGTTCCTTCCTGTTGTTTTCTGGAAAGAAGACAATTTATTTGGCCCCCAAGAGATTTCAAACACTCTTTTAGAGTCTTTACAGTGATAAATTTGTAATCTCATGTATTTGTCATATTAGCCATAATAATAGGTTGCTATTGACCACATTTTATGGATGATGAAGTGAGGTTCATATAAGGTAATTAACATATATGTTCACACACCTGGTACCTAGGGGAGCTGGGGTTTGAACCCAGCTTTCTTTCACATTACTAAACAAGAAAGTTTATTCATCTTAACACTTTTTTAGTCAATCACATATGGAATAATCTTGATGGAGTGAATGTGGTCTTTTGGAAGTTGTATGACCGGCCTTGAGATAGTGACCAATGTTCTGTTCTCTACCTTGTTTGGTAGGGAAGTTTGAACTCTCCTAGCCATGTATGTGCCCTCTGGGGTTTGTTAGACAAATATTTCAATAGTTTGTCTCAAGCTTGTCTTGCTTATATGTCACTTTTATTTTTATTTTCGGTGGGTAGAAGAGAGACAACAAGTTTTTGAACACTAATATTTTAAAGATAGCAAGTGTCATTAAAAAAAAAAACAAAACAACCAAACAAAAAAAACAAAACCCAAGCAAACAAGTCTGCAATATTAAGTTACTGCAGAGGGCCTGTTTTGTATTGGATGGTCAGGGAAGATCTAGTACCTGCATGAGGATCTAGACTATTTCATGTGGGATACATAGGGAAACTGAAGTCCAAGATAATTAAACAAATTCCAAAGACACATAACTTCTTTTGTGGCTAAATTAGGACTGGAGACTGAGTTCTACCATTACATTTTATTATTATTATTACTGTTATTATTATTTAATTAACCTTGCTATCTGGTGAAGTGAGTCTTTCTTTTCAAAATTACCTTTTAAAAAAGATTTTATTTGTTTATTTGACAGAGAGAGACACAGCAAGAGAGGGAACACAAGCAGGGAGAGTGGGAGAGGGAGAAGCAGGTTTACCACTGAGCTGGGGGCCCAATGCGGGGCTTGATCCCAGAATCCCACAATCATGAACTGAGGCAAAGGCAGATGCTTAGCAACTTAGCCACCCAGGTGTCCCTCAAAATTGTCTTGGGTACTCTTGTCCCTTTCAAATGATTTTTAGGATTGTTGACAAGGTTTCACCAAAATACTCCACTTATTTTTATCGGCATTAAATTAAGTCATTGATTAATTTGGGCATAATGTCACCTTTACCTTATTGAGTCTCCCCATCCAAGGGACTGTGTGTCTCTTTGTATGTTAAAGTTACGCTGAATGTCTTTTTACTAGGGTCTACATTTTATTCTTAAAAATTGATGTATATTTTATTATTTTATTCTTAGACATTCCAGCTTAGAGGGTGAGTGGAGCATGTATTTTCTTTTCTTTTTCTTTTTCTTTTTTTTAAATTTTTTTCCAATTTATTTATTTTCAGAAAAACAGTATTCATTATTTTTTCACCACACCCAAGCATGTATTTTTTTAAAAGTACATTTCAAATCACTTGCCATGGTTATATAGGCATGAAGGCAATAGATTTTTTTATATTGATTTTTTGTATCCATTT
Organism: Neogale vison; assembly: GCF_020171115.1. NCBI lineage: Eukaryota > Metazoa > Chordata > Mammalia > Carnivora > Mustelidae > Neogale > Neogale vison. The sequence goes on along the minus strand of NC_058091.1, from coordinate 229,433,189 downwards.
GGCAACCTTGCTGAAGCTTGTAAGTTTTGATAGTGTATTTGAAGTTTGTCTTGTTTATATGTTATGTTTTCTTTATCCATTCTTTTTCATGAAGAGTTTTGACTCTTTTGATCTCATTGGCCTTTTAAAAAGGCAATCTATTCTGAGAATTTGTTGTTATTTTGTGAGTTTAAGGAAGTTCATTTATTGCAATTACTAATATATTTGGGTTCATTTCTGGAGGCAGCAGAACATCAGAGTTACTAGTACAGACTTTGCTGTATAATTTGTGTCTTTTTTATCAGTGTCTGGTACTTCATAGCTCTAGCTGTTGAACAAGTTGCTTAAGGTCCCTCTGCTTTTCTTTTCTCTTCTGTGACATGACGGTTTATTATTGGGTAACTTACTTGATGGCTGAGAGGAATCCTTACTTGATTGTTGAAAGGAATAAAGGATTGATATTTGTAAAACATTGAGAGCAGTGTTTAGTGCATAGAAGCTTTATGGAACTGTTAGTTGTCATTATTCACAATATCTTACTTGTTCTTTAGATTTTATTGGCTTTTTATTTGATTTTCTGCTTTCCGACATTTTATGGGATTCACTGTTCCTTTTATTATTCCTTCCCTTCCATTATACACACAACAATGATTTGGAAGTTTTCTATTTCTGTGTATTAGAAGTAATCATTAGCTCCTCTGAATTTGTCAGACTTAGAATATCTTAACCTTTCTCACCACCTCTGACTTTTATATTGTTATCAAGTATTTTAGTATCACCAAGTATTTAATTCCCCAAATTAGTTGTCATATTTATTTTTATGTAGTCAGTTCATGCTTAGATTTGTTAAAATGTTTGCTAATTTCTTGGTTTGCCTTTGTTCTAGTATCTCATCCCTTCTTTCTCTGTTAAATTTCCTTAAAAACATTTTACACTTTTGGGGTACCTGGCTGGCTCAATCAAAAGAACATGCAACTCTTAATCTTGGAGTCATGGATTTGAGCCCCACAATGGGCATAGAGATTACTTAAATAAATAAAACTTTAAAAAATATTTTGTACTTTTAATGTTTCTTTCACAGAGGGTCACTTAGGGCTTAGTGTTCTCCCTCTGTTTTAAGTATCTCGGTTTCCTCTCACTTTTAAATGACAATTTAGCTCAGTAGTTAATTTTAAGTTGACAGTTATTTTCTTCCAGTACTGTGAATTATCCCTTTGCTCATTGACTTCTGTGATTGCTCTTGGGAAGCCTGCTGTCAGTCTATTTCTTGTTTCCTTTTAATGTTTTCTTTTCATTTTAAAAATTTCTTTTCAGTGTACCAGAATTCATTGTTTATGTACCACACCCAGTGTTCCATGCAATATATGCCCTCCTTAAAACCCACCACCAGGCTCACCCAACCTCCCACCCCCACCCCTTCAAAACACTCAGATTTTTTTTCGGAGTCCATAGTCTTTCATGGTTCATCTCCCCCTCTAATTTCTCCCAATTCCCTTCTCCTCTCCATCTCCCCATGTCCTCTGTGTTATTTGATATGCTGCACAAATAAGTGAAACCATATGACAATTGACTCTCTCTGCTTGACTTATTTCACTCAGCATAATCTCTTCCAGTCCCGTCCGTGTTGATCTAAAAGTTGGGTATTCATCCTTTCTGTTGGAGGTATAATACTCCATAGTGTATATGGACCACATCTTCCTTATCCATTGGTCTGTTGAAGGGCATCTTGGTTCTTTCCACAGTTTGGTGACTGTGGCCATTTCTTCTATGAACACTGGGGTAGAGATGGCCCTTCTTTTTACTACATTTGTATCTTTGGGGTAAATACCCAATAGGGCAATTGCAGGGTCATAGGGAAGATCTATATTTAATTTCTTAAGGAATCTCCACACTTTTCTCCAAAGTGGCTGCACCAACTTGCATTCCCACCAACAGTGTAAGAGGGTTTCCCTTTCTCCACATCCTCTCCAATACAAGTTGTTTACTGTCTTGTTAATTTTGGCCATTCTAACCGGTATAAGGTAGTGTCTCAGTGTGGTTTTGATTTGAATCTCCCTTTTAATGTTTTCTTCTTTTGATCTCGGGTTATTTACAAAATTTCCTTCAATTTTGGTGTTCTGCACTTTTGCTGCAGATGTGTCTGAGTGTGGATTTATATTATTCTTTTTATTGGTACTCAGTTTGCTTCTTAATCAGAGAAATATGCCTTTAATCAATTCTATAAAATTAACCACCACTTTGTGCTTTACTGGTACCTTTTCCAGTGCTTCCTGTTTTACACCACTCCTAGTAGGAGTTTTCCTATTTCTATCCTTCATCTCTCTTTTATATTTTCTATTGCTTTATCTCTTACTGTTGTTTTCTGGTTAGTTCCTTCCAATCTATTTTTTCTTGGTGTTTACAAAAGAACCCTTGATATTTATTTTATTAGTTTGTTTTCTGTTAAAGATATGCCTTATCTTTATATGTGAATAAACTTTATCTCCTACTAGGTGCTAAGCTTTCTGAGGGCAGTTGGCTACATCTTCTGTGTCTTTGGGGATATTGTTTCTTAAATTGTTTATTCTAGAAACAGACTAGCCTGAGTTGAATTCTGGCTCTGTCACCTACCTTCTTTGAAATCTCAGGCACCATTACTTTGCTTCTCCACAGCACAATGAAAGTATTAGTACTATAGCCTTCAGAAAGTATTTAGGTACTTAGGTAAGGCACTTACCTGAGGTACTTAGAAAGCACCAAGTGAAAGTTATACTTTTTCCATAGAGAAAACTGTTAAATGACCCTGATTTCACAAAATGATTTGGCACTTGGATTGAATTTTGAATAATAAGTCAGTTAATGCTTAATGATGGAGGAGGAAAAGAAAGAACAAGTGAGCACTTTAGGCAGAAGAAACAGCATGTACACCGCTAAGGGAATTGTAATGTGTGACATGTATTTGAGAAATGCACTGCATTGCCTTTGACCAACTACATCCTCTCAGCACCCAAGTGTCAGTATGTAAGCTCATTTCCTACTGCTCTTTACTTGAGAACGTCCCCTTGACCTGGCCACCCAGCACGTGAAATTCATACCTTCAGGGGTTGCTCTCAGCCAGTGGTGGATGGGGCCGGATAATGAATCTGCCTTTCAGATGTGATAACCCTGAGTTGTGTTTTACATTCTTTTTTTTTTTTTTTTAGATTTCATTTATTTATTTGAGAGAGAGAGTGCAGAGTGAGAGAAAGAGAGAGAGAAAGAGCAGGTGGAGGAGCAGAGGGAGAGGGAGAGGAAGAAGCATGCTTCCTGCTGAGCAGGGAGCCCAATGTGGGGCTAGATCCCAGGACCCGGAGTCAAAGGCAGACCCTCAACCGACTGAGTCTCCCAGGTGCCCCGATCAATCTTAGATCTATTAAGTTGTATTTAAAAGCGTTATAATTGGGCTTTTTGGCCCCAGGTATACAATGTGTTTCATAAATAGTATCTATTACCATATGCATCCTCAGTATGTTTTTCAAGTAATTCAAATCTTCTTTTCTGATCTTTCCTATTCCCTTCTTCACATCACTTATTTGATTTTGGGTAAAGGGGAAAAGGAAGATAAAAAGTGCCCCCTTCTCCTATGTCTCACTTTTAAAATGCACCTGTGTTACTTGTATATGAAAACAAAAATCTAAAATAGAATTTTCAGATGCTGAATGATTGGGTTTCTTAATTATATGTCCAAATGTTCCTAGGTAATTATCTCTTTTGTTCTTCCACTGTTTTGTGTCAACCTTCTGATAAGACTGCAAAAACAAGATATGTTTGAAAGTCTTTCAGTCTATTTCATGCTTCTAAATGTAAATGCTTTAATTATTTGAAATTCTCTGAGGTCTCCCCAACAAAAGCCTGTCAGAACTCTGCAATTCCACTCATGAAAATCTCTCTCAGGCCCAACTCAGGGTTTGTGATTTAATGAGATATGCATTTCAAACAGTATGACAGCGACTCAGTAGGTATTTCAGAACAAAACTTTTGATAAAGGTTCTGTGCTCCTCAAGGGGATCTTTAATTTTTTGGATGAAGTCAATTCATGAGGGTTTTTTTTGTTTTTTGTTTTGTTTTGTTTTAATCTTGCAAGAAAACAAAAGTTTCATGTCTCATTGTGCTTTCCTATTTTGAAGGATTACGAAACTACCCAAAGTAAGGGGTAGGCCACTTGCCTTCCTGGAGTCCTTGAGTGTCCTCTGAGATAATGGATTTGTATATTATAATATGTAATCACACCTGTAATTATATGACTAATGGTTAGAAGGGTTGAGAGGTTATCTAGTCCAAGCAGATTTTGAAGATGAGAAATCTAAGATCCAGAGGATTAAATGGGTTACCTAAGACCACTAGTCTGATTAGTACTGGCTGAGGACTTCTCTTGACTCCTTGTTCAGTGCTCTTTCCACATTATAGAAGAGTTTATGTTTTTTAACATTACTTTGAAGAGTTCCTTCATTTTGACTGGCTTCAAAAGAAAAATAAAATTATTCATTTTTAAGCTCCTGCCTTGTATAAGAGAATGTTTAAGACATAATATGATGTAGGTATTTCTCATTATATAAGCTCTCTCCAAACATTGGAACTGAATAGATTCTGATAAAATCGTTGAGATGGGGCTGGTATCTGTTGCTATACACATTCCTCCTCTTTCGCTATTGAAAGTGCAGGAATAAATTTTGTAGATTCACTCAATATCTCAACTTATTTTCCTATTCTTCCTCTTGTATCAACTAGATTCAATAATGAGGTTGCTTTGATTCACAACAAGACAGATCTGGGAAGATTATGTATTTTAACAATCACAGAATCTCTGAATTTAAGCAATTTAAATGGTCATCTACTTCAAACACCTATCTTTCTGCAAAAGGCATTTAACAACTACCAAATTTGACCCAATATGCTTTCCTAGTTGCAGGGGCCAGGGACCAACATGTGGAAGCGTTGGTGTACATGGAGGCTAATTTGAGTGGCCTATTTCTGTCAATGACTGCTCAGGTGATAATTCTCTCACCCGCAATATCTAAAAGTCTCACAGTGTCAAGTAAAAGATCATTTTTAGTCTTCACCTTACTGGAATTACCAATCATGATCTACACTCTTTTGACCTTATTATTTTTTTTTTTTAAGATTTTATTTGTTTGGGAGAATGAGAAAGCAAGAACACAAGCAGGTTTAAGAGCAGGGAGAGAAGCAGACTCCCCACTGAGCAGGGAGCCCAAAGCGGGACTCGATGCTAGAACTCTGGGTTCATGACCTGAACTGATGGCAGACACTTTACCAACTGGGCCACCCAGGTGCCCTTCTTTTGACTTTTGCAATAGCCACACTTTTCTCTCTTTGAAATTGACTGATGTTTCTACTGTTCCATCTTACTTCTTGAATGTTGGTAATTAGCTATCGTGTTCTGTTCCTGTCCCAGTTCTTCTCACTCTGTGTAATGATACTATACGCATGCAAAGTACTTAATATGTATTTGGCCCAACTGAAAAAAGAGCAAATGAATTCTTCCATTTGTTCCCAAGATTTTTGATGCCACTTATATGCCCAAAACAGCAAATTCTCTGTCACATTAATGATCTGGACTCACATTTATAACCAATATGCTATGTCTCCATCTATATGTTAACTAGATTATTCTAACTCAGTATGCAAAATAAATCTATAGTATTGTCTATCTCAATTGTAGAGCTTACTCATTTCCCATAGTTAGAAACTAATTGCCCTTTGTCTTCTCCTGTACTCTTACCAACTCCAATCCAATGAATTACAAAATTCTGCTGATGTTTATTCTAAGAAGTTCTCTCATTCATTTTGCTCTCTATCCTTGTCATTACCAACCTTGATTGGACTTCCATCATTCTCTTGCTGGCTACTTAAAGAGCCTCCTACCCTCCATCCTCGCCTTGAGATTATGCTCCATCTAATCCAATTCTCTGTAAAGATCCACAATATGAGGATCTGAAATATAAATCTGATTCTATTTTTTTTGGTTCTTATTGTTATTTTCAATGACTCTCTGTTTTCCAATGGATAAAAATCTCAACTGTTTACAATAGCCCAGTAGGCTCTCCCTGTGAACCGCTTTAGCTTTATCTGACAGCACTCTGTCTCTCACTTCATGCCTAGCTTTATCTGACAGCACTCTGTCTCTCACTTCATGCCTCATTTGCAAAATATTGCTTATACCCCTTATGCAGATGCCATGTTATTCTTCACTTTCATACCTTATATATTTGAAGCCATTTTTCCCTCCTTCTCTCTTCTCCAGTCTATTCCTACCTATTTTTATGAATCAGCCTGGGAAGCATTCAGTGAAGCTACCCACAAAGACTTTAATAATCTCCTTAGTTGGATTATGTGTTTCCATATACTCGGTCAGAGTAACTACCACTTCATTTATGACATTGTTTTATAATTATCTGTTTACAGATCGGACTCGTCTATAATACAGGAATCTTACAGTGTGGAGGCTATGTCCTTTTTATTCTAGTCCCAAGATGTGGACTAATGCTTGAAATACAATAGATCCTCAATAAATTAAGAATGCTAGTGAGAGAGGAAGGCTTCTTCAGTTTTCATCTCATAAATCCAGAAGGCTCCAACAGGGTAGCATTGGAGATAGAGTGCTTTACTCTAGGAGCTTTGTTGATGGATTCATCTGTGATCTCCCGAATTTATGGGCTATGGGGCAAGAGAGGAATGAGCCCTTGGTATACTCTTGTTTGCCCTGGTAAAAACATAGTTCTGTCTATTCAACTGCATAAATACTTGTCAGGGCGTTCCCAATTTTAATTCAGACTACCACATTGCTTGCCTGGATGTCTGGGCTGCCCTTCCATAACTGGTATCCTTGCCTTAAATCTTGTCTCTTCCAATCCTTTCCCACATATAATGTAATTTCAGTAATCTTTCTCAGATGCTAAAATTCTTTATTATGTTCTGAAGCTCTTAGACAAAATCCCAAGCTCCTAATTCAGCTCCTAATAACTATATTTTATGATCTGATTCTTGCTTGCTTCTCTAACCTCATGGCTCACCATGCTATCTTGGCCCATCTGGTCTCCTGATAGAATGAATGGCCTTTGGTTTATCCAACCTGTCTAGGTCTTTGAATTTGCTTGGGACACTGTTCATTTTTGCCCCCATTCTCATTGCCAGGTTAGCTCTTAACTCATCATTCAGGTCATAGTTCAGGTATTGCTTCCTCCAGAAAGCCCTCCTTCTGTCCAAATTGAGGTTAGGGATTTTACTTCCTCCCCTCTAATGATTTCCCTGCCCATATTTTTTTCTAACACTCCTGTACTTTCTTCATATGTAAATATCACACTATAATAATTGCCTTTCTTATTATCTGTGTAACCCACTAAATGAAGTCCTGAAAAGATAGAAACCATGTCATTTTTGTTGCTTGTTGTATGCTCAGCACCTAGTACAAGAACTTGTATCAAACAACCTAAATATTTATCAGATGAATGAATAAATGCAATATAAAGCCATTTTATACTATCTACTGGATTTCATATAGCCATGCTTCTGGGAAATTACAAGATAAAGACCTGAAACTCTGGACTTAAAAAAACACTTTACTAGGTGTGTTTGATGTTTTCAGGTATACAATTAGGCATCCGGATTTTCTGGCCTCTTGGTCCCTTCCAGACTTAGTGAGCCTGAATTTCTGAATAATCATTAAGAATAAATTAATAAAAAGGGTGATGTGGTGATTGATGGAGTCAAGGTAAATAACCTCATTTCTACTTATATAAGGAGGAGAGTCCCTGCTCTGTACCAAAGTGAGTGGGAGCCTCTAAGTCACTGACCGTGGTGTAATATGCCAAGAATAGATTTCTGGAACCGTCATAGAATTTGGGTCTAGTTTCATGATAAGAGCACAGACTCAGGAAGACTGAGTATTGTAGAGCATTTTGTCTTCTTATGAGGTGTAGAGCTGAAATTTATTAGTGACTCATCTAGCCTGCTCTATTTTTAGGCCTAAAGGTTAGCTTGCAACACTTCTGAGAGTGGGAGACAGAGAGGAAGTGTTACCAGTTCAACTGAGCTTTGTTTTATTTATAAATTCTGTGTTGATTAATTTTAAATTGGTTTTATTTAATTTAGGACCTGAAATAGATCAGATGCCCTTCTTAGTTCCTTCATTTAAGTCAAAAGAAGCCAAAATTTTATATATATATATATAAATATATATATTTATAAAATATATATAAACAAATAGTGGGTGTGCTATATTTGTGGCTTCATTTGGTGCAGTGGGAGTTAATGGAATATATAAAAAGATACATCTTTCTTTCCTTGTATTTGAGTGAAGGGTCCAAGGAACTATCCCTTAAGAAACTTGTTTTGTCTCCCATTTCTCCTATAGAGAAATAATCCCTAGCTGTAGCTTGCCTGGTTATTTCTCATGTGTGACATTGGTTATTAGAAGATCCAAGGAGGGAAATGATGACTCATTCTGGATGAATCAGGAGCACTCATGTGTAGATTGAGCAGCATGGGTTTTATGACCTCTTCCACTCTGAGTTCAGGAGGTCTGTGAGGGTGAAGTTTTGTCCCAAAATAAATTCTAATGAGAGGAGTCTGGTGATGGATTGAGTTAAACACAGACTCTCTTTCTAATTCGAACTCTGGGTCAGTGGTGTTAATTGGGACAGACCGGCATATTGTTTTTAGACAACTAGAGTTTGGTCAAGCAAAAATTCAACTTAGAATAACAAGAACTGGCCTCTGCCTCAAGCTGTGTGTTTCTGCCTCAAGCTTAAATGATCTGTGTGATCACTTAAACTATTTCAGTCTCAATTTCCTCCTCTTTAAGAGGGAGATTAATTTGAACATGGCATGGAGGTCAGGAAAATGCACTGTGTGGGTCAATGGAAATTTTTTGGTGTTACTGACTACACTAGGGGAGTTGCTATAACAAGTGTCATGGTTAATGCCAGTCAGTAGACTTAGCCCCACTCAGCTCATATACATGTGCACCCATGAGCTTCCCAAGTTGTTCTCAGGCCCTCCTTCCCATGTCTTCATTAGGGATTTGTATACACTTCCCTGAACATCCAGGAGGTGGTTGACAAATTCATGCGTTTAGTTTCCTTTTAATGGAATAACTGCCACATCTGTGTGGAAGGAAGAGCTGAGATTTACGGTGCATCCATTTTAGGCCAGACAGAAGCTGTGCATAAATTACCTCGTTGAAGCTTCAAACTGATCTCTTGAGGCGGGTATTACTGTGGTTCTCACCGAAAGAATAATTATGGAGGAAATAAAGTTCAGATCATGGAGTCTTGTTTCCGTTGCAATTTTCAGGGGTTAACACAAGAAGGAGTTATAAGAGGTATTTGATCCAGGATGTGCACTGAGGTCAAATGGACATCCTGGTATCAGTTTTGAAAAAGATTATGGGCAGAGTCTCTATGTACAAACAGGCAGGAGTTTCACAGCAGGAGGGAACAGGAGCCACAAGGGCTTGAGTTGCCAGTGAACCCACCTCGTGCTCTGCTCACCAAGCTGCGTGCCCAGGCAGGGAGCCGTGACTGCCCAGAGAATGGGTCTGGGTGCCTCACATCTCCTAATAGTGATCATGGCCAAGCCATCTGCCTGTGGAGCTGTCCTTTTTCTCATTTCCACAAAGATAACATGTGGTTCAGCTGAGACTTTATGAGGTAGAAGAGGCTGAGGGGCACCTGACTGGCGTCGTCAGAGGAACAAGTGAGTCGATCTTGGGGTTGCAAGTTCAAGCCCCATGTTGGGTGTGGAGATTACTTAAATAATTAAAGCTTAAAAAAAAAAAAGAGTTTGAGAAACAAAAACAAAGCTACTTTGCTGAAGACTAAGCTATTGTACACAGAGTGAAACAATCCAAATTGTTTATGTTAAATCTACATTGTTATGTTAATGACATCTTTTGGCTGCAGAGCTTGGTATTTTAATACTTAGAGCTCAGTGTTTTCATCTTAGTTTCAAGGTCTGCAGTGCAATATGGTAGCCATTACCCATAAGTAGCCATTTAAATTTAAAGAAAATTAAATAAAAAATTCCCTGGTTACGCTAGTCACATTTCATGTACTTAATAGTTCTAGCTACATGTGGTTTGTGGTTGCCATAGTGGTCAGTGCAGGATTATAGAACATTTCCACCATTGCAGAAAGTTCTACTGGGCAGTGCTAGCATAATCAACTTTTTCTAAGCTATAGATTGTTGCTTGATCTGCCTTAAATTATTCAGGCTACTATAATTTTATTTCCTCTAGTAAATGACTACTTACCAAACCTGAGTAGCAAGCAAATGCATAGAAAAGTTTTAATGCAGTTTCCCAATTTTCTAACTCACATTTGTTTATTCTTTAGCTCTATTCCTGGCCCTTTCTCCAGAGGCAACTCATGTTATCAGTTGTATGTACTCTTCCCGAGGTTTACAAGGATAGAAATAGCACACTCATGTATGCAAACACATGCCTTCTTTCATTATTTTTCAGTCAAGGGATAGCAGACTTTACAACTTGTTCCACACCTTAATATTTTTCACAGTATATCTTGGAGATCATTTTTTGTTAGTATATAAAGAGCTTCTTCATTCATTTCAGTATGGTATTTAATTATATGGTGTGTGTGTATATTATGGGTGTGTATATATATTGTTTCTGTTATAAATGCTGTAAAGAATGACTTACACATATGTCATTTCAAGTTTATAGAATTATATTTATAGGATAAATTTCTGGAAGAGGAATTGCTGTGTCTAGATGTTATGCATTTGAAGTTTGAATAGATAAAAACATATTTCCCATAATAGAATCATATTCATTTACACTTTGGTCAGCTGTCCATAAGTGTGCATATTTCTCTACATCATCACCAACAAGGTGCATTATTGAAGATTATACATCTGTGCAATTCTGATTTGGATTTCTCTTATTTTAAGAGAGACAACTATCCTGTGTTTCATAATCTTTTTTTTTTTTTACTTTGCAAAGAAGTGTTTCTTTATATCTGAGGTCTTTTTACCTGGGATGCAACTCATCTTGACTTACTGGCTCCCTGTTCCCTGGGATATGGCATGCCCTATCAGTACTGAACTGGAGTTTTAGAAATGTTCTCTTAAAATGTTAAATAAATATGCTGCTTAATTCTTTTTAGATTTCTTCTTTGGGTATTGTAGTTCTGTAGGTGTTGAATCCACTTTATCTAGCCTGCTTGTCTTTGTCTCTCAAAATTTTAAACTATCATGATTTACTTTAGGTTTTTATTTGTCGCATTGGTCATCTCCCTCCATTATTGTGGGTTTTTTTTTATTAAATTTTTTTTATTTTTTTATAAACATATAATGTATTTTTATCCCCAGGTGTACAGGTCTGTGAATTGCCAGGTTTGCACACTTTACAGCACTCACCATAGCACATACCCTCCCCAATGTCCATAAGCCCACCCCCCTCTCCATTATTACATTTTTAATAATATCCATTCTCTCTCATGTTTCTTTCACATTTGTCTTCATGTAGTTATTTTGTGTGTGTAATCTTTCTCTGGGCTTTTTAGTTCACAAACATTGTGTCCTTTAGCGTCGACAACTCATCCTTAAACACATGTAGTCTTTTTTTTTTAAGATTTTATTTATTTATTTGACAGAGATCATAAGTAGGCAGAGAGGCAGGCAGAGAGAGAGAGAGGAGGAAGCAGGCTCCCTGCTGAGCAGAGAGCCCGATGCGGGTCTCGATTCCAGGACCTTGGGATCATGACCTGAGCCGAAGGCAGAGGCTTAGCCCACTGAGCCACCCAGGCACCCCACACATGTAGTCTTTTTTTTTTTTATATAGGGATGATTAATTCATTAATCTGAGGGACTATACCTAGTGGAATATTTTGTGATAATTTTTATCTGTTTCTTTTTTGTGTGTGTGTGGCTTTCCTTTATTTCACTTTCATTTCATATTTTTATTTCTGCATTTCCGTGACATTTTTATATAGATACTGCATGGTTTCTTATGTTCACTATGCACCTCTAAAGGAAGTAAAATTGCCCTGGACCTGGTATTGATAGAAAATTGGTATATAGAAGGGTCGTCATTATATTCCAGACTAACTGGGATTATTTTAAGGTCCTTGGGTTTGTGGGGAGTTAATAGAGCAATTTCTTCTCTCCAGCTTGGGGATTTTTGACAATGTAAGGTCTCTCTTCTGCTTTGTTGGTTCGGAGACAGATAGCTTCCTGAGAATATAGCTTGTCTGTGCAGTAAAATTTTTAGCTCCACCATTATTTACTCTCCCCCCCCCCAATATGTGTACCCTGTCCTGCTGGCAAAAACAAAGGCATTAGCAGTCATGACTCTGGTTATGTTCTTTTACAAAGCTCTCTTTTACTGTTTGCTTTTTTCCTTAATCTTACTATCATGATTTCTTCTACCTGATTCTTTGCCCTTGCTGCATTCCCATTGTGTGAATAGCCTCTAAAATTATCTACTGGTTCTATGTTTTATGTTTACCATTTTTACCAAAAACAGAATTTTAACTTTATTTTTAATTCTCAATCTTAGGAAGAAAAAAAGTGAATGCTCACTTTAATCTGCATTATTAAATTGGGCATCATAACATTATCCATTGGGATATTTGTACTTTCTTAACTTTTCCAAAAAAAAAAAATGGAGACATGGTTCTTAGTATTTCAGCCTTTATTAATTGTTTTATTTTGCTCTGGCTCAAAATGTCCAGTTATTTAACAAAACTTCTTCAAGGAAATTCCACCAATACCTCAAATTCGTACTGTTTAGAGATACATTTAACTTCTTCCCTCACAATAGTATTTTTCTAAAATTATGAAACCTCCCTGTCTGTAGGTTTTAAACATTTTCACTGTGCTTTATTCCTTTATGTGTTCCGTACCCCAGGGGCTGTGTAACTAGTCACCAACTGCTTTAACAACTACATTAATTATAACCTACTATGTGTATGAGACAGTGTGATAGGTGCTGGATAGCAATGGCCTTGGACTTTGCTAAGATAAGGATATATCTACCTTGAGCCCTTAAGCTTTTGAGAACCCTGCATGTCATAAATCTACATTCAGAATTATTTTAAAACTCACGGGTATCTCTCTCACTTAGGGTGAGAGTCCAGAACCTGCACAGATGTTTTTGTGGCCCCAAAAAAATGCTTCTTCATGTATCTTGCTCATTTTCTTGAAAGAAAAAGGGCTCCGAAGCCCCAAAATTGCTGGATTGTGCCCCTGTCATGTTGAATATGGACTCCTTTGGAGTAGGGGGGATTTGAGTAGGGAAAGCTCTTAGAAATGAAAAATACAAATTATTTTAACCTGTAATATTTTTTTCTCAGATAGCTTGAATGCCATAAATTTTAACACAGCCAACTATTTTTTCCCACTAGGGCTGAGCAATCATTTTTTCTACTTCTTATCATTCATAATTCATGGTTCGAGAGGAACTCTTAAGTTAACACATTATTTATCACAGTTGGACATGGAAATAAAGAACATTTTATAGTATTAAATAATTTATATTATTCCTAGGTGAGTGTACTTACAGGTCTTGCTAATACTGTACATTAGCAACTAGATGAAGGTTGATCACTAAAATTTCCTGTAGTCTTATTTATATAAAAATACCTCATAAGAATAAATTATATTGGTTTTAAAATTAAATGAAAATCTCTAGCTTTACTAAAATAATCATAACTTAAAATTTGGTATTCATTAAATATAGTATTTATCTTATGCTTTTGAGTATCTTAAAAGAAAAAAATAATATTTCTGAAATTATAGCTGAGAAATACCTTCACTTGTTTATACTTGCTTTCATATGCAATTTTGACAAGAGTATATTCAAATTTTGGTAACTATATGTTTACATTTTTAATCCTTTAGACCACTGATATCAATAGACCATAAATTATATTTAAAAAAAGGATCTTGCCTGAGTAACATAATTCTTATTGAAATAAAGTCAGGAAAATAAATTTATTGAAAAAACATATACTAGTTTATGAATTATACATGTTTTTTACTTTATTACTCATCTAATTGCTGATCCATTAACAAATTACTCAGGTATGTACAGTAACATATACATGTAGTTGTCTTTTAAATTTTGCTGACTTTTAGTCACATAAAAACATAATTATGTTTTTATAAATATATATAACTTTGTTTTATAAATCTAAAATTATAAAAATATAACCTTAATATTTTTTCAATTTTTTTGTTTAAAGGTAAATATGTCAAGGTAAGAGAATAGAAAGTGTATTAAATCCTCATTTGTGAGTACAATTTATTAACTTTCATATTTTAAGGCATTGAACATGTGGGCCTGTGTTCATAGTTTTGCCTTTGGCTCTATAAATACACAGGAAGATCCTGACTCCGTCATCCTCTAAGTTCTACCTTCTCAACTTCTCAAAGTCCCTTTCCATTTCTCTCTCTACTGGTTTCGCTGAATTCACCCTCTAAAGGGTCTCTAATTCCAGTGGGGAGATGATGCTTTATTAATATTTGAAATCCTCACAATATGACTTAGCACATAAGGGCTTAATAAATAATTGAGAATTGGGCTGAATTGAGTTGAAGGAAAACTAAAGAAGAAGAGAGGCATTGTTCATGAAGAGAAATAAGTAGATGGGATTGAGGGAGGGAAGGGGGTCTGCCACTCAGGAAGGTTACTTGAAGGCTCTTACATCTGTTGGAACTGTGTTGGAAATCACATAATTTCCTGAAATAAAAAGTAGCTAGCTCATGTTTCACATTATGATATAGTTGTTCTTGGAGCCAGACAAAATTCAGAAAGAAACATTATTGTGAATTCAGGGAGTCTTATTTGTTATGAGACTCTTTGGGAGATAGCTGGAAAAAATTCTTATCCTTAGATGCTTTTGTTCACAATTGGAAATCTGATCAATGTCTTGCTTCCAGGCTGTAGACTCACTTAAGTGATTTTTTAAAAAAGCTGTGTGTGGTTTTCCATTCATAATATGAACCAAGCTTTCTTTCCTACGTGCCTATCACTAAATGAAAAAAATGTACTGGGGAAAAAGCCTGAGAAGACTTGAGAAAATTGAGCAGTTGTCATTTCTGTGGACAGAAGATAAAATACTGGGTGCTTTGAAACTAGAATTTGGCAAAGTCCTTTTCTGAGTGATTCTATTTACTATTAGAGATACATCTCTGTATCTATATCTATATATTGATATTGATAAAGATACAGATATATGTATTAGTTTGCAGCCTGCTGTTTTGAAAAGAAAGCTTTGAAAGTATTACAGTGTGCCATTGCTCAGATGACATGAAGAGAAGTCATGTTTCCATCTCTTAAAGACAACCAAAAATGATTTGTGATTATTTTGTCACTACCCGTGTAAAGGTCAAAGGTTAACTTGATATTTTCAAATATTATTGTTAATGCTGGGGGGGGTTAGTTTGCTTTCAGATCTTTAAAAAAGAATGGAAAATTTAAGGGGAAAAAATCCAAACCTGTGAGTAAATTTTTAAAAATTCAATGTAAGTATAGGTATTCTTGCTCAGGAAGGACAGTAGGGTAAATGCATGGCTTTTGGCTTGAATTTTTTAAAACCATATCTATGGTGTCTATATTATTTGCTAACATCATTAAGAAAATAATTGCATTTGATGAAATGAGTTCCTATTTAATTTGCTACTTTGTGTAGTCGTCAGCTTCCTAATCCATGGCTTAAAAAATTATTTCCAGCTAACCTAGGGCAGAAATGCTGCTCAGAGGAACCAACTAAGAATTGACAACTGACAGTAATTATACATAGATACTTCAAATAGATGCTATTTTTAAAAGCCGTCATGGAGGATGGAGGGCAGGGGGAGAGCAAAGTTTTGATCTGGACTTCTTTGCAGGTTTTTCTCTGTTGAAAAGTTATTTCCTAATTAATAGAATTACTTGCAGATATATAAAACAGATTTTATGTAGTTTTCATCTATTCTATTTTTCTTTAACTTTCTGCCTCAAATTCTTAGGAAGAGGGCTGGAGAGTTAGTTAGTGTACTAAAAAATATGTGAATAAATATAGCAGGATAGAGGTTTTGCCTCATTCAAAGAAGAGGAAAGATTTCATACAGGGAGTAAATGAGAAGGCAGCTTAGATAATGTACCAGGAAGTTTTCATCAGAAATCCCAAAACTGATTTTTCACAGCTGGAGACTTTTGCCTCCAAGTTAATTTTGGTGTAAGTGATCACTCTTAGTAATAGGAAGGAAATATACCTTATAGAATTTACAGGTTTCATGTGTGTGTGTATGGGTGTGTGGGCTTAATGTTTATTTTATGCTACAAAGGTAATCTACTTTTATGGAATACATTACTTCCAAAGCAATTTATGTCTAATAGAAAACTTGAAATTCATGCATGGATGAAGACTCAGTCACTACAAAAAATAAAGGCTGAAGTTAGAATCACAGTTAATTTTCATCAGCTCCTATTAGGTAATTATTTTACCTGGATCTCTATGCCCCACACCTCCGTTCCAAGGGCTAGTTTTTACTCTCTTCTCTTAACTCTCAATAGGAAGGTAACCAGAGGTCCTCTTTCATCCTTAACCCAAATGATCTAAGGCTACAATGAAGACAAAGCCCAAATTCATCTTTCAGCCTCCATCCTGATTCAATTTCGATTCTACTGATTCTGCTTCTCACCTAGATTTGTTAAAGACCCTCCCTCTGATTTTGCGTCTGACTTCACATCTTTTGGCGACCTGCTGAAGTCAAGGTAAAATTCCCAAGGAATGTTGTTAGCTTGGGCTTCCCTCTTTTCCTTGCCAAACTTAGTAATAAAAGTCCTACGTACATATGACCAAAAAGAAATATGTAAATGATCAGAAAAATCCTGTGTCACAGCAGCTTGGATCTGTGAGTCCTTCACATTTTAAAGAGGCATTAATTAGACAGCTGTTAAACCCCTGTATAGTTCTTTGGCAAATTGAATCACAGGTGCAAACTGCCACTTAATTTATTCAGTGCATTCGCAACTATTTATTGTGTACACATTATATGATATGCATTGTTCCAGATGCTGAGTAGATGGCTGTGAATGAAACAATCAAAGTCTCTGCCTACATGAAATCTATCTTCTAGTGGGTGGAGCATATAGTCAGCAATTTTTTTGTTTCCTTACTTGGTAATGCGGCTTGGTAGGCTCTTACTAGAGCCCATACTAGCAAGATTTGGTTAGGAAAAGCAGACTTAAAATAATAGAGGCCATTACCATTACTTTTTAAAGGTTGATGCCCCTAGCGTTCACTAACCTGTCACCCCCAATCTGACAACTCAGGAAATGTATCATTTTCATTTTCCCTCTTTTTTTATTTTGAAAAATTTTTTTTTTTTACAAAAACGTTCTGTATCTTGGTTATCCAAAAATTG
Source organism: Neogale vison (assembly GCF_020171115.1). Taxonomy (NCBI): domain Eukaryota; kingdom Metazoa; phylum Chordata; class Mammalia; order Carnivora; family Mustelidae; genus Neogale; species Neogale vison. The sequence continues at coordinate 229,415,801 of NC_058091.1, read as the reverse complement.
TCATTCATCAATTAGGGAAGTATCCCCAAAACAACTGAGGAGAACCGCAGGAGTCTTCCTGGGATCATCTTCTGTCAAATACTGTCTCAATTTTCCATAAGGTAAAGTCTCCCAGTAATCAATAAAAATTGAATTGACCCCTAAGTTGTTCCAGACATTTGATTTGCTGATTCAGAAGAATTAAGAGGGTGAAGTAGTTGAAGGACATAACAAGGGCACTAAGAAAGCCTATGGAGCTGGCTGATAGGCATTTCGACTGCTAGAATGGCAGAACAAATCATATTAGAGAGCATAAGAGAAAATCAGAGTTTCTCCATAAGATCATTCAGATTCTTTTTGCTTTTTTTGCTTTTCCCCCATAAACTTACTTATATCCATAGTGAAAAAAACAAATAGGTTTATTTTATTCAAGGTCTTACAGTTCCTATGAGCTTGCCTAGACCAGCTAATCTGGTTCTATTCATAAGTCTTTGGTAAAGATCTGATATATTTTCTCTGGCCATATTTTTCTTTGACTGTGTTTCACTGGAAAGATTCACTCTTTGAAGAATTTATCTCCCACTGATTGGTTCTCTGGCTGCCTGCTCTTGCCTGCTCTGAAGTTGACCTCATGATTTGCAATGCATTCTGAGGTGAATGAGTCACTTCACTGGCAATAGTCATGCAACTGTGAAATCTCTCTCGTGGTTTCCCTGGCCATTTCTGCCAACTCAGAATTCCAGAGACTCTACAATACTGACTTCAGTCCACACACCCAAAGAAGAGGAAGCTGGTTACTTAAAGCTGGACAGGGCTTCTATGTATGTTTACGCAAGAAGGTAGGAAGGCTCTGCAGAGACTGAGCCTCATGCAAATTTTCAGAGGCCTGGCACTGCCCCTCTTTCTCCTCAGTATCCAGAGGATTTCTCAAATAGAGAGTAGAGCTGGCCTTACCTCTCCATCTTGAAGACCTACTGACATTCTCTTGGGATCTAAGGTTCACAACTGGTCTCTTTTTCCTCTTTCTCAGTCTATCTCTCTCTCTCTTTAATACCCTCAAGAATAACATAAACCCCATTAGTCAGAAAAAGGCCAACCATTGAGAATCACTGCCATTGATCACGAGCTCCTTGAGAGTTAGCCCTGTACTATTATTGTTGAAGAATAGTTGCAGGCACTTAATAGGTACTTAGTATGTGTTGATGTACTGAATAAATGAGAAACATTTGCTATGTTACCGTTGTAAATGAGAACAGCTGTACAAAGTGTGCCAGATTCAAGCTAAAAGAATGTGATTGGCTTGCCATTCACACTGCTAGTTTTGGTTTGGGATTTTGTATCATCTAAAGGACAGTGTCTGCTGAAGAAAAACTTCCTAGTAGCAGTAGGCTGCTCTTCCAACAGAGATCATCCTTCTGCATCTAGACATTTTATATGCGGAAGGAGAGAGCTTCCTTTGCATGTCTGAGCTATAAAGCTTTACTATCTCTGTCTCCGAACTGTTGTAAATGTTTTTAAGAGCATAGTATGAAATGGACCCAAAGAGAGCCAAGACTAGTTTGTATTTGTTGAGAAGTTGTGATACCAGCTTTCTAAATAAACAGCAGATTCACAAAATCTCTGAAAATGTTCCTATTTCTGCTCCTAAGGGATGTATCAGGTCTAACCCATTAGAAACAGAAGAGATTTGTGACGAATAGCTTGGGAATAAAGGAAAGAATTGCCTTTCAATGAAGAAGTCTTCTCTCTTGAGCCACAAAATGCCTCATGTTGAAATTCCATAGCCACACTGGAAATGGGTTGCATGTGGGAATATCTTTTTTCCAGACCAATCTAGTGCCTCGCCAGATTGACTCCAGAAGTGACATAGGCTTCTGTTATTTCCTTTTAAAATGCCTCTTAAAAAGTTTGATGCCCAACTTCTAGCTGTGCTCAAAACGAAGGTGCTACTGCTATTACAAACCTAACTTACAGAGACAACTGGAGAGACCCGCTTTAGTGATAATCCTTCCATGACAACGTGATGTTGCTGTTCAGTTGAAAGAGTTCCTGAGGGTGAAAGTGCAGTAGACTCAGGACATGGTGAGTAGCAAGTATGTTGCAAGGCACCACTTCCCAGGGCTTCAGTATTAGCAGTTGGAAGCATGGTGAATCTGTGCATCACTTGTAAAGTCTGGAACCATGAAGGCCATTTAAAAATCTATAATCTCTTTTTAATAGGAAAGCCAATTGATTAAAAAGTAGATCAATCCAACACTTTATTTGGCATAAATTTTGTTGGTTTTTGTTTTTGTTTTGTTTTGTTTCGTTTTGTTTTTGTACAGACAACAGTGTCTTTTGGTGAACTCTTAGCGAAACCAAAAATTCACAGAATCACATTTTGCATTTTTGTTTAGGATTAATTTCCTGGCACATCTGTTATCTGTGACCAAGGTTTGCTGCTCTCTTACTGCCCAGGTTCAACTCCATTAAGAGGCAGATGTTTGATTACTCTTTTATTGGGAAGGCATTATGTGATTTCTCAGCCACGCAGAAGATCAGTGCTTATAGAAGAAATCAGGATTCTTGACCCTATTTTTTTTTTCTTTTATTCTATTAAGACAAAATGGTGCTTCTTGGGTGCAGATTTTGCTTTTGTGTCTCATGTGTCAGTACAATAGGCTTTCTCATTTGTATTTTGAGAGAAACTAATTTTCAGGCCAGTGTTTAAAAGTAATACACCAGAGGTGGATATTTTCTAATTATTCCAGTATCGTAGAGGTAAATAATTATAGATTCTCTCTTCTTCCTCTTGCCCACCCTCCTCTAACTTATGGAGCACTCTGTGCTAGATACTAATTGATGAGTCCTACATTAATTAATATATTTAATCCTTGCAACAGTTTTTTATGGTATATAGTCTGAATTTCTTTTTTTTTCACATAATAAAATTGAAACACTGAGAAGTTAAGAAAATTCTAAGAGGTTAAACAGCAGCAAATAATGATGTCACTGAAGTGGTGTGAATCCTGAAACTACACTCTTAACTGGACACTATAGAAGCTCTTTTAGCTACAAAATCTCTCATCAGATATGTGATTTACAAATATCATCTCCCATTCAATGGCTTGTGTTTACAATCTCCTAACAGAATCTTTGAAAGAGTAGCAGTTTTTAATTTTGAAGCAGTCCAAATTATCATTTTTTAAAATGTATTTTGATTTTGGTGTCATCTACAAAAAAATCTTTCACTATTTCAAGATCACCAAAGTTTTCTCCCTTTTTCTTCTAGAAGTTGTATAGGTTTAGGTTTGAAGGCTTTGTGACCCATTTTTTAAAAGAGAGTTATTTTAGAGAGAGAGAGGATGCATGGGAGGGGCAGAGGGAAAGGAGCAAGATAATATTAAGCAGACTCCATGCTGAGCATGGGGCCCTACACGGGGCTCCATCCCAAGACCCAGAGATCATGACCTGAGCCACAATGAAGAGTCTGTGTCAACTGACTGAGCCACCCAACTGCCCCAGTGCTGTGACCCATTTTGAATTAATTGTTTATATGGTGGAGGTATTCATCAAAGTGTGTTTTTGTTTATTTTTTTGCATAGGGATATTCGATTGTTCAAGCATGATTTGTTGAAAAGACTACTCTATCTCTACAGAATTGCCTTGGCAGTGGTCAAAAGTGATTTGTTTGTGTATATGAAAGAGTATATTTCTAGACTCTCTGTTCTGTTCCATTGATCTATTGGGCAATTGATAACAGTGCCACACTGCCTTTTTTATTGAAGCTTCATAGTATGTCTTATAATCAGATCATTTGAGTTCCCCATTTTTTTTTTCAAAGTTGCTTCAACTCTTCTAGATACTTTGCATTTCCAAATGAATATTTCTAAAAGCCTAATAGTACTGCACCGGTTCTATAGGTATTTGAGGATAATTGACAATTTAATAAGATTAAGTACTTTCACTTATGAATAAGATGTAATCTCTCATTTATTTAGGCCTTTTAAAACTTCTCTCAGCAAAGTTTTACAATTCCAGTAGACAGATCTTATATATCTTTTGCCCAGATTATCTGTAAGTAGTTCATATTTTTTATCTCTTGTAGATGGTACTTTCTAAAGCTTTCATGTCGTTTTCATTGGTAGTGTATAAAAATATGATTGATTTTTATATTGATTTTATATCCTTTAGCTCTCTTAAATTCACTTATCTGTTCCAGTAGCTTTTTGCAGATTCCACTGGATCTTTTTTACAAAAGATGATCCTGTGATATACAAAGAAATGTAGACAATGTCAATACAACTTGACCTAGTTGTCATTTATAGACTACTATATCCCAAAAGAGCATAACATATATTCTTTTAGAGTATAGTTTTAGAGGACTCTTTTAGAGGACACATTTACCTAGAAAGTCATATTCTGGGTGTGCCATACAGTAAGTTACAATAAATATTAATGTTTTCCAGTCATAGTATGCTATTGACCACAGTGGAATTAAATTAGAAATAAAAAAGCTAGTATTTGTGTAAGATTTATAGATGTATTTGTGTAAGATTTGTAGATGTTTTGGTCATTATTTCTTCAAATTTTGTCTGCCTCCTTTCATTTCTACTTTGGGGACTCCACTTACATTATATGAGACTGCTTGAAATTGCCCCAAGTTTACTGGTGATTTTTTCAATTCAATTTTTCTTTTCTATGTGTTTTTCAGATTGGATAGAGTGGTTCCATTGCTATATCTTCAAGTACACTGATTTTTTTTCTTCTATAATGACTATTGTCATTATAATTCTGTTATCTGTATCAGTTCTTGGTTGGTTTTGATCATTTAATTCCCCCCACCCCTCATTATTGGTCATATTCTTTCTTCTTTCATTCCTGGCGATATTTAATTGGATATCACATATTATGAATTTTATCTTGTTGAGTGCTATTTAGTATTTCTGTATACCTCAAGCTTTGTTCTGAGATACAGTTAAGTTACTTGGCAAATTTTATTTTAGTTCAGTTTTTGGTCTTGCTTTTAAGGTTTGCTAGGTACAAGTGAGGCAGCATTGAGTCCAGGGCTAATAATCCTACGCTACAGAGGCAAGACCTTGCTGAATATTCTAACTATAGCTTGTGGAGAAGCTACTATTTTCAACAATATGTAAGAATCAAATACTATTCCTTTTAATCCTTTTAGATATTCTCTTTCTAGATTTGATGCACCATCATCACTGTTATTCAACAGACCCGATGTCCAGGGTTCCCCATACAACTATCTTCTGTCTTTTATTCTAGGCACCTTGGTCTCCCTGGACTTTGTGCACTATCCTTTCAACATAAGAGATCCCAGAGTCTACCTGTTTCATAGTCTGAGAACTCTCTCAAGATACTGAGCTGGGCTCATCTTGCTTGTTTCCCGTGTCTCAGGGATCGCTGACCTAAGCTGGCTGGTGTCCAGTGTTTTGAAAACAATTGTTTCGAGCATTTCTTCTTGTTTCATTGGACATTTCAGGAAAAAGAGTAAATCTAGAAATAAAATAAAATTAAAATTAATTAATTTGATTTTAGAAAATATGAAGATCAAAGATTTCTTACCTATATGTGTTCATTAATATCATACCTACTGCATAAGGAAAAGATCTCTTGAATTTCATTTCTTTGAAACTATAACCTTTTTATCTGTCTACATTTATCTTTCCAAATAGATGGTTTCTTGCTTTCTCCCTCCAAACCTAAAACATTCATGATCTCTTAAAGGAACTGGGAGGACAACTCTTGTTTGCCTATTAGTAAATAGTTAAATTAGTATCTTTCAAATGTGCTTAGATAGCTAAACCACCACCATAGCAAATGTAATCAAAGATGAATACATTTCATTCCATTTTATACACTAGAGAATTTTTTTTACTTGTAAAAAATATAATCACTATGTGTACACACCTCCCACATCTCCAGAAGTATTACTGGCTTAATCATCCATTTATCTATTCAGCGTGTGCTTATTGATTACTTATTGTGATACATACATGATCTTGGATATAAAGTTTCATTACTGTTCATAACTATTTGTTAGCTGTGTATTTAGGTCAATCAGAATCTGAGCTGAGACTTCTATTATAATGATTTGTTCAATAATAGAATTGTGCCTGTGAAACTCATTGCTACCTTCTGATACAAGGCAATCCAATTTGAATTCTACTCTCAAATGATTATAGTGTTGGAATCTTAAGAATTGACGAGAGAACTCTGGAATATCAAGACTGAAGTTCGTTACTTCCAAGAATATTACTGAAAAAACAAATAGAAACTTAAAGAGTCATTAACTATATTTTTAGCTGAGTGATATTTTGTGATACAGTATTTAATGTTTAGATATTAATTATATCAACCATCATGCAAGTTCACAAAAAATTTCCAAAATTTTTCTAAAATATGATCATCACTTTAGTTTTTTTTTTTTTTTTTAAGTAATGAGTCCTCTCTAATGCAAAGACTACCTATAACTAAAAGTGGAAATTGATAAAAATCTGTTAAAGAGAGATTTGGCAGTCTGAATCAAATGTCTTATATATATCATATCTTTTTATATGATCTTAAAAACTATTAGTGGGTGCACAAAGTTGAGCTTTAAGAACATAGTCAACACAATGCATCTTATAATAGGAAAAATTAGAAACAACTTAAATGTTAAAAAAATGCATTTTAAAAATAAATTGTTATACATGGGAATAAAAGGCACAACATGAGGCCCACTAAGTCAATTATAATAGTGATGTAATGGGACAGGTAGTAGCCAACTTGTGGTGAACTTAACATAATTCATAAACTTTTCAAATTTCTAAGTCGTATACCTAAAACTAATGTAACATTGTGTGTCAACTATACTAAATAAAAAAGAACAGGAAAAAAAAAGAAAAATCGTGATATAATAGTATAAGGAAATACTATGCAATTATTTAAATGTGAGTAAAAAACTTCACATTCCAGAGTGTATGCATTATATGACCTCTTTGTACCTGTTTTTGTGTGTGTGTTTGCATATATGCGAGGTTTACATGCAGCAACACACGCACACATGTATATAAAGACCAAAGGACACACATGGCAAATACCAGTAGGTTTTTGTTTTGTTTTGTTTTTATCTAGGGTAGGTTTTTGATCATTTTCTTGTTTCTTCTTTTTCTTTGTTTATATTACTATATTGTAATGGTGTTAGACTTCCTGAATTGAAAGGTTACCCTGAAACATGCCCATGTCACCTCTGTGACTGGGGACTGAGTAGAAGAATGCATAGGAAAGCAGGCAGAAAAAGAAAGTCTTATCAGCTGAACCTGGATGATACAGCCAACATCATAGTCAGGCCTCCTTGCCAATTGAATATTAGTCCCAACATAGCCCAGCTCCAGCATCCAATAACACACAAGATGAACCCAACAGTTGTTTAGTGCCTGCTCTGGGTCACTGATTCTTGACTTTTTACCTCTACCTAGATCCCTGTGGGACTTTTTGCTCTTTATCTTCCTCTTCTCCTGCTCTCATTTTTTCTGCTTTTACTCCTCCCCCAACCTAGCAGGTACTTATGGATCTATAGACATCAGATTTTGAAAGAGAAAGGATCTGATTGACTTTATTAACCATTATCCTTAATAGAGGGCCCCACTGGACTAGTATCTCAGGCTCAGTCAACTCACTGGTTGGGGCCTTTGGCTTAGATGCCCACCCCTGTTCTAGTCATCTTTGGTCCACAGGGCATGTACCACGGAGCATGGCAACTCTGTGCAGAAAGTTCCTTTTATGACATAGTAGCTACTTAGAGGTTTCTTTAAGAGGTCAGTGTAGTAATTAAAGAAACAAAGAAAGGGACAATCCGTTATTCCAGAATTCTAGAGAGTTCTCATGATTAAAATGTTTTCCCTTATGTTGTTAAAATCTGTCTCTACCCCCATCCTGTTCTGTTTTCTCATACTTCCCTCTTAACTGTTCTCTTCAAAATTGGAGAAGAAATATTTATTTCCATCTCTTTCAATCATTCCTCAAATGACAAAGTTTCCAACCTCTCATTAACTTGAACGCTCTGTTCTATGAGGGGGACAAAGTCCAGTTTGTCCATATGCCATTAAAATGTGACTCCCAGAAATAAACACCATAGCCAGATGGGATCTACTTACCTGTAATTGCAAATGACCTAAACTTTCCAGCAGCTATGTCAGACTCCTGGTTTCTATCGAAATGCTCTCTAGCGAGGTCTCTCTTATTTGACACTCGCACAATGAATTTATTGTAATGTGAATGCAAGAATTTGCATCCATTAGGTTTCACCTACTGTATCTTCAGAACAGTTGTTAGTGTTCTCCAATTTACAAGCACTTTCACAGACATTATCTCATTTAATTCTCCCAACATGTTGATTTTGGCCCATAGCTCCTGCTCGGTCTCTAAGATCATTTCCAGCTGCCAGTTTTTCCTATGTTCATCATCAGAACTGCACTTTTCCACACAACCACTAAGGAAAGTGGAGTAAATTTCCCCTTAGACCATTAAAGAGAAACTGCATGGAGCCAGGACCAAGCAGGATAGGATGTACAGTGTTTGGGGACATAAACAGGGCAAGGATAAAAATCATTATGGCATCAAGAGAAGGCAGAATAGAAGTCAGTAGAACAATATTTTCTCCAGAATGTTCACAAATATGCCTTTCTCTTTGTGTATGTATGATGGCAGTCAAATGCAGGGATGGGGCTTTCCTCAGACATTTATAAAGTCATGAGTCAGATACAATACATGACATTTGACTAAACTTTTATACTTCTGTGTTTACCTTTGTCTAAGTCTTCTCAAGTTCTGTCTTCATGTCTTGATTCTTTCTCACCATGGAAATATGAAAGCTTTGTGGTTCAAGGCGGTGCTCTCCAATCAGTGGGTTGCTGCCTAGTCGGCATGATTCGCTTGAGAGTCATTCTGTCCATAGCATTGCTTACTCAGTCATTACCTTCTCGCCTCATTCCATTGCCTCTATTCTATATAAGGAGAGTACTCTATCTTGTTTGTTTCCCTGCCATATTTTCACTGCCTTAGATCATAGATGAAATGCAGAATTTTTTTTCCTTCTTTGTAATAGTCTGAATGCTACTCAGCTGTAGAATATAGATACTAATCTATTGTTTTATTAAAATGAATTGGCAAGTACCCAGTTTTGAACAGAGCATTCTCTATTGACTATCCTGATAGCTTCAGAAATTTACCAAATTTGGATCAAGAAAATTGTATGATATCTATGATGCATGTTTTTTGTGTAAAGCAGCACAATCCAATGTCAAATAGAAACAAAAGCATAGCTAGAGTATTTTTTTAAGTATTTGAAAAAAATTGATCTATAATTTTTAAAAATCAAGCATAGCTGATATTCTTATGGAAATCACTCAGAAACCCTCATAGCTCCTAATAATTTGAATGAAATTATGTGTTGGATTAAGATGGTCTCATAGGTAGCTGCATGTATCTCTGTGTGTATGTCCATGACATGGTGTCTCTGAGGGGTATGTACGTGTGTTTGTGGAAAGGACAGAGCATGAGGAAAAACCACACTCCTACTAACTCATTCCCTACATTTGGTATCAGTTCAGCACTGTCAAATGTAAACGGAAGCAAAAAAATAGCAAGAACTACTTGTTGTTGGCAACAAAACACTTGGGAAAAGATGAGGGCGTACATACAACAGTGCTTTCTTACCAATCCCTTTTCCCACAGTTGCCAGGGGGACTGCTAGTAGTTTTAGCATATTTCATGAACGCATAACAAAGTAGAGTTTTTAGAAGTTGAAAATCAGTTGCTGGTGAGTCTGCTGAAATGGGTCATTTTACAACTATTGCCACTCTCAAGAACTGATTCAGATATTTGGTCTAAGCACTGCATATTTGCTTGCTTCCTCAACTGCATTTTTTTCCACAGGGGTAGACCTTGCCCTGTGTGACAGATTATAGGCGTTACTTATCTCATTTATCCATAGGCATAGTCTTTTACAATAGATATTTTTACTTCCATTTGACCAATGTTGAAAGGGAACTTCAGAGAGTTGAACAGTTTGCTATAGGTCATTCAGCCGGCAAATGGTAGAACTGAGACTCCAGTTCTCTTGGACCACATAGCTGACGCTTTGCTGTGCTTAGCGTGCTTCCCCAGTCTCTTTTGGACTTGTTCCTGTCTGTCCTGTTTACTCTGTGACTCATAAATGGGATGACCTAATCTACATGTTGCTTCCTGATAACTACTTTAACACAATGCAGTATTCAATGATCAATATTTTCAGTACTTGTGAGTAGCAAACCATATGTTCCAACCCTTCTTCCCTGAGCCCAGAGACCTAGTGAGCTGTACTCCCGAGGAAGCTCTCCAATAACTGCTTAGCCTTCCTGTCATCCGTCTGCCTTCATACGCTAGAGCAAATCCATACCTGTATCAAGTTTGTTAGTCTCCTGTTAGAGACAACACCTCTGCCTGGAGTTTAAACATAGTCCTCCTTCAGGTGCTCCCTGCAGGAGACCACATTTATGCATTTATTTAGATAGTCAGCGCTCAGAGAAGAATAAAGAGGCCCTCCCAGCGGGTTCTGTCTCAGGGGACCTGAGAAATGGTGGTCCTCGTTGGGTTTTATCTAGGCTCCTTCTACAGTCTGAAGAGGATCTTTCTTCATTCATAGCTTGGTTTACTGTTCATGAATAATAATGCCTGTGCAATTTGAATTAATTTGAAGCCATTATATTGAAGCCAAAACATGGAACAAGAAGAGTATCCTGGACCTCCCTGAGTTTACTATGCTTTGGTAAATGGACATTAGTAGACTTGTTGCCATTTTTCTCTACTCAGGCCCTAGCTGAATGCTACCTCAGCTCTATATTCATTTGTATCTCTTTGTATTATATGAGAAAGCAAGTTTATCATCTTAAAACTCCTCAGGACTATGTGTGCATCCTTGAGGTTAGTCATATCCTTTTTTATTCTCTGACCCAACAACCTCCTATTTTCATTTAAAAAATAAGAATTAATAGAACAGTATTTGGAAAGAATATCTTTCCTTAGAAGGTCTTATTAAGGGGTGCCTAGGTGGCTCAGGGGGTTAAAGCCTCTGCCTTTGACTCAGGTCATGATCTCAGGGTCTTGGGATCAAGCCCGACGTCCGGCTTCTCTGCTCTGCAGGGCGCCTGCTTCCCTTCCTCTCTCTTTGCCTGCCTCTTTACCTACTTGTGATCTCTATCAAATAAATAAATAAAATCTTTTTTTTTTTTTAAAAAAAAGGTCTTATTAAATAGTATTGCCTATTTCTCTACTTAAGGTTTTATCTTCTTAGAGGCTCTAATTCTAGAAACTCTAATATTCACTTCTATTTGCAGTCTGATTTACACATTTTTTTTTCAACAACTATTTATGAGGCTCAGGCTCTCCTTGAGAGACCATGCCAGTTGCCAAGAATGCACAGCTGAGAGCAACCATCTCCACCCCAGCCTTTACCCAGAGGCTTTCTAGGCAGAAGTCAGATTTTCTTATTGCGAATATTTCTTTTCCCAGCTCTACTATGGTGAGGATAGGATAATTTTTACTTCATGTGATTTAATAAAAAACTTTTAAATGCCTTTAAAGTTGAAACACCTTGTTTATAAACAAAGGGAAAACAAATTAAAGTAACTTACTTTGTCCATCTGAAAACAATTTGTACTATTACTGGAATTTATTGAAAATGTAGATGGATCAGATGCAATAGATTAGTTAACAAAGTACAGGTGAAAAAATTGGCAAAACAATGAAATTTTAAAACATGGATATTATTCGAAGACCCCCATAGCAAGCAAATCCTATTGTGTTCCTCAAGGGAAGCTCTTTGAAAGAAACTCTGATTCATCACTGAATTTCTTACAGGAGTATAAAGTGATTGGGCTAATACCATTGGAAAAGTAGGTACTTAGGTAAGAAGGTTCACTTATCAGATTTACTTCCTCACTGTGAGATAATAGAAAGTGTAGGTATTTGTTTCTGCCCCCCAGTTCCCCACACGGAGCTTCTAAAGCTCTTGTAAATTCCTAAGTGATAAGAACACTAAGAGCAACTCTTGTTCTAACATTTGGTCTTTGACCCTGTTCTTGATAGAGAGCTCCTAAGACCCTTGTAAATTCCCAAGTGATTGGAGCACTAGAAACATCTTATGTTCTAATGAGATGAGCCTGGGCAGGCTGTTGGATATGGACTGGTTATCAGAAAGACAAAGCTGTGATTAGAAGCTTGGAATTTTCAGACCTTTCCCTCATTTCCACCTTCTCTAGATAAGGGAGAAGAGTTGTAAATGGAGTTAAGGAAGACTCCATAATATCCCAATAGTATAGAGGTCTGGGAAGCCTCCAGTTCAGTGAACATAGCTACATACCGGCAGACTGACATGACCCAACTTCATGCGGACAGAATCTCCTGCACTCAGACCCCTCCCAGACCTCACCTACATATATCTTCATCTCACTCTTCAATGTATCCTTTATCATAGCCTTTTTAAACTGGTAAACATAAGTTCTGTGAACCATTCGAGCAAATTAACCAAACCTGAGGAGGGCATCATGGGAGTCTCCCTTTTATAGCCTAGTTGGACAGAAGTTGTGGGTAACTTGGGACCTACTGATTGTGATTGGTATCTGAAGTGGGAAGCAGTGTTTAGGACTGAACTCTTAACCTGAGGGATAGGATGCTATCTCCAGGGAAATAGTGTCAGAATAGTGTTAAAATTATAGGATACTCGGCTGATTTCACAGAATTGCTTGGTGTGGGGAAATGCACACATCTGGTGCCAGAAGTGTTATAAGTGTTTTGAGTTATATATAAGTGTTATATATAAGTGCCAGTATGGTCGTAGTGTGAGAGTAAAGGAGATAAAAAAGGAAAAATTAGAATTTTCCTACTCACCTATCAAATTACTAAGCATGCAATAGGATGTTATCACAAATAGTAGGAAGCTAACAAGTATCTATTAAACATACTTGAAATCAATAGCACTGGAGCATATTAAAAGAATCCGACTACATTAAAAATATTTAAAGTCTACTTTAGTCCTTTGAGAGCAAAGTTGATTATATCTTCTATTTACCTAGATATTTAACAAGTTCAGCTTCTAACAATGATTTACCCAAGCTGTACAGAGTCTTAGAAGATACTATTTTAGTTCATTTCAGTTCTCTGCCCCCCCAAAAGTAATCAAAGGTGTGTTCCTAATGAACACCAGGACCAAAGGAAACAAACCTAAAATCCAAACTAGTGTAATATCAATGCTAGATGTGCTTTCAATAAATCTTCCTCTATCTCCATACAAGCTTTGGCAAAATCCTCTTGTCCATCATCATTAAAAATATATAGCTAAGAGATTCCACAGGTACCGACTTATTGATGCATTACTTATTTGAAGAAATTAGCAGAGGAGGATGGAAATAAAGAATGAGCTTTGCTTCTGAGTCCAATCTCAAAAGCCTCTTAGTTCCTGGGGCTGGTTTTGGTTTTAAGCACACATATAATCCTAAAAAGTACCCTTTTTGGTGCTCTGACACTGTCTTTGTCATTCATAGTTTAGAGGGAAAAAGGGCAAAAGTTGAGATATCTAGAGACATTTTTGTGTTTTGCTGTTTCATAAACTTGGAAGTAGAATTGCATAAAGTTGAAGAATATTATAAAGCTCAGTAAGTATGTTTTAATTAACTTTTTGGGGATAACTTTTTCTTTAAGTGTTCAAAATCAAATCACGTTTTACTTTTGTTATTCAAACACAGGTCAGGCCTGGTCTTTTGGTGACTAATATGGGTCTATCTAAGAAGCTCACTTTGCAATGTATATAAATTTTGCACTATGTACAAATATTGAATCATTCTGTTGTATATTTGAAACTAGTATAGTGTTATATGTCAGTTATACCTCAATTAGTAAAAGAAACTCAGACAAAAATGAATTAAGTATTTTATGCATTTAATAAACACATATCTCTGTCTTGCCTGATAATTGTCTTCCTGATACTTTTTTAAGGATAAAAACCACAAAAGAGTAGGCATGAAAACAACTAATTCCTTATTCAGAAATCTCTTATTGAATGCAGATTTTCTAAGATTCCATTCTGCCCTTACGCTATTGATTCTGTCAAATAATTCATCAAAATAATGAGTGATTTACTCATTCATAGGACAAATCTTTATTAAGTACCTACTAAGCATAAGGCTCCCAGCCCAGGAGGTACTAATGAGCCCAACAGACCTGGTTCTTGCCTTCATGGAGTGCAGTCCTAGGGAGAACAAAGACGTTCATCACATTGTCAAGCTAGTGCATGTAGAATCATCACAGAGAACCTAAAAGGGAATGAAGAGAAGAATATGGTCCTTTAACTAAAAGTATGAAATTGGCGAATACTATTTACTCAAGAAAGTCAGAGAATTGTTAATTAAGTTGAAATCTAAAGTGTGGGTTGAAGTAAATAGGAATGCCTAGAGAAATAGAAGAAAGCAGAGATTATGCTGAGTGAAATCAGTCAAGCAGAGAGAGTCAATTATCATATGGTTTCACTCATCTGTGGAGCATAACCAATAGCATGGAGGACAAGGGGCGTTAGAGAGGAGTAGGGAATTTGGGTAAATTGGAAGGGGAAGTGAACCATGAGAGACTATGGACTCTGAAAAACAGTCTGAGGGGTTTGAAGTGGCGGGGGGGTGGGAGGTTGGGGTACCAGGTGGTGGGTATTATAGAGGGCACGGATTGCATGGAGCACTGGGTGTGGTGAAAAAATAATGAATACTGTTTTTCTGAAAATAAATAAATTGGGAAAAAAAAAAAAAAAAGAAGAAAGCAGCACATTCCTAGCAGAACTAGTGTCAGGGCTGACTTGTGTCTGCCCAAAAGATATGTTAAAGTCTTAACCCCCTGACCCCAGTACCTCAGAATGTAATCTTATTGGAAATATGGTCATTGCTGATATAGTTAATTAATTTAAGTTGAGATCATACTGGAGTAAATTGGGTCCTTAACTCATTATGACCAACGTCATTAAAAGAAGAAGAGAGGATACAGAAAGAGAAGATGGCTACCGATCCAGAGATGAATTTATCCTGCTATAGCCAAAGATCATCTGGGGCTAACAGAAAAAAGTTGCAAAGAATAGGCTAGCCCTGCCAGCACCTCAAATTCAGACTTCTAACCTCCAGAATTATGAGTCAATACATTTCTGTGGTTTGAAGTTACCTGGTTGGTGGGTCTTTGTTACAGCAGGCCTAAGTGAATACATTTAGCATTTGTAAAACTCCTGTGGCAATGAAAAACATTCCAAAATCAAAGGACCAGAAGATATTCAGGTTGGATTATTCTATGTGAGAGAGATAGAGTTTCTGGATAAAATTTGGACAACTCCTTTGAATTTCAGATAAATAATATGTACTGGGTGCCTGGGTGACTCAGTCAGTTAGGCATCTGCCTTCTGCTCAGGTCATGATCTCAGGGCAGGCATAAAGAGGAGGAAGCAACTCTGCTGATCTGACCTTCAGGGAGATTGGGATTTCCCTGGTATGTAGAAGGTAGGGTGGAATATTTTGCTTAGTGTACAGAGAAATGAAGGTAGGATGGAAAAAGTTCTGTTATCTAGCTCTCATTGTGCCTATGATATGTTTAAATTTATCTTTGAGAGAGAAGAGATAAATACTGCAGGAATTCATAAATGGGGAAAAAAAATTACCAAAGGTCGGGATAGTTGGAAAGACTTCTGAGAAGAGAGGTAGACTTGAAAAGAAGGGCTAAGCTTTCTTAAGTAGAAGAATGTTGGAAAAAGTGGCTTAAGAAAATATAGGATGCCTGGAAAACCGGGTTTTAACTCCCAGAATTTCTTTTTAGATGTCTCAGAAGTTTTTGTTTGTTTGTTTGTTTGTTTGCTTTTTATTTCTTTTTAGATGCCTCAGAAGTGGTTTTTTTTTTTTAATTGGGCTTTATATACCTACAGAATTTTGACAATCATGTTATCTTCCTGCCTAAGTCGGTATTTGAAATTACTGATCTTATTACATGGGCTACTGTATTTATGTTTCAGTCCTACATTGTGCCAGGGACTTTCTTGCCCTTGGATATGAAAGAAATTCTACTCATCTAGAAAATATGTGTGGAATGTAATGTAGCCAGAAAGTGCTGTGAGCTGTCAATATCAAAGATGTGGGATTAAATGCCAAATGGTGTGGCTAATCATGGCCCCATGGGAGAGTTTAAAGGCAGCAGGATGGCACAGTAGGAGAGCTGAGGCTAGGCTGTGGTCTCAGCCACAAATCTATCTCAGGGATTTTGTCATGTTATTTCCAAGATTCCATTAACCCAACCTCATGCTTTCATGAATTCCAGAGCAAAACTCCTATGTGTATACCTTAAACACGTGTAATTGATGGGATGTGCTCCTCCAGGATCCATTAGTCACATTTAAGAATTTTCCAGAATATGAGAAACACTCTGGTTTTTTTTGTTTTTTACATTTTTATTGGTTAGTAGTTTCATAAGAATTGTAAGAATATGTTTTAAGAATAAAATACTAAATTTACTAATTTAGAAGACTCCTTTATTCTGAGATTATGACTGTCTTCCCTCTTTTGTTGTTAAAATGTTCTTGTTTTATAAAATAATGGTAGTTAGATCATGGTAGGTTTTTGAAATTTTGCTTTCTTATTTTTAATAATTGTGCTCAGCAGATTGTTTTCAGTGGATCTACAAACTTGGGAAGTCTGGGAAAGTCCAGTTGTAATCATGATATAGAATTGGGTCTTGCTTTCACTGGACCCAGGTCAAGGCTGTTTCAGAATATCATCAGCACATATTACATTGAGGGTCAGTGTGTGGTTCTTCTGCACCTGGCCCTGGCTTGGGGAAAGTCTCCTTTCTGTTTGTGAGTTGGATGCATGACCACCCGGATTAATAAAATCCAGTGGAAAGCAACTAAGTCCATTGCTGGCAAGAGTCAGAAGTCCTTCCTTGGAAAGGGCTAGGTGCCAGATGTAAAGCCAAAGCATGTGTTCACCTCCTCCTTCGGGGAAACAAAACAAAACAGTAACAACTGCCTATGACCGCTCACCATCAGTAGCTCTGCTAGACACACTATATCTTACTTTTCCATTCTCAGGAAATCACTGGTAAGGTTTCTGTCAGAGTAACCAACTTCTTTCTCACATGGGCATAGATATTGCTTTGGACTTTTCTTAACTGAGATGGCAGGCATCCCGGGCACTGACCCAGCAGTGCTCCTCTATAAGATCTAAGGCAGAGATCTTGCTTTCCTCCATTGTTGGCCACTTGGTCTTTAAAACGAGTGGGAAAAATTAGCAATCCCTACTTCAATTAGGACATGAAGCCAGATTCTCAGGATACAGATAGCAAAATCAGTTTGGGTAAAAAACTCTTGCTAAAATTGATGTCATTAATAAGATGTCTTTCATTGTAACTAGGGTTTAAGGAATCTGATTCTCATCAGTACGGAATTACTTTTGTGTTACTCTAATTCATGGCTACAGTGTAGGTGGATTCTAACATGAGGTGAGGGAGCCTAGGGTGGGGCCTTTGCTGTCAGGGAGATGAGCAAGTATGTAAAAATGGGCTGCCCCTTGATTACCATCTCTCCATGGCTCATGGTCTTGTTTTCACTCTTCTCCCTTTAATATCGTTTCATCACAGCCTTAGCAACTGTCAACATATCAACATAGCACCTTTAAAAATATTATTGAAGGTTATGCTAAGGAAGAGGCTCATTATAGTTCCGGAATGGACCCAGGTTTTCCTAGTTTTCTTTGAACCATCCTTTCTGTTTGTTTGTTTGCTTTTTTAATGACTAGATTCTGGCTTAATCAATAACCTTTTCAAAATCCTCTTTCCTGAAGATATTAAAAGATGCCTTCCTCCTTTCAGGATTTTCTTTTGTCCGAGGATGTCTACAGGATAATGACCATATTCAGAATTATTTAATCATCATCAATTAATTACCAATTAACAGTTTGTAGTAATAATTGACTAACATTTATTTGGCCTTTACTATAAACTAAACATTGTGTTAAGCCTGCCTTCATGCATGTCATCAGTTGGTATGTGGATCGTATGCCTAAAGTGTGAGAGGTAGTATGGATGAAGTACAAGACAATGTAATATAGAGGTTGTGTAGTTAGACACACAGGGTTTTGATTCACTCACTTGTTAGCTTGGCAAACTTAATCTCTCCTAGCCTTGATTTCCTTGTATATAAATAAAGGAAAGTATAATCTGTGTTAGAGGGTTGAGAATCTGAGAGCATTTATGGAGTTCTCAGCACCTAGTTAGGTTCAAAAACCTGTGATCTCTTGTTACCATTGGAAGTAAGAGCAGAAGTGGTATAGAAAGATTTCACTGAGCATGAAGTATAGAGGAAGAAGCTGTGAGAAGCCAGCGCCATTAAATGAAGAATGATAATGCTACAAGAGCAATAGAGGAGGAAAGGCACAATGAATTAAATATATATATATATATGTATATATATATACATATGTATGTATATATATATATATGATGTGTGCGTGTGTGGAGGGGAGGGCCTATTATTTGTTAGAAGCCAGTTGTGAGTCAGGCACTGTGCAAAGAACTTTTTTTTAGATATTGTCTTGTTTAATCTTTACTGCAAGTCAACAACAGGGGAAGTAAGAGCTCCATTTTTCCAGGTGAGAAATTAAGGCTGAGGAACTTAAAATAAGTTTCCCAAGATGACCCAGGTAGCAAAAGATGGCTCCTGGATTCAGAGCCACACTCTCACATTCCCAAATTCATTTGCGTTCCCCTGAGGCAGGACTGTGCGGTGGTCATTAATATGCATGGTGGCCCACCTCATGTTTGTAGCATGTGCAGCTCTTTCTAGTGTGGGTTCGAAGAGTGGAGCTGGAAGGATGCTGTTGGGGTAGTGGTGGTGTCGGCATGTACTTCAGGGATGGAACTCAGCTTGTCCTGAATGTATTCCATTTGAATGCTCTCTTAGCCATGGTCAAACTGCAGGGGAAAGTACCTGGAGCTAAAGGCACACTGATGCTCCTCTCTGCAGGGGCCTGTCTGTTCTCGATCCTAGGCATTCTAGAGTCTATAGGCAAACCTGAAGGAGCAAGTGAGCTTCTATGAGTATCACTTATGCCTGGATCCCATAACAAAATGATGGGTGCCATACTGGAACAAATGAGGTCTAATGAAAAATGAAAGATCTTTGTCAATAGAGGAAAGAAGCAAATATTTATCTAGCACTGTGCACTTCATGGGATTCATATGTGACCTATGTAGTTTCACTGGGTCCTCACTATAAGCTTGTGAGGTATACATTACCATGGTTTGTGCAAATATCAAACAAAGGCTCTCTCCTTGTCCCACAGACAAGAAATTTCAGAACTCAAATTTCTACTCAGGATGATTTAGCGCCAATGAGCCAACAGTCACAAAACTATGAGGATTTGAATAAAAAAATATATATGCTGAGAAACTACAAGTAATTTGAATAAATTGCAATAAATTGTATTCATCATTTATTATCCATAAAATGATTCTCTTTTATTTCCTTTTATGGTGCTCC
This sequence comes from Neogale vison, assembly GCF_020171115.1. Lineage (NCBI taxonomy): Eukaryota > Metazoa > Chordata > Mammalia > Carnivora > Mustelidae > Neogale > Neogale vison. The sequence continues at coordinate 229,396,252 of NC_058091.1, read as the reverse complement.
TGCATTAGGAAAAAAAAAACCACAAAAGATTCTTTCAAATAAATTTTCATCTTTCATCTCAAAAACACAAAACTCAAAACTTTCATCTCAAATACAAAACTTCTAGTCAAGACAGGTGATGTTTTACATACTGCATTTGGCTTCTTATAGTGGCACAAATGGTGTCTGTTAACCAAGAGCAAACGAAGCTTGTGATTGAGCCATGCCCTCCAAAGGCTCCAAAAGTCCTTGGAAAAGATGAGAGAGAAACCACCTGTCCTCTTCATCTAAAAAAACTAGAATGAATTTATAGACCAAAGGATGTAAAGATAATCTGTGCTTTTAAAAAAAAGAAAAGATTTTATTTATTTATTTGACACAGAGAGAGAGATAGTGAAGGCAGGAACACAAGCAGAGGGTAGTGGGAGAGGGAGAAGCAGACTTCCTACCGAGCAGGGAGCCCGATGTGGGGTTTGATCCCATCATGACCTAAGTGGGAAAGCAGATGCTTAAGAACTGAGCCACCCAGGTGCCCCAGGGTGATCTGAGTCTTATGTGGCCTTTAGCTGCTTCGTGCAGCTGTTCAGAATACAGCTGTTAAAAACATAGGTATGGCAATCCTACTAGCATGTTGTCATGTTGCTGATAATTTACTTTTAGATACGTCAGCATTAACATTGTGATATATGTAGTGGTTAGTTTCTTTCTATTCCGTGGAGTGGTTAGTAGTCCTAGTTAATGCATATTCTAGATTCCATGGTGTATTAGTTTCCTAATACTGTCCTAACAAGCTACTGAAGACAGGCTTAAAACTAGAGAAATTTATTCTAGAGGCTAGAAACCTCTAGAGGCTAGAAGTTTTGGAGGCTAGAAGCCCAAAATTGAGGTGTCAGTAGAGCTGAATCCTTCTGGAGGTTCTGAGAGACAATTCAGTCCATCCTTCCCTCCTGACCCCTGGTGGTTGCCAGCGATCTTTGATTTACCTTGGTTTCTAGATGCACCAATTCAGTCTCTTTCCCATCTTCCCAAAGTATTATTCCTTTTGTATGTGTCTGTGTCCAAATTTCCCTCTTGTAAGGATACCAGTTTTTGGATTAGAGCATATTTTAATCCACTATCACCCTATCTGAACTTGATTACTTGTGCAAAGATCCTATTTCCAAATAAGGTCACATTCACAAATGCCTGGTCAACATGAATTTGGGAGGGTAGGGATAGAATACTGTTCAACCCAGTTAACAGTTTATTAGTTAGCATCTAACTGGAAGACCCTGCTCCAGAGTTAGCTCTGGCAAGAAATTCAGCTGCGCAATGAATGTGAACATTTGTAAAATGGCACAGCAAATGCAATAAATGGGTTTTCATTCATGAAATTAGTGGTGTTGGGTGTGGACTAGCTAGAAATATGAAAGACACAATGCTCATCCTTGCCTGAATGAGACATAAAAGTGTAGCAACCCATGTAATCGGTGCCCTTTACTGTGGTGCCCAAGGCATAACTCTCCAGTAAGCTTCCTGATTCAGACTACTTATTACCCTTATTACCCCGAATGGAGCTAAATCCTTCTGCTAAAATACGATTGCATTTGCTTTGAAGGAACTTTTCATACAGAATGTGGTCCAAACACCTTAAAGTTCAGAAAGCTGGTACTATATAAGGCTTACAGGACTAGGTATGCTACACTTTTTGTAACTGTTTGATAATATTTGTAAGAGCAGAATTTGGTCTGAGACTTGCTGTCATCTCTGGTAGTGAGGTTGTGGGAAGGAGACCAAGACCACTCACATACCTCTTTCAGTAGAGCATATCTACTAAATAGAACTTAATGATTCCAAACAGCAAAATTGGCTGGGGGTAATTCACTGCACATATCCATTGACATTTTCTACTAGTCTTCATCGGACCACCATTCTTACCCTCTTTCAATATCGACAGATATAGCCCAGCATTCAGATAATGACTTCGTGCTTAGGAATCTCATATTGTTGGAGATTTTCAGTAACAAAACAGATTCAATAAAACTTGAACTCTTCTCCTGGGACTTCCCCGGATCCCTTGCCATCACCAAGAGTGGCACACTGGCTCCAAGACTGACTCAGTGTTTCTGGAATCCCCTCCTTCATGCATTCCATGGGAGCCTCCCGCTGGTGGTATTTAGTACACGGTGCCAGGCATCTGTTGATTTCGCTTGGGTTGAATCCGAACCTTTGTTGTTTGACTGGGTTTTGTATTTCTGAGGGGATTATTAATCATAAATCACCAGCTCTGCTGAGCAATATGTGTGGCTGTTGGGAGAGAGAGTTTAATTTATTGTTACTATTGGAAATATAAAAAAAAATCTTCAAAAGTACACATCATCTGGATTTTTAGAAGCAATCATTTGGAGAAGAAAAGATCTCTGTGGTCCCCTCATGATATTTTTCCTTCACGCATCTCCACAAACAAACAAATATGCAAACGGAGGGATGGACCCATGGCCTTTCTCCTTGGTGGATCTTCATTGATCTTCATTGATTTGTGCTTCCATGAAGAAGTTGCGGCCATGGCAGGCAGAGGTGCCAAAAGAAATGAAACAGTGATGTGGAAGGGGAGTAAGCAACTCACCGAAGAGGGTCGGTCTCTCTCTTCCTACCTGTTCTCTTTGTCCTCGTTCACCCTGAAGAAAGAATGCTGAAGGGGACAGCTGCTAGGATGGAAAACTCCAGAGAGGAGACTCTTCCTGGAGAGAAGAGGACATACAAAACAAACTGTGACATAGGCTCGGAAAGATGGTAATTGCTTGTTTGTGCCATGCAAGTTCTGAGCCTGTGTGTGAATATGCTAACGGGTGGCAAGCTCCCCAAGAGTAAACCTACCCAGACTTGGGGAGCATGTCCCCTGGTCACTACGAGTGCTAAATCAATCACCACCATGCTTGTGGATTTGGAGGCGGGGTGTGGGGGAAATGCGAGCTCATGTAAGAGTTGTGAGAGCAAAGGTCATTTTAAGAGTTGATGCTGTCCGATTAATTTACCAGTCATGTTTTAGGTCGAGTATGGTATTTTAAAGGTGTTTTTCAAGTTAAACATAATTCTCATATTTCTCAGGTCATGTCTTTGGAAAAGATACCTGATTTCCTACTTATAGCAATTTCTCTCTGTCCCTCCCATGAGAAGTGCCAAGGAGACTGATCATTCATTGTTCGAAACTTTGTTCTTAGGTGACAGTTCATTTTTTACATTATAAAATCTAAGGTAATTAATGTGTCCCTTCCTTTGTTCCCTTCTGAAGATGTTGGTGATTCAGAATGTGAATCTTCATTTGTTCAGTCATTTAGTAAACATTTAAGGAGAACTGACAGGGCAATAAATATGAACATAAATAAATAAAATGAACAGGGAGTAAAATAAAAATGAACAGAGATTAAGAGAGCCAGCAGTGATGTTTATTGACTTCCTTCTGAAGCCCAGCATTCATTTGAAAGTTTATTTTTCATGATTAAAAATGTATATATTTAATCATATATGTATATATAAAAGTCAAATCACTGTTCAAGGATTATAATGCAAAATATTAGTCCCTGTCTCATCTACCTAACTTCAGTTTTTGTCCCTTAAAGGAGATTATTTTTAATCCTTTTAGCTTTTTCTTCTGGGCATTTGCCTTCATTGTTTTACGTAATGTGCTCTACTGCTATTTTTTTAATTTTTTGATTGTAGATATTGCCTGAGTGGAAGACAAAGATTTAGCTTCCTTCAATGCTTCCTCTCACCTCAAACACACTTCTTCTCCATTTTTATAATATAATGTACATTATAACTTTTGCTCATATTAATATCCAGTCTGCATATTGTTTTGTTTACATAAGTATTATTCACAGTTAAGCCATGTAGACACCTGGTTGGGGGGGGGAAGGGAAAGGATCCCAGGGTTTCACTGTTCCTTACAAAGACCTTCAGGGGTGTTCTTGTTTTCATCCCACCAACACCCACTTCCAGAGTGCCTCCTGCCTCTAACTCCCAAGCCTTCTGAGATCCTGAAATGCAAATGAGCCTTCTTCGTGACTTCATTCACTGAAGGGTTTTTATGTTTGCTGATCTGCCAGATCAGATATCAGTCCACGACTTTCTGTACAGATATATGTTTTTCTGTCTTATCTCTCTTCCCTTGTTTTCTTTGCTTTTATGGGCTTAAGAGGTTTTTCATTTATTTACTAAAACTTTAATGTGTTTCTGGACTAAAGCGTATCCATTTCAATGGGAAAACAAAGTCCCAAATATTCTTTTAAAATTCTAGCTAATAATACTACATGCCATTATTAACCTCATATTATAGATGAATAAATCAAGGATGAGAGAAATTAAAGAACTTGCCCAAGGTTGTATAAATAGCAAGTGGTAATTGTACTTACCAGTAAAAATCTTGCTCTATCCAGCACACTGCCTTTTACTGCAAGACACAGTTCCTGTTTTAGAGTTTACAGTTTTTGCAGGGAGATAAGGGCAGTCCACAGACATCAGAATACAATGCATTAAATGTCAAGACCAAGAAAAATGGCCCAATGTGCAATGGGAATTTAGAGGAGGGAGAAATGTTTTCCTGTGCACTTCTTTGAGTCTAAAACTCCATTTGGAATTGAAGTATATTCCTTTCAGTACTGCAGGAACATTTCTTCATACAGAAATCTTAATTTAATGGGATTTAACATCTATTCTTTAGCCACTTGGGATTCCACAAACTCTGTGGAGTGAACAGTTAATTTGTCTGTTCACGTAACAATCCTCCAGGTGATATTTTAGGAAAAAAAAAAAAACAGGCTTTTGATTCACTAGATCTGTAAGACTGTACTTGACATTAAAGCATTCAAGAGATAATTTTGCCCATGTTTATTTTTGTCAGTGATGATACACAATCCTTGGTCTTCTAAAATCCAAAGTGTGTGTTTATTTATCGGTGTCCCTAATATGAAAGATGGTTTTTAAATGTGGGCACATCTGCCGAGACCTGAATTTCACTAACTCTCTCTCTCCCTGTCTCAGATTTCTAATCCGTACAATGTGGATAATCACGGAATCTATTCGCAGTGTTGTTATGAGGATTATTGGAGTTGATAGATACAATAAATGTGATGCAGAAAGAGACGTGTCTGGTACATAGAAAAGACGCTGTCATCAACAGTGCTCCTTCCAAGATCATGAAGAAGGGAGCTCTGAGGGTGACCTATGCATTGGGGGCCATTGTGTTTGCTGTAAGGGAAGCCTCTTCCATGACCTGCTCATCATTTTATTTTGCCCCCATTTATTGAGCCCCTGCTCTGTTGCAGACTTAACTGCCGGGTGCTCTGAGATCAGGGAGGCCACCATCAGACATGCCCCCACCCACGTAGAATCCCCAGCAAAATGGGAGAGATGGTCACAAATGAACCAATTATCCAAATAAATAAAAGATTGCACTTGTGGTAAGGGCTCACAAAGACAGCTTCTTCACACAACCCCTTGTTGCATTTCAGTACCGGGTCTTGCACCTGGGAGACTAAAACTGCGTGCTTCTGGAAGAATCCAGGAAGTGCTCTGAGGCCAAGGAAGGGAAGGGCTGCTCAGTGCAGAAACTGAGCACATCCTGAGAAACTAATTAAAACCTTCCTTTTTGATTACACCCCGGAGGATGGGAATAGCTTCCTCTCCTGCCTTGCCTTGACACAACTTGCTCAGGAGGAATGCAAAGGAGGGGTGGGATCTTCCCTGATGGGAGAGTGAAAGGAAGCCACATACCAACACCATGACGCTGGAAGAAATGCTGCAGCTGCTGACTCCACCTCCACCCTGCGGGACAACTGCTTCGCAGTATTTCAAAGGCAAAGGCAACTTACAGGAAAGAAGGGAAAAAGCCGCGTTTAACAACTTCCTCGTCTGGAGGTCTGGATAAGAGTGGAGCACATTTGAAAGCTGTGTTTATGGCAGAGATAGACACAGCCTTACAGACATCTGTGCCTTGGGTTCCCACAGCCCCAGTGTGCTTTGATACACGGAGCACTCAGGTTTTCAGGCCTTTTGGCAAGAAACTTGAGTGTCGAGACCGTTCGAATATAATCTTTGCTCAACTCAAGCGCACTCACTACCTAGGCCAACTTCACCCGAAAGCTGTAGTTAGGAATTCCATCCAGAATTCCCTCTGCCACTCTTCATTACCAATGCTTGGAGGAGCAGTGTCCTCCTGCTGAACCTTTTAATTGTTAAGCTCAGAGAAAGCCATGCCCTTTCAGTGTCAGGTAGCATGTGAGGAGAAATGGAGGGAAATAGAAGCGGGCACAGGATATCTTATAGTGATGTCTGGAAACCAATCCTAAAGTGGTCTCTCTCCGTTTCACCTGTGCATCCTCTGTCTCCCTGCATCTCATTCACTTTCTCTTCCTTCAGGCTTTGACGTTTCATGATTTCAGGTGGCTGGAAGATGGCTCTTCATTCAGTGTGTCAAACAAGGGACTATTTCCTGAACATCTGCTTTGAGATAGACAGCAATGTCCTTAAACTCATGACTCTTCCAGTTTGGTAGTAAAGGCCAATATGTAACACATAATCAAAAGTATAATGTGTGTCAAGAAAAGAGATACCAAGGATATTCTGGAATCATATACAAAGTAATAGTAATAGCAACTAACACTAATTCACTGTTTACTGTTCTAAGTGATTTACATGTGCTACTAATTTTAATCCCCATATTCCACCGATGAGGTAAGGTACGATCACTCTTTCCATTTTGTAGATTAGGAAGCTAATGCTAAAGGGATTAAACATAAGGACTTTTCCAAGGCTGCAGAGATAGAAAAGAGCTGACTGGGGTTTGAACCCATGTGATTTGAGTCCTGTGCTTAATGCCTAAATACATTCTCCTAAGGGAGAAAATTTAGCCTGGTTTTCCTTGGGAAAATTTATTAAAATTTGGGAAAAAATACACACACACACACACACACACACACACACACACACTCCATGAATGAAATGAATGAGGATAACTATTTTTCTTTTTAAGAAATAAGATAGATTGAGAAGAAAACTAAAATCCTTCTAAGTGCAATGCACTGGGATCCACAGGGGGAGCTATGAGGGAAAATACTAGTGCTAGTGTGGAGTTTAGTTTGCAGTGAGGTACCAGTGTTGGTTTCAGTGACAATTGTACCATGGTAATGTAGGCTGGTAACCGAAGAAAATGGATGAGAGGTGCATAGGCACTCTGTACTCTGCCTGCAACTTTTCTCAAAATCTGAAAGTATTCTAAAATATGTTTACTTAATGAAAAATAAAATAAGGGCACCTGGGTGGTTCAGATGGTTGGGCATCCGACTCGATTTCGGCTCAGGTCATGATCTCAGGGTCCTGCATCAGTCTCCATGCTCAGTGGGGAGTCTGTTTGAGATTCTCTCTCTTTCCCTCTGCCCCTTCCCCTGCTCACGCTCTTTCTCTCTCACTCTCTCAGATGAATAAGCAAATCTTTAAAAATAAAACAGTATAAAATTAAATAAAAGAAAAGAAAACATGTATTAGGCTGGACAACCCCCACTGAGCCTTTATTTGTTGTAAACTGACTAGTTCTCTGGGCTAGATATACCTTGTCTCTGACATCCTCCCTCTACTACTTAGGTGGCATGACATCTCCAGCAGACTCTAAGTGCCTGTGCCCACTTGTTTCTAGGTCTCCTTCCAGGCCAGGCCAGGCATGCTCTAATTCATGCTGTGCCATCCTCTGCAACCTGGCTATCCATGTCTCAGCGTTATCTCCTAGTCCTTTTCCTTCTTGGTCACTGGGGCTTTATGTTCCTATCTGATTCCACCCAACAAAATCGTATCTTAATAACTTTGTCTGTTGGTTCTTCATGTGTCAGGTTCTAAATGAAGAATTGATACCTGGGGCATCAGATCTGGGCTTCCCTAGCAGGGGTCACAGGGTTCTCTTCCATGTTTGTGGAACCTGTAGCCTGGGAGACCCGAACAGTCATCTTGGGGAAGATGAGCACCCGCAGAGACCTCTCTGGCCCACACTTGCCACACCCCATGGTTTTTTCTTTAATCTTTTATTATTGTTATAAGGAGTTTGAGCACTGTCAGTCTTCCATGTGGCACATAGCATCCCATGGAAGAGGCAATACCTGGCTGGGGAATCAATATAATAAACATCAGTTCAGTTCAGAATGTGCACAGGAGTAAGGGCAACTTTGAGCTAGGCTATAAGGGTCATCTTCTTAAAGTCCCAATGACTCTGCCTCTTAAATATTTCTCAAATTTATCCTCTCCCATACCAGTCAGAGTCCAACCGTGGAAAGAAAAACTTCAGATATTTAAAAGAGACAGCTTTATACTAGGAATCAGTAACACAGGTGATGGAAGAGATGGAAGGGATGGAGAAGCCAGATGAGACCATGCAGCAGCTGAGATGTTAGCAACAGCAGGAAGCCACAATCAACCCTGGGCGGGAGGGACAAAAGGAGGAAGTGGGGTTCCCAGAGCCCCAGGCGGGCGGGATCTTTGGGCAGAAGCCAGAACCATGGTGTGTGTGCACGTGCCAAGAAGGAGAGGCAATGGAGTGAGAGGGTGGAATACACTGGATTTTTCTGTTTTCCTATTTCCCAGTGTCCTGCTGGTAACTACCACTCGCCCAGATTAATCAGGAATTGGCCGACAGGGAAGCCCAGTAAAGGTAGCCCAGAGAAGTCAGTTCTCCTTCCAGAGCACAGAGACACTGCCATTTTGGAGATCAAGGATGCCTCCCTCTCATCCTGGCACATTATAGGTTATCTGTCTCCCTCCAATTCATCCTCTATACTTGAACCAGTGACGTTGCCAAATTACAAATACATATGTCAAACCCTCATTTAAACCCTTGACGACTTCCTGCTGACTATAGGCTAAGCCTAAGCTTTTCAGAGTGGAAGATACAGCCTTGGCTGGCTCCTGCCCCCCTCTCCAGCTTCATTTCCCACAGCTCAGCACGTGGCACAACTTCAGTGCACTGAACATTGCTAGGGACACAGAGTGGTGTCGGCTGCTTGAGCGCTGGTTGGTTGGTGGACCTCTGAAGAGGCTCCCTGGCCTGAACATCAGGGTGGTCATGGAAGGAATTACAGGAACAGCAGTCTTAGGTGACACTGTCAAGTGGCTTCTGGAGCACCTGAGGGGGCCTGGAGCGCAAGAGAGGGCTTTCAGTGAGAGCACATGAGCACCTGTAGACTTTAGATCCTTCAGAGACTCCCAGAAAACAAATGGGAGGAGAAACTAAAGAGCCTTGAACTGTGTCATCTAATGGGGGCATGCATGAGTCAGTGAGATGTAAGTGACTCAGTGAGATGTGAGTGATTCTTAATGAAATCCATCTGATGGGTTAAGTTGGAGGAAATTGAGGTTGTGTTTGCTAGAGAATAGAATTGAATGTGATATTTTGCTCAGGTTATTACTACTAAAATTCATCCATCATCAGAAGATCTCTAGCAAAATGAATGAAGATGACGGGCTTCTGATAGGCACTTTGGGATATTTATCTGTCATTGGGGCTCCATAAAAAAGAAGCAAATTAACATACAGGAGCCTTGTAGGGAGTAAGTGAGTTCTAGAAGATATTTAGAAGACAGAAGTTAGCAAGTATGGGTTTGGGACATCAGAGAAAGTTTCAGTGAAGTTTCTTTAACTTCTAGATACTTAAAAATACCTATATTGTGCCATACATACCTATAACCATTCTTTGCATTTCCCTCTAATCTTGCTGTGATGTGAACCTCTCTTAGCGTGCAGCTGAAAGATGTTGCTACCCTACATCATCAAGGGAAACCGAACATTTATTGAGCAACATAGTGTGCCAAGCATTGAACTGGGTAGGTTACATAATATATTTTATTTTGTATAAGTTTCCCATGACACATGAGGGAAATGAGGCTCAGAGAAGGTAAGAGACTTGCCCAAGGCTGCATATCAAGTGCAGGCATTTATATTTAAATGCAGGTCTTCTACTTTGCCACAGTTTTTAACCTGTCACTAAGCAACCCTCAGGATGAGTGCAAGTTAGAATAACTTAGTATTCAGCTTTCTCACCAGGAGCATTAAAATAACATTTGGATGCATTTCTAAACAGAATTATTCTAAAATCCTATGTACAGGTTTCTTAAAAATGTGGAATTCATCTTGAAGATTTATATTCCTATTGAGTTATAAGGACCCTTGACCCTACATCTCTCAAATTCAGGCAAAATCATGGTATCCTTGATCTGCTCAGTCTTTGGACTAATATATCTATTATCTTATCATTTTGAATCTTTGAGTTACGTGTTGGGAGAAGTCCTCAGAAAGCACATGTTGACAAGGAAATAAGTGTTTGTGGCATTTGTCAGGAAGTGCTCTTGGGAACCAGCCCTGTGAAAGAGAGGGCCAGGAAGCAGAATTTGGCAGAGAAAAAAGTTGAGCTGTATTTAATATGATTAAGGATCTAGCAAGCTTATTGGCAACTCTGGAGCTAAGATGGCGCTCCACTGTTCTGAGTTGGGGAAAGGGGGCTGTCCATCTTGATCAGTTCCTGAATGTGGAAGACCAACTACCAGAGTCTCACAGGAGGTATTTTTATTCAGGTGAGGGAATCCCAAGGCAAGACTTTGAGCTGAGGGCTGTTTTCCGGCACCATTCCCCATAGCTGGGGAAATAAGTCCTTCAGTGCTGAAGGGCTGTGTCTGGGTGGTACCATTCAACATGCACCGCCATGACAAATGTAATTCTTCATTAGTCTGTATGCATACAATAAATGTATACATGCATTGAATATATAAGACATAGTAAAATGTATAAATGTATGCATTATGTAAACAAATATTTACTTCATTGAATTAAAAAATATATATTTATTGTACACACTGTAAAGGCATTAACTACCTGGATCAGGATAAAAGCTGGACTTAATTAATATATTTGTCAATGTAGTGCCTACAGACTGCAAATGCAGGGTACCCATCTCTGGTTCAAAAGGGAGCAGAAGTGCCTGACTTCTTAAAAAACTCTCTGGCTTTTTACCACCACACAGTATATATTGTAGCTGCACCAATAATAAGAATGCAGCGATCCATCAAGTGATGTGTACTACATTCTGAGAATGGTCTTGGGCTTATTGGCTTTGTTTTTGCAAGTTTGCTTCTTCTGAAGACCAATAAATGTAAGTGAAAACCAAAAAAAAGTAGAAAATCATTATGCAGTTAAAACTTTTAAAAAGATAAACATGGAGGCTCCTGGGTGGTGCAGTCAGTTGGGCGTCCGACTCTTAATTTCAGCTCAGGTCATGATCTCAGAGTCCTGGGATCAAGCCCTATGTCAGGCTGTGCTCTCAGTGCGAAGTTGCTTGTCCTTCTCCCTCTGTTCTTCCTCTTGTATTCTCTTTCTCAAATAAATAAATACATAAAATTTTCAAAAAAATAGAAGATAAAAGTGAATTCCTCAGAAATTGCATTGGTCCTGCCTCTATTTACTTAGTCAACTTCTTCCTATTTTAGCTATTCCCATCAACTAATAGTTCTATTAGAAATCTGAGAAGGCAAATCTTTAACTTTAGTCAGTCAATAAAGAGAGAATCCTCAGACATCAAGGCAAAAAGAAGAGGCCTAATGTATTCACCCTTTTTAGGCTTAGTAGCTTTTGAGACTGCCATGTGCTTCCCTCTACCCATCCCTGTCACTGACTCAGCAGTCTGAATCAAGAGGACTTAGGATCTCTGTGGTTCCTTGAAGCATAGTCCCTAATAGCTGGTGCCTGAAGGGTATGTGTAACTTGCTCACAATGATTGGAAGGGCAAGTGGCTTCAGTTTGTTCAGGTTGAGCTGCATTTACAGAGTGTGTACCCAGAATGAGCTGAACTGTGTGTTGAATTAGGAAGTATGGCCGCCCAGGGCAATCTGGCAAATGTTGGCCCTCCTAAAATGAGAGTAACCTTCATTGTTGACATTTTTCTGCCAATGGTCTTGTTTCCTGTCCTTTTGGACAATGAGTTAGGTCTGATTTAGCTGTTCTCTGTATTAGGAAGTCTTAGTTACACCCAAAAGATGTGAATAAGCCAAATATGTTCTTTATTAAATTTATATTTTGTCTATTTATTCACTCATTTATTCATTCATTCAATCATTTGCTCATTCATTTATAGTTAAGTAACTATTTTGTTTTGTAGTCAGATAGTGTAGGTCATTGCTTAAAGGCTGAAGTACAGAACAGGTGTCATGCACACAAAATATTGTTTGAGAATTTAAATCTGGATATTTAGGAAGGTAGAATTCCAGTTAATCTGATGATTATTGCAATTGAATCAGAAGCAACTGACTTTTCTATTTATTTTCTTCTTTGTTTTTTTCTGAGTATGTCATACTTCAGAAGCCTGACTGTTTCTTCCTTATCCTCTTCAAAGCCATCACTAAGGTAAGGGCTCTAATTCACTTCTTTCTGATGTGTTTTAATCTTTGTTAAACCTCACCTGATCTAGTTTTAATTCCTTCAATTTGAATTGTAATTTTATTCCATTTGTCCTATTTATGTCATTGCTACATACCAGGAGCAAACTTTATTTTGACACCCCCCTCCCCATCACCTCCAACCCCAAATTTTGTCAGGGCATCTTGTTTTCTGGCAGCTCAGTTCTGAGTGTCAATAGATTCAGTTCTCTTGTTGGGCTGTTTTGTGGCTGTGGGCTGGTCAAACTCCATGGTCCTCAACTTCTCCATTTACAAAATGGGATAATAATACTTACCTCCCACACACCATGGGTGTTGTGAGAATTAGAAAGATAATGTTTGCAAAGTGTTTTGTAAAAGCATGGAGCCTTTCATCTAAGGAAGGAGCTCAGAGTGTTATTATTTTTGTTGTTACTGATGGTCATGTTCCCACATGGCTTTATTTTTATGGTGTACTTAAGTGCAACAGGGTTGAATTACAGAAATGAGAGACGGTGAAGATTTAGCAGGTCATCTAGTTCAAACATACTGTGGAATTCTTCCCCTGCAACATGCTGTTTGTACTTTACTCCTATTTTTAAATGCAAAAGCATCAAACATTACATGGTCCATTTCTTCCTGCTGACAACAGAACTCTTCTAAAGAACAATTTCAATGGCAACTTTTGATCTAAGTGTTTTCTTAATGGCCCAATTGGAATAACTCTTCAAGTCTCTGCCAGGAGGATATTTTTGTCCAGTGTGAGGGTTACAGTTATTTTCAGGGCCTTTTTACTACTTTACACTGGAGAAATGGAGTCACAATCCATTAGCTCTCCTTCTGATGATGTTCTTTACAATGTTCATCCAAAATGTTCAGTTTAGGAATTTCCTAACCATTGGTCCATGGAGCAGACCGAATCTTGTTCAGAGATAAATTGTTTCAAATGCAGTTAAACGGCTTTAAATTCAATTCCAGAAAGAATGTGTTAACTTCAATCTTGTGAACTGCACGTATTTTGCTATTGGCAGGTCTATAATCTATCGCTGAAGAAAGAGAGATTCTAGCAGCTGGTAGTACTAAAACATTCAGTACTAAATATTCATTGAATGGATAAATGGATAATTCATATTATCACATATCTAATTTATTGTTTCTTAATTCATTGAGATAATCATAGTCCTTTCTTAAAGGTTTATATATTAATATATGTAGATATATATTATATAAAATACATAGCTGTGAATACATTATATGGAAGTATCACTACCTACAATATAAATGCAACTAGTATCTTGACAAAGGGACCATCTACAATATATAGACTTTCAAAAAATGTGGAACATTTACGATGTATTAGGAACTGAGAATATACTGGTAGGCTAAACAAATGTATTTCTCTTCTGGCAGTACTTACTAACCACTTCAGGCAATGAGAATTGGTTCAGAAGATACAACGATTTCTTTTTACCCCCCGCCCCCAGCAAATGGTTTTCCATCCTTCTGCTATAGAGAGAGGAATCTAAGATTAAATCAATACTCCAAATATTTCTTTTCTTTTTTCCTACTTTATGGTAGTTTAATTATTCTCCATTAAACTAATCATTGACTAAAACTAGGCTTTTATTTTATATGCTAATTATTATTGTTTTTAATGTGTTTGTGGTGCCCAATAGAATTAACTTCATAATAGAATTTCTTTATAAATGAAAAGATTTTGTTTTTTATCAATCTCTAGATTTCCCAAATCCAAGGATTTGAGCAATAATTAGGCTTCCCTAATAAACAAAAGGATATGACTTTTAAGAGGGAACTCTATTCCAATCTTAAGCAGTCAAAAAACAAAAATTTTTAAAAAAATGAGAAAAAAAAAAAAGAAACTCTCTCCTTTGAGGTATGTGGGAAATTAAGGAACACAACTTTATTCAAAAATGTTCAAGTTTTTAATCTGTGGAAACTGGACCAGAAAGCCTGTGACATTTGAAATCTTTTTGTGTGGCATATTTCCAGACAGTAAAATCATTGGTGGTCAACTTTTTAGGTGCTCTGCTCTTCAATTCCTTGTGCCTTTAACCTGGTTGTAGCTAGGTAGTGAGATAGGTGAGGGTAATTAGCTTGCTGAGTCAGTGGGAAGGAGCCCTGTAATACTGAATAATTGTTTCTTTGATGTGTGGTGTGGTTAACATGCTTAAGATTCTTAACTCAGGACCATCTGTGTTTCAGATCTGGGAAGAGGAAGTAAAATCAGTTTTGTATACCATGTAAAACATGAAATAGCAAATCTCAGAGTATAGACTTTACCATTCTTTTTCTTCACCTTTTTGTTCTTTTAAACTTAACACATTAGTTTAAGCACTTACCAATCAAACACATCAAATAAAATGATATCATTATAAGTCTGTGAATCACCTTACCTGCTATGATCCTTATTCCAGATAAATTGGAACAAAAATCTGGACAAAAATATAAAGGTACAATGACACTACCATTTTAGAAAGTGAATGTATGTTAGCGTCCTGAGACTTATAACACTCATGTATCAGTAATGGGTTTAGTTTACTGGATATCAAATATTCCCTGACATTAGTCTCATCATGCTTTCATGATGAGAAATGTCTCTATGAGAGACATTCCTGCTAGGCCAAGCCCAGGGGTTGACTAAAGAGAATATAGAACCTAGAGTTGAAAGTCATTCATTTTGACCCTCTCTGTAATCACCAATTTATTACCATGAACTTTGGTGAAATGGAAAATCATTACATCTTTATAGATCTCAGCAGTTTAAAATGGGAAGACCGTCTGGGTCTCTTTCCTTTCCTCACCTGCCCTCTTCCAGGTTCTGTTGCCTCTGATGCCCAAGAGAACAGCAACAAGCTGGGATTTGGAGTCACCATAAGGGACCCTGCTTTTTGAGCCTCATTTGTGGTTGAGGCACAGACTGATAAGGAAGTATGAGTTGCAGAGAGATGCAGTGGGAAAGAATGGATTCCTACCATTATGTGGAAATTACAAAACCATAGAATGATAACTGTCATCATCACATGGATTTTGTGCCTCTCATATAAATATAATTAGCTAAGATTCAAATTCAATTTAAGGCACATTTTTTCCCATCTCTACCACTGGACACCATAATTTTTGTTTTTTATAAAAACCAGCAGTAGCTTTATAGGCCTTTTCCCAAAGACAGCTGAATGGTATTTCCTGGTCTCTGACTAGGACCTAAACTTGTTTGCAATGGCCGGGTGAAGTTGACTTGCATGAAAAGGATGTTTCCATATTGCATCCTTGCTGGGGTGAACTCGGCAGGTGGAAAGATGAACAGCAGCCCTTGTCTTCATAGGCAGGGCGCACTCCCCTGAGTTGACTAATATTTACATAAGCTTCTCTGTACCCCTTCCTCCTCTCTCAGAGTTTGTTTTTCTTGTTGTCCCAACCTGGATGCTTCACCTACAGCTCAGCTTCCTTGGAATTGTTCTTGGCTCACCTTGTACATTTTTCATTTCCATGATTATTATATTTCTTAACTTGAATGCTTCTCTTTGTTCTGTAACATGGCATTCAACACTGCTTTCCTGCTCTCCCCCAGGATGCCCTTTGCTGTTTGTGTTCTTCCCACCTCCACAGATATGCAACAAGTTTCTTTAGCTAATTTCTTGGCTTATCCGGCCTTTTATATTTCCTTAACATGTTGTGTAGTTCAGCCTTATTTGATTTATCACCAGCACTTCCCCATAACTTTACCTTTCCATTTGCTCCTGTAGATGTGAATGTCCATCAGGAGAAACTGATTTTTATTCCCAATAAAGAAACAGTATCTGAAACTTTTATTAAAAAAAAAAAAACCTTAGGACATCCCATACACATTATCACTTTCATCTTTCATGTTGTATCTATTAAAAAAACATAGATGGAAAACAAGCATTCAATTTTGAGATCAAAAAACAAAAAAACAAAACAAAAAAAAAACTGTAGTAAAAGCCAATTGTTTACATCCAGTGAATAGACAGTAATCCTGAGAGCTATCTTAAATATTTTCTTAAAACAAAGGATAATATATCTTCCTATTCTACTCTCTTCTATCTTTCCGAGGAACTATTCCTAATAACACAATTACGTTGTTTTGGCTCATTTCAACAATACATATATAATCCTTAATATTTGAAAGTCTAATATATGGAAGACATAGAAGAATCGTCCTTGTCTTTGAGGAAGTGGGGAGACAGCCACGGTAGAACAGTATCCACTAAGCTCTATGACAAAAGTAAAAACAAGTGTCCTGAGCCACCGATACACTAGATGGTTGACTGGATTGGTATAGAATACTTAGTGTAGCTCTGCACTAGAATCATATGAAAAGGGGATGAACAGAAATGGGATTACTGCTTCTAGAGAAAAAATCTCTGAGCCATATTCTCTCAATCCCTGGTCCACCATTTCATTGTCCCTTTTAAGCACAAAAGATAGCTTCTGTAGATTCTATCTTGCAAATTGAGAATGTGCTTTTTGCTAGGAGCTGCCTAAGTTTGGATAGTTGTGCATTATATAATAGAAAGTAATTATAATTTCAGCTCTCGAAGAGATGAGTTTAAAGATGATTATATAGCAAAATGATTGAAACTCCACTGGCCTAGAAATTGTGATGAAAATAATTAATGAAAATGAGAGAATTTAGGAAAACTTTTTCTGGATTTTAAGTTGTGTGTGTGTGCTTCACTGAAAAGCATATTGTAAAAATTATTCACAATGCCTTGTTTCCCAATGTTATGATTAGTCTCCTGAGACAGTCACATGTGCTTATTTCCTCTAAATCAAGTATTAGAGAAGAGTGTTTCAGACAGACCACCTTGAGGTGATAATTGCTTTTCTCAGGAGACAGTCACATGTGACAGGTCCTCTGGGAGGAAATGAATGAATTGCCTATTGTGCCTTAAAACTCAGACAAGAAATTTTAAAGGTGAATTTCCAAAGTGTTAAGGCTTAGAGTAATCACCGGAGTGTGGCAGCTAGCCTGGGGGGCCCGCCCTTCCTAGAATCAGCAAACTCTTCCCCTGTAGAAAATTACATAAACATTTGAAGATTTCCTTCTGCCCTCAGAATTCGATTTGTCTGCCAAGGTTATGGTCATTTGGGCTGGAAATCTGGCCATTTGCAATCTCTATTAAGGCACTGGTGGCTGTGCTCTTTCCTGCACTTGCTTATTCATGATCTTGTGATTCTCTGAGTCTCTGGGGCCTCTTGGGTCAATTGCTGCGTCTGAGAGCTATCAGTAGGGAGGAAAGGACATACTTACGTCATTTCTGTCCAAATAGCGGGCCTCACTTTGGAGCTGACCCAGAGTAGCATCTACTCTACCCCAAGTAAAAGCCTTTTGCAAAATCTTGGTTGGGCAGAAACCCAGAGATTGAGTTGTAGGGGATCCTTCTTCATGAGGACAAACAATAGATCTACGAAATATATGACATTGGCCACATGGCCAATTTTTCTCTTTCCTACTACCCCATGCCACTCCTCATGCCCCACATCTTGACAGAACTTCTAAGTGTAGAGGAACACAAAGCCTGGGTAGCTTCACTCCTTCCTCACTTTTATTAAATAAATATTCTTGGCTCATTAACACCCTACTGCCATACTGCTTTCAGAAGTAAGAAGTATTTTCCTTCCCCAATAAGCAAATGGCTCCGAATTTATTTCTTTTTCTAGATGTTCTAATCTATTGATGATTGGTTTACACTGAAAAATTCCAAAATAGAGTTTTGAGTATAGAATACTTATTATGGAGTATGCTTGGAATCAGCATTTCTGGAGGGCTGGAAAAAGCAACATGTTTGGAAAGAAGGATCTGTTGAGTTGAGAAACACACTCAACAAGTCTTAGTCAACTCCACAGGGATCTCTGGAACTGGAATGGCCCCTCAGAGTTGTCCTGACTTGGGCCATGATGGCAGGCCTTTATATGCCCACACTGATAAATCATCAGATGTGGGCATTCTTCACAAGGGTATTCCATGGGTGAGAGGGCTCTCTGTAGCTCAGGCAATCCCGAGGGGCTGAGAGCTGATGGCTGTCTGCTGGCAGCATTCCAAGTAACTAGAATAGGAAGGAAAGAGATCTGGGTGGTGCACAGTGCCCATCAGAGCCTGCCCCTTGCTCCATTCAGATTCACATTTCAATATACATTTAGGAAGCAGCTCTTTAGGATTTGGGTGACTTCTCTTCCTGGATTAAACTACAAAGAGCATGTTAGTGAGACACACTATTGCCCAATGCTATAGCTGGCCTCAGGCTCACAACTTACTGCCTCCTGCCTCCATATTGTTTATATATTGATTCTATATATATTCTCACCTTGCATTTCTGTTGGTCTCATTTGCTTACCTGATGGTATAACCCATACCCTCAGTCTTAAGTGGTCTTAGCCTCTGGTCACTGTGCTCGTCTCAAACCATGATTTCTGCACTTGCCTATTTGCCATCATACTTGGGCAGGGGAGGACCAAGAGATGCCCAAGTTGATCACCAAGTGGATGACAGCCCTACTACCTGATGATTGGTCAATTACTCTGCCAAAATGACTATTCCTCCTCTTGCCAGCTGACTCCTGGGCACATGGATCCTGAATACCCAGGCTGTAGTCAGAGTTTAATTGTGTTCTTTGGCCAAAGTGTTCTCCCTTTGAGAACCAGGGTGTCTAAATGCATAGAGCCCAGAGTTGCAGAAAAAAGGATGCAAATGATTCAAGCAGGTCACTGGTAAAGATGAGCAATGGGACAACTTTTGTTCTTACACCTTAGTTCCTAGAGCCATGTATTTATCCTTTTGGGAATATGACCCATATGAAGGGCTTTGATTCATAGAGTATACTAGCCTTAGAGGATGATACCTTATCCTAGGAAATCATTAGTCCTGAGCTAGAATTTCAGCTTATCCAGCCTTTTATATTTCCTTAACATGTTGTGTAGTCAGCCTTACTTGAAGCTGACTTGCATGATAAAGAGGTTTCCATATTGCATCCTTTGGAAGCATATTCTGGTGCTCTATCTCCATGGTTGTTTAGTGCCTCTTCCATGTTGGATGCTATCTGGTGGGCTTGATCATGTGATAAAAAGATTTTATAATTTGTGTCCACTTCCATGTGCTCATTTACATGTCTGTACCCTGGATTACCTTATCCCTGGTTTTCCTATTTTTTCTTTCCAGACCCTTATCAGCCTGCCAAGCCAACTGCCACTGTCCCTGAATCTATCTATGTATTCCCATCTTGTATCACTTCTCTTTCTACACAGAGTAGATGGCCAAGTGTAGATAAGTGACTTTGTGCTATTTCTTGGAGTCCTTGCTAGGATTCTAAATCCTGTGTACTGGAAAGGTATACTGTCTTTCTTTTCTTATAGACCTGTATGTCTTTGGCTTGGTTATTCTGAAAGTTAACCTTAGCTATGGGTAAAGTGTACAGAATGGGAGATAGGGGTATATGCTGAGGGAGGCCTCTGCATTTCCTTTTTGCAAAAGGGGAGTGTATTAGTTGTTGATGGTAGGGTACTTCTGCATCTATATAAGGTTTGGGGAATCTTAGAATTTAGGATTTTTGTGGACTTCTATGTTAGATAATCTATCTGATGTGTCAAGGTCCTATTCTTTCCTAGTTAGGGTCACAATCTTGGCATGGAAGATCTGTCTTAATTAGGAGCTAAAATGTGGGCTCAAGTGCAGCCTCAGCCAACATCACAGGGACCCTGTAGGCTAAAATGGCCCCTCATAAGCATCTTGATCTGGGCCAGGGTGGTCAGGTCCTTATACTCCTGCATTGATGAGATACTGGGTGTGGGTGTCCTTGGGAAAAGGCATGACCTCTGATGAAAACTCTATGGCTGAGGGACTTCTTGAAGGTGCTAACAGTTAAAATCTACCTGACAGCTCTCCAAGCAGGGGGCAACAAGTCCTCTATTGAATAGGGATCTGGACACAAGAGTAACTTGCAGTAAGATTGTGCCATTTTTCTACATGGCTGTGCCTTTGTACATTCCACTGTTTCTGTCCCAAATGATCGTTCCTCAACTCTTAATTCCTTTCTTAGCTAATTAGGGATGTCCTTCAAGCACTGGCTTCCCAGAGAAGCTTTTGCTGACCAAATTTTCTTTCTCACCATCCTTAACATCAAGTCTACTTGCCTAACAAACTCCCTGGCTGGTAAAATGCTCTGATTGAGTCCCTATGACATTTTAAAAGTGCGTCTCTTTTAACTGCCTTAGTCTGTTTGGCTGCTATAACAGAATACCATAGACTGGGTGCCTTATAAACAACAGAAATTTATGTTTCACATTTCTGGAGTTTGGGAAGTCCAAGATCAAGGCACCAGGTTCTGGTGTCTGGGGATGACTGACTTCCTGGTCTATAGATTGCTGTTTTCTTGCTTTGTCCTTACATAGCTAATGGGGAGAAGGAGCCCTCTGGGGTCTCTTTTATAAGGGCACAAATCCCATTCATGAGAGCCCTGCTCTCATAACCTAATCATCTCCCAAAAGCCCCATCTCCAAATACCATCACATTGGGGATTAGATCTTAACACTTTAATTTTTCTGGGGGTTGGGGGAGACAAAACCTTTAGTCCATACATTAACACTTAATACACTGAGGTGTAATTGTGTAGTTACTTGCTTATATTTTACCTTGGACTATACATTTCTTGCTTTTTTATTTTCTTTTTTAAAAATTTCTTGACAGTTATAATTTTTTCTTTCATTTTTATGTACTCAAGGACCAGAATGAATAGGAATATATGTATCACATATATTAAATAAGTAAATGCTCCCCAAATACTGTCACTCACATCATAGTATAAGGACATTGGGCTAGAGTCAAGAGATACAATTTGAGTTCTTATTTGGTTATAAACAGACAATAGATAATTCATTCAATCTCACTACATCTCAGTTTCACCATCTGTAAAATATAGAGAATTATACCCTCCCTACACTATATCATTATTATAAAGATAAAGGAAGATAAAATATGTGAGGGAATTTTGGGTAATAGAAGGGCTCTATGAGTGCCAGAAGTGATTACTGTTTATCCCTCTATCACTTTCTTCACCAGTGACCAATGTTCACCTATGTTGTTACCTGTAAGTGTTTCATTTTCTCTTGTAACCCTCCAGGTTAATCACAGATACAGACTCCTTACTGTTGTTACAGTGTATCTGTTCTCTTCAATTCTTGTCTATATGTATATTTAGAAACTGGTGAAAGAATAAGCTACTGAAAACTGTCACCTCTAAAAGAACACCACAGAATAGCCAAAGGCTAGCCATAAATGGTAAAAGGATGATTGAGATACAGTTTCTAACTGTAGGGAACTGGTAGTCTTCTAGATGGAAACAGACATGTAATAGTTTAGGAGAAATAAAATGTAGGTATCTTATAAATATAAGAATGTGATGGGATCTTGTGCAGGTGCAAAGGAAGGAGTGATTGTGGTGGTCAAGAGGGCCTTCATTAAAGAGACGAAGCTTGTGTAGAAGTAGGTCTGGTCCAGGCAGATAAGAAACTGAAGGATATCCAAGAAGAGCAGAGGCCTTAAGGAGTAAGAAGGATGGAGGACTCTAAACTATGTGACCAGAACATAGGATAGATGGGGCATGAGGAAAGAAAATAGCCACATCATGTGTCCCCACTTTGGTGTCATGAAGGCATTATGAGACATGTTACCTGAAAAACCTTCCCATATCTTGCAAGAAAAATTCTTGCTCTTGTTACTTGGGCCTCCGTTATTGTGCTATGAGGACACCATCTTTGTTTGTTTGTTTGTTTGTTTATGTAACAGTCTTCCAGCCTAGACTTTGGCCCTTTAGACTAAGGATTTTTTGTATCCCCAGGTCTCATAATGGTAACTGGCACACACACAAAAATGCATATCCAGAGATGAATGAAAAGGTGAAGTATCTTAGCAATAGTTTTAATAAGCAAATCATTAGGAATTCAAGAGAGAGAGATATTTGTATCTTAACGAGACAAGTTTCAGATGAAATATTACCAGAATTGGAATCTGAGGACTTGAATTCAAGTTCTCTAGGTCAGGTACTAGTTGTACGATTTGAACCCATGGTGAACCTTGCTTAATTTCAGGTGATTACCTATACTTACACTCAGTGTCTTTGCAAGAATGAAAACTTATGTTTGCACCCTTAATGTGTCTATACTAGATCCAGGTCTCCACACTCAATTCTTACAGAACTTTTATTGTTGAATTAATTATAGCTATATCCATGGGGGAAAGAACTAGGCTTAACCTGGTATAGACGACGAATTCCAAAAAATCTGTTTTATTTACTTCTAAAATTTATTTATTTATTTAAAAATATTTATTTAAAATTTTTTTTATTTATTTAAAAATAAAAGTATTTGGGGGGGACCTGGGTGGCTCAGTCTGTTAAGCATCTGACTCTTTATTTTGGCTCAGGTCATGATCTCAGGGTCATGAGATTAAGCCCTATGTTGGGTTCCGTCCTGGGCTTGGGACTTGCTTAAGATTCTCTCTCTCTCTCCTTTTGGACCCCACCCTCCTTGCCCTCCACCACCCCACACACATGCCACTCTCTCTCAAATTATATATATATATATATACATATATATGTATATATATATACACACACACACTTAATTGAATTATAATTAACACACAGCATCATATTAGTTTTTGGTGTACAATGTAATGATTCAGCAATTCTATACATTTCTCAGCACTCATCATAATAACTGTATCTTAATATCCTTTTTCTGTTTCAACCCCTGCCCCCAACAATCACCAATTTTCTCTCCATATTACTCTGTCTTTGTTGTTGTGTCTTTTCCCCTTTGTTTGATTTGTTTTTTAAATTCCACATATGAGTAAAATCATATTTGTCTTTCTTTGTCTGACTTCTTTCACATAGCATTATCTATTCTAGGTATATCTATGTTGTTGCGAATGACAAGATCTCATTATTTTTTTAATGACTCAGTAATAGTTCATTATATATATGTCCACACACACCACATCTTCTTTATCCATTCATCCACCATTGGACACTTGTGCTGCATCCATGTCTTGGCTGTTGTCAATAATATTGCAGTAAACATAGGGGGTGGATATATCTTTTTGAGTTAGTGTTTTTGTTTTCTTTGAATAAATACTTAGTAGTAGAATTAATGGATCATAAGGTAGTTCTATTTTTAATTTTTTGAGGAACCTCCATACTATTTTCCACAGTTGCTCTACCAATTTACATTCCCACCCGTGGTTCATGAGGGTTCCTTTTTCCCCCCACATCTTCACCAATACTTATTATTTCTTGTCTTTGATTCTAGCTATTCTGAAAGATGTAACGTCATATCTCATTGTGGTTTTGATTTGTATGTCCCCAATGATTACTGATGTTGAGCATCTTTTCATGTGTCTGTTAACCATCTATATGTCTTCTTTGGAGACATGTCCATTCAGGTCCTCTGACCATTTTTAATTGGATTATTTAGAGGTTTTTTGTTGTTGTTGAGTTGTATAAGTTCTTTATATGTTTTAGATATTAACCCCCTGGTGGATATATCATTTACAAATATCTTCTCTCCTTCCATTAGTTGCCTTGTCATTTTGTTGATGTTTTCCTTTGGTGTATAAACCTTTTTATTTTGGTATAGTCTAAATAGGTTAATTTTGTTTTTTTGTTTCCTTTGCCTTAGGAGACATGTCTAGAAAAATGTCTCTATAGCTCAGTATCGCTAAAATGTTCATAGCAATCTATAGATTTAATGCAACCTCTATCAAAATACCAAAAACATTTTTCACAGAACTAGAACAAATCATCCTAAAATGTGTATGGTTTCACAAAAGACCCTAAATAGCCAAAGCAATCTTGAGAAAGAACAAAGCTGACAGTATCACAATCCTAGATTTCCAAACTACACTACAAAGCTGTAGTAATCAAAACAGTATTAAAAAAAAAAAACAGTATGGTGGGGTGCCTGTGGGGCTCAGTGGGTTAAGCCTCTGCCTTCTGCTCGGGTCATGATCTCAGGGTCCTGGAATTGAGCCCCATATTGGGCTCTCTGCTCGGCGGGGGGCCTGCTTCTCCCTTCTCTCTGCCTGCCTCTCTGTCTACTTGTGATCTCTCTCTCTCTGTCAAATAAATAAATAAAAATTTAAAAAAAAAACAGTATGGTAATAGCACAAAACAGACACATTGGTCAATGGAACAAAATAGAGAGTCAATAAATACAGTTATATGGTTGATTAATCTATGACAAAGGAGGCAAGAATATACAATGGGGGAAAAGACAGTCTAGTCTCTTCAATAAATGGTATTGGGGAAACTGGACAACTACTTTCAAAAGTATGTGACTGGACCACTTTCATACACCATGCTCAAAAATAAACTCAAAACGGTCTAGAGACCTTAAATATGAGACTTGAAACAATAACACTACTAGAAGAAAACATAGGCAGTCAGTTCTTTGATATAAACTATAGAAACATTTTTTTTAATTTGTCTCCTCAGATTTTCTCTTAAATTGGATATGATGGAGTGCCAAAAGTTCAAGAGCTGAGCCACCTGAGTATGTATCCCCTCATAGCCTCTTGACTCTTTGACTTTATGCACATTATTTAATCTCTCTGCACTCCCATTCTCAACAGCACAATCAGGATTTGCTGATTCAATCATTGTTTTGACACTGGGAATTGCAGTAATAAATAGCATTATAAAACCCCTGTTTTTATGTAGGGTATGTTCTAGTGATGAGGATAATAGTACCTATTTTAGCATTGTGGTGAGGATTAATTAGGTCTTTATACATAAAGTACTTTGAACAGGGCCTGACATATAGAAAGTGCATAGTGACTATCAGGTATTACTATTATTATACAAAATACTGATTTGTGTAGACTTAAAAGCTATGAGTATCTGTGGTATCCCTTTAGTCTTCAACATTACAAGTACAATCCCTAAAGAAATGCAGTCCTCAACATATTAAAATTTAGTAAATTTTGTTTTTTTCTTTCTAGTGGGAAGACATCTCTCTAGTCCTATGGAAGTGGTTTTCTCAGGATCCTTGGTCCCAACCTTGATTCTCCTACCTCTGTCCTATGGCAGTGCCAGTTTAATCTCTCTGTAATGGTTCTGGGATCCTCCCCATTTGCTCGCTTCCTGTCTGTCTTGAGTTGTCTAAGTTCTCTTGTGTGATGCTCCCGTATACTCTCTAACCCTATCTCTAATTATCCAGGAACATTTTTCAGCTCTTTTCTCACACAGCGCTCCCTTTCATTACCACTCATTTGACCCTGAACTTTTCTGCTTTGAGTTGCAGACTTTCTTTCTCTTTGTTTTGTTTTGCTTTGTTTTTCAATAAATCCTTGTCAATAGGTGACAAGGTTGGGCAATGATGATGTCTTGTATTTCTTTGCATTTTCCTAAAGTCCTTTGCACAATAGATATTTGTGTTTTAGGTAGGTAACAGTAGATACAGATGGAATGAGTCTAAACATTGCAACTTACATGTTCTGTGAAACTAGATTGTAAAACCGTAGTGGGGAATGGGGAAAGTGGGTCTTCCCTGGCTTTTGTTGTTAGGACCGAACTATATGCAGTGGAAAAATCAACTTAGAACTTAAGGCGAGTTGCTTTTCAAGTGTTAGATAATAGTTTTCATCTTGCTGCTTGAAGTGTTGTGCATGAACCAACAGCATCAGCAACACCTGGAAACTTATTAGAAATGTGGAACCTCAAGCTTCACTGCTGTATTAAAATATGCATTTTAACAAGATTACCAGGCAATTCTTATTCAGCTAAGTGTTGATAAGCATTGAATTCTAGAGCTTAACATTTAAATATTCCTATATCGGGGCTGCTTCCTGAACAAATGAAATGAGAATCTGTAGGGGGGGTGTGGGCATCAGTAATTTAAAAACTCTTCAGTTTTATAATGCTATTTATTACTGCAATTCCCAGTGTCAAACTCTTTGATGTTTAATGAAATTTGAGACCCGCCAATATGGGATGATTTCTGGATTGGTAAGTATCTAGCAAAGGAGCAGATATGAATCTTTTTACCTTTGGGATAGCTTTCTTTTCTTTTTAAACTATATGCCAAATGCACAGTAGGTGAGTAGACAGAGCTGGTTCATAAATTCTCAGCCAGACTGCACTCCTGCCTCTGCCATGTACTGAATCCATAGACTTAGCCCAATGCCTGCTATAGCCTGTATGGGCTGTTAGTTCTCATGGCTTGTGGATTGTCCATAAGGGCCAACACCCCTGCCAGTAAGCCCAGTCAGATATTACCAAGGCACAAAACAAAGGATCTGTCATTGGTATAGGCTCTGGGCTGGAGTTAGTTTAGGAAAGCCCCTTTCCTAATTATCTGAGGTAGAATGAGGCTTGAACTGAGCGTCTGGTTGTGCCCAGAAGTGAAAGCTGAGGGTTAGTATCAAAAGATGTATCCAAGGGACAAGTGTCTGAAGTCAAAATTCCTAAATAAATTAAGAATACTTGAGTCAGGAGAATGCAAGACCAGTGTGGGTGTGAGGGTCAAGGCAGACGTAAAGCCATCAAGCACAGGATATTGACCATGAATCAACATGGGTTGTCTAAAGCTTGTTTTTCTTTGGCCACAGAATAAGCTGGCCAGGGTTAAAGGCATAGTACTTGTGTAAACAAGTAACTGCTATTGTGGGTCCGAGACCCTTTGATCTACGTCAATTAGTATGTTATTCTTTGGTACTAGAGGAGTCTACTCCTTTATTGTAATGGTCTCCTGCAATGAATTTTCTTTCCTTATTGTAGATATGATTTATTCTAAAAATGAAAAAACTTGGTGATAGGAGATGAAGATGTCCATCAGGATTTCAGGTGGCTGTTGTTTGATAGTGTTAAAGATAAATTAAACCTAAGGTTAAAGAAGACTGTTTTGAGAAGTACAGTTCAGTGGTCATCAGTTGTTTGTTCTTGCGGCTGAGGTGGGGGTGAGGAGGAGATTCTCTCCTTTAGTAGAGAACTGTTTTTCTATGAACCTAGAACCTGGAAGAAACACCAAGGTATTTCTGGGTTTGTAAAGACTAAAAATAATCTTCTTGGCTCTCTTTACACCAAAAAATACCTCAAAGATAATATATAGCCCTTTCATAGCACCATGGCATCTTAAAAGGTATAAAGAACTGGAGTGGTAGGGAATGACCACACTGTCCAGTCATTTATTGGTGATGACATAAACATTTCTACATATTTCTCACCTCAGAGATACTCTTTGTGTTTCTAAAAGCCACAACATAGCTCAGCAGTGTGGAAAGGCTGGAATAAAAATTCATTTCCCTTTTTGAGGGCAGCATAGAGAGGCATAAACACCATCTTTGCTCCCCTGCTGCATGTGCCGCTAATGTATGTTCACAATGGTAGAAAAGCAAGGAGAAAAGTATGAGAGAATTTAATTCCCTCATTCTTCCAGTGAAGTAGAATAATGAAGTCATTGCACAAATGGCAGTCCAAAGGTTGTCACATAGAACCCAGATATATTAAGATCTTTAAAAATAATTAAACCAATAGTTTGTTTGTTTGTTTTTTCAAGGAAATAGAGTCCTAAGAGGACCAGTGGTTTTCCCATGGCCACTGATGGCTGGAAGTAGTCCTTCATACTATAATGCTTATAGGTCATTAGGCTTGTTTCACAGAGCGGAGTTCCTTCTGATCAAGAAGGGGTTATGCAGAACATAGTATCCTCCTCATTCACCACAAGAAAGCTACTTTCATCTGAGAAGTACCACTTGCTCTGAATGTTTCAGGTGATCAGTGAACTTAGGGCTTCTCCCAATCACTGTAATTCATTTCTCTTTTCATAGTTAGTTCTTAGGAGGAGAGAAAAATAAGGGAGATAAAGCGCATTGTCATTATTCCAGCTGTTAGTGCTCTGGTGGGAGGTTCGTGTGCAGAAAGGGTGGGTGGGAAGATTGAAATGATTTTTTGTGACTACCTTAGATTTCATTTGTTCTAAAATACTTTGAACATATCAAAAATTGAAAACTGCAGATATACTGGCACTCTTATCTTGCAAAGTCTCCAATGTTTCATGACTCAAAATTCAAATGTTAGATCTTATTCAGTCATATAAATCACTCATCTTCAATCTATGAGTTTCTCTCATGATTTATATTTCTGTTAGAAACATTATGAGTTTCAGACATCAAGTTTTGTATTTGTAAATGTGTGAAAGTGGATGAGTGAGCGAAAGAAGGTAAGTTCCCAGGCTTTTCTAAGCTGAGAATGTCAACCTATGTGTGAACAAATGCTTTCCTAGCCGATACTGGGTGTAAACCACTCGAAATTTTGGAGGACAGCCAACATTTCATCATCTTGGCCAATCTCTTCATACACAATGTAATGCTCTCGTGTGCTGTGCCAGAACAATGAAATGCCAAAGGCTTGTCTAAAATGCCAATGATAATACACCTATTTTCATCTAGCACAGCCACTGTAGTTCACGTAGTTACTTTCCCAACTGAAAAATGCTGGTGAACCAGCACAGTGAGGCCAAGGTAAGTACTGGCTTACAGTTACTGGCAAACAGCAAGGACAATTAAACTTCAGTATTGAGTCACTTGTCAGCTGGGCAGGCTGACTTTTAACTCCTCTAACACTGGGTTTTTAAGCTGCGTAGGATTTGCCACATTGAGCTTGGTTCGCATTAATAGAATTGTGCTGTTAAATTCTAGAAAAGCCAAATGTTTTTAATAGAGGCCCTATCCCTGGATTCTGGAGCATTTTCAGTACTTACCATTCTAGTTTCTGAACTGAAATTGGGTTGTTGATGCCAGGAGGGGAGATTATGACATGCATTAATGCATTGTGAGCAGAGGAATTGCAACTCCCCTTTACTGGTTAAGAACCTATGTGAATACTAAGTCAGCCTCCCACGCACATGAATCTTCCCCATCACTTCAGTGGGAGTTTTATGTGGGAATTAAGAAGAAGAGGAAAATGTCACCCAGGGTGTGTGCCTGATCATGATTTAATATCTAAGCCAAGAAGTCCTCAGAGAGTGAAAGCTCCTGCCCACATAGCACTAAATCATAAACAGAGGCAACCGTGGGCCTTGGAATAAGCTTCACAGTGCTTTGGATGGAATGAATTATAAGCTATATTTGATAGACCTGAATAGACAGTGACAAGAGATGATCATATTAGGATCTTCAGTTGAGTAGAAAGGATAGAAGGTCAGTATTTACTTTTGTTCTTTCTTTGTAGGAGACCATGAAAGTCCCAGTTAATGTCTGCTGAGAATAAAGGCTAAAATAATTTAAATACCTTCATGATCTGAAACAGTGGTGCAGGAGGCAAGAGGCTTCCCTGACTAAACCAATTAATTATACTTTCTGTATGATTAAGATGCATTCATGGAAAATTAGAGTCTATATAATTTTGATTACTATTAAAAATACACAAACACCAAACAAGCACAACCATGTTTTATTAAAATAAATAATGGAGCTTATGGGATCAGTCCACAGCACTTAAATGCAGTCCCATTCTGTTTCCCATGGGGTAATTACATGACTCAGTCCACTGGACACCCAGCTGAACCAGAGCAGATTTGCAGGGAGTGAGGAGAGATCGGTTTGGGATTCCTCTTGCTTGGCTTTTAAGTTGCTAAATTAGTGTAGAGCTGGGTGTGATCTTCTGAAACAAGAGGGAGGCCATTTGTAAGTGAAGAGGCAGTCATCTTGTGGCTCTGGCCCTACTCATGTTTGAAAAGTAAAGAAAGGAAAGAAACATTGAGAATGAAGTTTATGCAGCTATATCCAAGAGACCTGGGAAGGCTGTATTGAATCAACAAGGATAGAAGCCAAAGACACCTCTCTGTAAGACCTGCTGCTGTTCAACCTGATATAATCCAATCATTGTTCTTTATTGCAAATACATTCAACTGTACCCCCTGACTCCTCTCATGACAATGTGGTAGGCTTTCATCACCTCCCAGGAAAGATGTTTTTACTCATAACTTTGACATATCTTAGCTGCTGCTCCTAGAAGCAACATTATACAGGTAGAGCAGATTGTGTTCAAGACCTTTGTGAGGACTTAAAATTATATTGGGGTATCTGTATCCCATTTCCAAACCCAATATAAGTAACTTTTAAGACAGGTTAAAACAAAACAAAACAAAACAAAACAAAACAAAACAACCAACCAACCAATTAACAAACAAACAAACAAGCAAAAACCCACAACAGAACATCATGTTTCAGATAGGATTTTACCAGCATAGTGGCATCATTATTCCTCTGGAGCTAAAGCTCGTGCTGATTCCATCTAGTACATTTTTGGTTTTTTTTTATACATGTGGACTGAATTCTGGCCTTTATATGCTGCTTTCAAAAATTGAATTCTCTAACTCATTTTAAACAGGGTAAACGGTATATATGTGTGGATGTTTTTAAATACTTTAATTTTTCAGAGAACTTCTAGATTCACAGGAAGTTGAAAGAAAGGTATAGAGATTTTCCATATATATCCCTTGTCCCCACATATACACAGCCTCCCCCATTATCGACATCTTCTCCTCTCCATTTGTTACAATGAATGAACCTACATTGACACATTCTCACCACGCAATCTGTAGTTTATCTTAGGGTTCACTCTTGGTGTTGTACATTCTATGGTTTTGTAGAAATGTATATTGACATATATCCAGCATTATGGTATTAGATAGGGTACTTTTACTGTCCTCAAATCTTGTGTACTCTGCCTAATCATCCCTCCCTTCACTCCCAACCCTTGCAGTCACTGATCTTTTTATGGTCACCATAGTTTGTCTTCTCAGAATGTCATCTAGTTGGAATCATATACTACGTAGCCATTTCAGAGTCGCTCCTTTCACTTAGTAATATGCATTTTAGTTTCCTCCTTTTCATGGCCTTATAGCTTATTTCTTTTTGGCAATGAATAATATTTCATTGTCTGAATAAACCACAGTTTATTTATCCATCCACCTACAGAAGAACATCTTGGTTGCTTCCAAGTTTTGGTAAGTATAAACAAAACTGCTGTGAACATCTGTGTGCTGGTTTTTGTGTAGGCATAAGTTTTCAGTTTCTTTGGGTAAATACCAAGGAGCATGATTGCTGGATCACGTGGGAACATATGTTCCATTTTATAAGAAACTGCCAAACTATCTTCGAAAGTGGCTGTTCCATTTTTTATCCCCACGAGCAAGGAATTCCCGTTGCTCCACATCCTAACTAGCATTTGGCGATGTCAGTGTTCTGGATTGTCACAGAAAAATCCAAAGCAATGCTAATTGGTGGGTGGAAGGAAGATTCTGAATGTTTGACAATTAATACAACTTATCCTTTTGGCCAAGAAAATTTATTTAAAGAACCATTTTAAAAAAGCTTAATGCATAATACCTTTTCTCTGTTCCTAAATACTAATGGGAAAAATCAAAGTCACCCAAAGATACTTTTTAACTTATCTCTGAGGAAATCAAGGTATTGGATTATTAGCTCTGTGTTATATCATCACTCCACTGTTTAGTGATGTGTCTGGGCATTAGAGGACTAACCGTTGCAGACTAGTGTGGGTGTTGGTTATTTTGAAGCTAAGTTTATGTGAAAATAACTCTTAACAAGTTGCTGTATGTTGTATTGTTTGGCCCAGAGAGCTGATACAAGTCTTAAAGCTGGAGATTGTGTGATAAATAATGCAGGGTAGAAACTTGCCCCACTAATTAATTAGAATCCTGTGAACCTGAGTGAGTGAGTCAGAGATATCCAAACAGGTAGAATTGGTCTGTAAGACAGTTCTAGATGTAAGGCAACCATCATTTGGGACCTAGATGCTGCACACACAAAAAGAAAATGATTCAAAAGTTTGGAACTGATTTTTGGTTAAAGACATTGCCACTTGACACAATTATATTTATAGACAGATTCAATAATAAATACCAATTAAGTCATAAAGAATTAAACAGGAGGAATTCTAAGAGTTATTATTTGTAGCAACTTGGAAGTATGTAAACACATCCTCAGTGTGGTAATTTCTTAGACTTTATCAAATTTCTCATCGTCTCACCTTTTTCTCAAACAAGTTTGGTTGGTCTTATCAGGAAAGTTTTTCATATGTTGTTTTTCTGGCAAGTTTTCAGTAAGTTGGTACTTTCTGCTTTTTTTTTAATACTTTGTTTTTGTATTTATATATTTTCTGAGTCTCTGGATGAAACAATTTATAGTATACCTTTTTCAAGAGAAAGAAAGTGAGAAATTTCTTAAACTTGAAAACTTCAATGAGAAATACTTGTCTGATTTGCAGAAATATCACCCAGATGTTATCTCATGATGGATTCTAATCATGTAATAGATGTCTGCTAATAACTCCAGACAAGTTAACATAAAATAAAACCTGGTAATGGCATTTTTGATGTTTTGTTTTGTTTTGTTTTGTTTTTTATAATTGAGTGGTCTCAGATATTGTAAGACAACCAAGTCAAATATCAGTGAGATTTCTCTTATACTCTATCTTGTAAGCTTAGATGACAATTATATTAAGAAGTTTATGAAGGGGCACCTGGGTGACTCAGTGGGTTAAAGCCTCTACCTTTGGCTCAGGTCATGATCCCAGGGTCCTGGGATCAAGCCCCGCATCCAGCTCTCTGCTCAGCAGGGATCCTGCTTCCTCCACTCTCTCTGCCTGCTTCTTTGCCTACTTGTGTTCTCTGTCTGTCAAATAAATAAATAAAAATATTAAAAAAAATAATGTTTATGAAGACAAAAAGTGGACATATGGAGAAAGAGAGTCTTAAGATCTGATTTATCTGAGATGAATACATGCTAGCACTTCCTGAGACTTAGGCTGGGGTCAAATATTTTGAAGATTTCTTGATATGAAATAAATAATCTATTGCACAAGTTTTGAGGTCCCAATCACTCTCTGTAGAAGCCTGTTTTTTCCCCAATGATAGGAAATGCACCATAACAAATAACACTGCTTTGGGATCTCTATCATCACTGATGAAAACAGAAATTTCAGCAATTAAACTATGAAAAAGAAACATGCTTTCCCAAGTACTGTTAATCTAGGATAGACTTACTCAACCTCAAGCCTCTAAGCATTAATAGAGATTTTATTTAGATATTGCAGAAGACTCTTTTTTAAGATGTCTTTATCCTTGGACTATACCCATTTGCTTGAAGAGAGGTAACATCACCCAGTTATTAGATACAAAACACCTGAGTTCCATTTCCAGCTCCACCTGTAGCAAACTCTTTGACCTCCTCAAGGGAGAGGACAGCCTGAACCCTGCTGCTAACAATGGACTCAGTGACCTTGGGCAAACCACTTAGTCACTAAGTCTCCATTCATCTGTCTTTAAAGTGGACTCCTCTTTGCTCTCCTCCTTATGGAGATAACATTGGTAAACTGCTTTGGGTTCCTAACAAGAAAAGCACACTTCAAATAGAGGCACCATTATATTGTTTTGCAATCAAGGTCCATCTTTGTTTCCTTCAATTATCGCTACTGCTGTTGTGTTTACTTCAACAGTTAGGTGTGTCTGTTCTAACTGGTCAAACCAATACCTACTGATACACTTTTTCCTGTTTCTGTGAGTTACCCTATTTTTCATATTGTTGAAAGTTGATTTCTCTGGGAATAATCTTTGAATGAGCAAGTCATATTAACCCATGACAACATAGATTTCAGAAAAAGTCTTGTGCCGTAATATGTTATGATAAAATAACATCTAAGACCTTCTTGTATTTTCAAATGATTATGTACAATAAAAATAATAATTAATGTTGTAAATTTAAAGTACACCTTTCATCTGATCTTCTCAAAGTAACTTAGAAACGCTAATTACACTCCACAACACCCCTGTACCATACATATTATTATTTTCATTTTGCAAGTGAAGAAAATGGGTTCAACAAGGTTATGTGACTAGCATAGGACACAAAATGAGTCAGTGTCAGGAAGGGGATTTAGTGTTTCCAGGCCCCAATCAAAAGCTTTTCATCTAGAGTGAATTAGCATTCTATAATTTCAAAGATGGAAGGTACCAGGTAAACACAACATTTAAGAATGGAATTCCAGGGCTTATGTTTTCTGGTGCCCTTTCTCCCCACACTTATTTCTATTCTTAACTGTTGGAATGGTTTTCTGGCTTTTCAAACTCATTCATCAATTGTATGACTTTGGGCAGATCACTTAATCTCTTCGAGCTTGTTTTATCATTTCTAAGATAGAAATAGTATTTCTATATCCTGGACTTGTGCAAATAAATGGAGGTAATGGAAGAGAATCTTGAGTGTGGTATCTGGCATATGGTAGGCATTCAATAAATGCTTGCTATTAGTATTACTATTTTAATGATTCCCTGCATTTATGAGGAAATGATCCTAGCAAAAATGGATAATAAATATGAAGAATTGAAAAGGACAAAAAAGACAGAGTATGTCCAAGGTGCAGGCTGAATCCTCTAGTATTTGTAACTAGAGAAACAAGGTGAAAAGGGTCAAGTGTGTGACCAGATGGCTCCTGGGAATGGAGGCAGTAATATGTGGCCCATTAATAACAGGAGAAATCAGGGTATGTAAATTGACATAGAATATTATCATGCCTTTTCTCTAACAAAAATTTTATTGTTACTTTGGCATATTAGAACGGAAAATTGTTCTCAATAAGTCCAGCTTTTCTTTTGATGTTTCTCAGGGAATTACATTTGGCTAGTGTCCCAAAGCATTTAATGTTATTTTCAAAGAAGTTTTAAAAATGTTTGTGAAAATAATAAGACCAAAGTAAAGCTGATTTAAAATAAAAGAATCATTCCAGATGGGGCTGAAAATGAAATATAAATATCATTTTGCTTGATAATAAAAACCCCCTACTTGATAAGAAACGCATTTGCCATTTAGATAAAGAAGTACTTGAGAGGGAGAGGGGAAGAGTGTTTTCCTTTTTTCTAAGACAGCAGATGTTTAGGAGACATGAAGCCATTTTCCCTTTCCTAACCTTGCAAGAAGAGCCATGCAATTAAGTCCATGAGACAGAAAATCTCATTGAAATTTATAATCTAAGACTCCAGGATAGTACATGAAAATAAAATTTGTGATAGTTGGAAGGACCAGAGTCCTAATTTATCAATCAATGCACAGTCTACAGCTGACATCAGAAATCTTTATTTTCAGATGATTACCATGCTTGATTTATTAGTCTGCTCCTTCAGTGTTTACATGCTTACTGCACTTCAGGGCCTGCCTTTCGATGGGTCACTGGAGAATTCTAATTTTTCTCCCACTAACTATATAGGTTACTTATCTCAAGCTTACCTCTTAATTGATTTTCCTCTCTCTACTTTCTTCCTTATTTAATCTATTCCCCATACCCGCTGCCAAAAATAAGTAAAGATGAAACCCCCCACATATAACTATGTCACTGCTCAGATTAAAATCCTTCAGTATCTCCCTCTATCTGCAAAAGAGAAAAAAGAAGTATGGATT
Source organism: Neogale vison (assembly GCF_020171115.1). Lineage (NCBI taxonomy): Eukaryota > Metazoa > Chordata > Mammalia > Carnivora > Mustelidae > Neogale > Neogale vison. The sequence goes on along the minus strand of NC_058091.1, from coordinate 229,360,345 downwards.
TAGTAGCATGACACTTATGTCCCTTCAAAATAAAGACATAATCTAATTTTCAAATTTCAGTGGATTAGCCTAAAAGCACTTTGTACTTCCTGCCATTCAAACATGAGTGCTGATTTGACAGAATCAAACCAGTGTGAGTGGTGACAAAAGAGAAAAATCTATGTGGCTCACCAGTTTCTAGAACCTAATAAGAAGAGAGAGACTAAGGACAAAACCCAAAGCTTCGCTGGGTTGGAGAAGAGACCAGACAAAAGGATGAGGAAGAGTATGTGGTAGATGAAGAGTTTGCACAGATTGATTTTTGTCACTCGTGTAATTGCTACTATGGTTCTTGTTGATTTTTATTCTACTAGGTGGTTTCAGTAAGATACAGGCCTGAAAGCAACTGTGTGCTTTCTCAGCCTCCTCATTCTCATTGTACATGATGTTAAAACCACCATTCCCCAAGACTGGATGGAAGAGCTTTCCAAGACATGCTTAATTTAAAAATTCCAGTTACTCCCAATAATTAAAAAGTTCAGTGAAAAAGCAGGCCTTGGCCATGAAGGCATCAGAAAGAGTGATTGGATAGTGGGTAGAGTTAAGGAAGGTTACTACAGTTGCCACCTGCATTTCTGCCCTCTGGACTATGGACTGATCACTGTTGGCTCTTTCCCTTGGGGGATATTTTTGTGGGATCCTCAGAGTTTCTCTGCTGAAGATCTCAGACTACAGTACATTTTATGAGTAGTAATCTCACCTGCAGGCCACTTAGAACTGTCTACCTCATCCCATGGGCTTCTCAAGGGCCCTTCACTGTAGGGGACACAGCGAATCCCCATCTGTTCCTCCTCTGAGGAGTCTGTTTTGTTTTGGGTCAGAGAGGCTTTTTATTCCTCACAGAATTGACCTCTAGAAACAGGGAAGTAAAAGCCCCTTGGTCATGTCATGGGTAGAGAAACACCTCCCCTCCCACACAGCTCTCTTTTTCTTCATTCTGAAAGAACAAAGTCTTTCTTTCTCCTTTTTCACTATCCGATCTTTCACCTTTCAATTTTTTCAACATCCATCAAACACTAGTTTCTATGTCCCCCAGATTCCTGGAGACACATGTTAAGTTTCAACATTAGTCTTTTTTCACCCCATTATACTAGATTTGAAATGGGTCTGTGGCTCTTTATTCCCTTCATCCAGGAAGAAGAAAATTGTAAAATACTGAACAATTTTTTTCCAAAGAAATTTCCCTTTTGATTTTTTTCAACTTCAACCTTTACGTGGTTGGAGAGGGCAATCACCTAGTTCTGGCAGCACTGGCTTGGAGTCTGTCCTCTTCTAATCTTGTTGAGATGATTTAGCACTGTACGTTAGACTTTGTGGGTATGTGGTACCCACAATCATGTTCTTGACCTTCGCGTCTCCATTGAAATTCCAGAGCAGCAGAACTGTTATATTCAGTATCCTGTGGCACTCTGCTGGCTGTTTTAACACCTCTTCTGAAGGCCCTGACTCAGCTCCCTCCAAAAGGCCTAGACCTCCACCCATGGCACATGCTAAACACTTGAAGGCCTTTGTCAGTTGTTGAGATGGTTCTTTCTGTCTGGGAGATCCTTCCCCATCTTGAAAAAGCTCTCCAACCTCAAGGACTCTCTTCAAATATTATCTCTTTTGTCCAGCCTTTCTGAGCTTCCTTGGTCAGAATCTATACTAATCCCAGCTCTATTTATCTCATATTTGGATTCACTTAATGAAGTTCTGAGCTTCAGAGTAATACAGACCTGGATTTAAATTTGAACTCAGCATTTGACTAGCTCTGTGTGACTTCAGATAAGTCCTTCATCTCTCCAAGTCTTATCATCTGTATAAATGAAAGAAAAATAACCTCTTAAGTTACTTGCGGTTGTATGAATATTAAAAGAAATAATTTATATAAGGCTCAGAGTACATTATCTTAATATGGTCACTACTCAGTATGATAGGGAAGTATTTAACGTGATCGTTAGATGTTAAAACTATGAAAAATACTGTGACTAATAGTACTTGTATTTCTACTGCTATCACCGTAGAAGTAAAATAATACAAACACAGCAAAGAGGAAGTATATTGTTACTTGCCTGGCTTGACTTTTATTCACTGCCCTCTGCCAGCCACTAGACCAGATTCTTGATATATGCTACTCAACTTAATTGTCTCAGCTTCCCTGTGAGAGGAGTGCAGTTAGCTGACAGACGAGGACACTGAGGCTCCAAGAAATGAGGTAACTGGCCCAGGTTCCCCAGGGGCCAAGCCAGAAAGGGAGATCTAGGTCTGCCTCCAATTGACGCTTGTGTGGATTGTGACCTCACTGCACAGCATAATCTGCAGACTCTTAATGTGCGTTTGCTAAATGTCCAGATTTTCCTAAACAGCATCACCTACTCAATTCTTTCTGTGCCTCTTCATCCCAGGTCAAGTCTAACACCAGTGTGATTGCTACTCTGAGAAATTCCTGCTATATACAATGCCATTCAGAATTCCCAGGAGTGTCCTCTAAGTGCACATGAGAATCTTTTCTTTGTGAGCTTTTCTGATTTTAGACTGAATTCTCTGCAAGAGCATTTCTCTTCTCCTTTCTCCCCAGAAGTCTTTACAGGCTCTCTGTCAAATTGATTCTTCCTTACTGTACCTGGAACTTTAAATGAACAGCTTGAGCCCAGCCAGGCTATTGCTGTTAAATTGTGTCATGCTTACTTAGTATGGATGGCACATCCTCTCAGGAAACCTGAAGTGCAAAGTGTTTCGAATTTCCCCTCCGTGTTCCAGTTTTGTCACTAGCATAGCTGTTCTTTCTTTCCAACTGTGAAAGGTACTACATTTCAAGTGCAAAGCCTGAGTGAAAATGTGTCAAGTGCATGGCACCAAATGTCCTCTTTCCCCCATTCTTGGAGAAGCGCTTTCTTGCTGCCTCTTTACCCTCCGCAGATGCCCCAAACCCACAGGAGCTCGATGTGATGTGGCAGATGGGGTGCCCTGCTCTTCACCAGAGCCCCCCTGTTTCTCCACAGATGTGTGCCTTCATTTTCTTGCCATTCTTCTCCTTCCTGCCAGCTTGAAGTGCCCCTCCAATTTCTGAGGATTGTAGTTCAGTTTAATTTCAGGTGGATCAAAAAATTGGGCAAGAACTTTTCCCCTTTCCATAATGTGCATCTGTTTCGGGACTCAAGGAAATGACAAATAGTTAAGCTGAATTCTCATAAAACGTTGAAGAATTTGGGGCAGGTTTCCACATAAATGCAGGGGCGGTAATTCTGAGATGTACCAACTAAGAGCTTATATTTTTTGCAAATAATTTTTGTATGTAGTACTCTCGTTGATAAGGATGCCTTTAATATTTCGTTTTTCTCTTCAGTTTGGAGTAGGGGTAGATATGGGGAATAATTAAGAACCCTAAGGAGCAACAACATAGAAATATCTATTGATTGAAGGGAAGGTAGACTGGTATTAAAATATTTGGAGATGGAGTTATATATTTATAATGTACATATAATTGGTATTAT